>NW_023276807.1:144981181-145341208 GCF_003668045.3 Cricetulus griseus | reverse complement strand
ATTACCAGCCTACAATCCACACTGCCAGAGAAGCTAGTAAACAAGGAGGATTCTAAGAGAGACATACATTGTCCTCTGGAGAAGGGGGAAGGTACATGATCTCCTGAGAAAATTGGGAGCATGGGAAGATGGAGCAGGTAGCTAGGAGAATGAGAGGAGTGGTGAGGAGGATATGAGGAGAAGAAAGGTTAAGTTGGGGGAAGAATAAAAGAAAACAATAATGGAGATACCATAATAGAGGGAGACATTTTAACTTTACAGAGAAATCAGGCACTAGGGAAATGTCTGGAGATCAACAAAGATGATGCCATCTAAAAATCTAAGCAACAGAGGAGAGGCTACCTTAAATGCCCTCCCCTGATAATGCGATTCATGACTGACTTATATGCCACATTATAGCCCTCTTCTAGCAGCTGGTAGAAGTAGAAGCAGACACCCACAACAAATCACTGAATGGAACGGGAATCCAGTTTCAGAGAAGGACCAGTGATGAGCAAAGGGGTCCAGACAAGGCTGGTGAAACCCACTGAAACAGCTTACCTGAACATCGGGTAGCTTTGTCCCCAGACTGATAGCTGGGTTACTAGCTTGGGACTGATCCAGACCCCAGGAACATGGGTTTCAGTGTGGAAACCTCAGAAATATATGGGACCTCCTTTGGTAGTTCAGTACTTTTCCCTAGCATAGGTGTGGACTTTGGGAGCCCATTCCACACAGAGGGATACTCTCTGAGCCAAGACATCAGTAGGGTCATCGTAGGCCTTATCTCAGATGACATGACTGATTCTGAAGACACCCTATCGAAGACCTAACCCTCCAGACAGAACAGAATGGATATGTGATAAGTAGGGTTTTAGTTGGGGGGTGTAGGGGAGGAGGTGAGGGAGAGTGGACTGGAACTGACATGAAAAACAATTTTGTTTCTAACTCAAATTTAAAAAATCTGCAAAAAATTTTGATATCACAAATTGAAATAACTTAAAATTTAGTAGTTTATATTTAATGAAGACTGCTTATAAAATAATCTTTTATTTTATTTAATTCCATATCTACATGCGATAATATATTGTAGAAATTGAAATAACAACCAGACTAGAAATGCTATAACTCTTCATAGAAGTGTGATATATATTTACTCCTTTGAAATGCATTTCCTGCGTGAAAACACTATTATAACATGTACTTTTTAACACAATTTCTAAATAATTTTAAGATTATAAGACAAGCACTCTTCCAGTTATTGTAAAAAAGAAGAAAAATTCCACAATTTTATTATGCAAAAATTCTAATGAAAATGCAAACAAAGGAAGTTCAGGCATCAAAGATAAAACATACTTATTCTTACTTTATAGAAAAAGAGATATAATTAATTAAAATGGATGAAAGGGCACTATAAAAGTAAATAATTTTAAGTAGGGTGGTAAAGAAATTGCTCACTCATTACAACATGTATGAACTATTATATAAAGAAAATAAAAGGTTAGTGAAATGAAAATGAAGGGGAATGATAGTGTTCAATAATGTTTGGAGATTCCAGAGTCTTGTCTATCTGGTGTGATTCCTGCATACAGAAAGAAACAAACTAAAATCCCACATGTATTTCTAGGAGTGAGAAATTTTTTTACTATGCTACTTAAAATTAAAGCAAAAGTCACAGCACCAAACTGGGTGGTAACACTGAGAGTAAATTTAAAAGAAAATAGAGACTGTGGAGATTACCACTATAACTCATTTAAGAGGTAAAGGTGAATTCAACCAAGATGAACTAGAAAAGGATTCAAGAGATATTGATCTTTTGAATAGTTTTGAAAGTATGGTGATTGGTTGGGAGTACTTTAAGAACTGAGTCATCACAGTAAGCTAAGAACATTTGAATGTGAACCACATGGAAAATAAAGCACCAAATGCAATGACCATAATATAATTTGAATCTAACATAAAAGCCATAGAAATAAGGAAGGAAAGAAGGGAGGGAGGAAGGAAGGAAGGAAGGAAGGAAGGAAGGGGAAAAACAAAGAAACAATGTGGTCTTAACTTTCAAAATACATGCAAGCATATACAAAAACAGTACAGTTTCCAAATTTCTCAATTTAGGTTTATTTGTTTTGAGATGGGTACATTTTGTTGAACAATAAGCTTGATGAGGCTTCCATTATTCTCCTGGTTACAGCTACACTCATCTTCTGGTACATAAGCAAATGTTTAGAACACAGAAATTTTATTGACTTAGAAAAATGGAGGTAGGTAGAAGTAAGCTGTCTTCCAAGATCTATGACCTCTTCCACCATGGGCACAGTACCAGGTATGACTTTTCTCACATTGAGTGGGCCTAAAGTACAACTACGGATCTGTTGGCTACCGTCAAGATAAAAGTGCTATAATTACACTACTGATAATGTATAGCTGAAGATATCATCATTGTAGTTCACTGGATTAAAAACTAAATTGGTTGCTTTTCTTGCATGGCAATAAGTATAGCAAATTTTAATGCAAGAGAGCAAAAACTCATGGAGGAAGCAGATTAACATCAACTGAGTATCTCCAATCCTGTGTCCCAGATATATGGCAACTTAAGTAAAACAAAGTCTTACTTTCAAGTTGTAGGAGGCAATCAAAGGCATTGGCAATAACCTCTATTCTTTTGGTGGTCTCTTGAAATGTCCTAATTACTTCAAGTAAATTTCTCTTTACTTGCTTGTTAAATAGTCTCTGGTTCCTGAGTAGCATTGTTACTTCATGAGTTGTATCTTCATTAAACTATCTATATGTATGTATATATAGATATATATGTTAAATATGCATATACCATGTTTTCCAATGGCTCTTCAAATATAATTATTATTGTTCATTTCTTCTTCTTTTGAAACTTTAAATGACTTTATTTTTTTATTATTACTAGTTAAATTTATTCTTTTATTTTATATCCCAGCAGCATTTCCCCTCTCTCTCTTCTCTCATTCTCTTCCCTCCATCCCAACCCATTTCTCCTCTAGTTCTGTTCAGAAAGGGGCAGACTTCCCATGGTAGTCAACAACATGTGGCATATCAAGTTGACTTGACATAGTGATAATCTCTTCCCCTCATATTAAGGATGGGCAAGGCAATACAATATGAGTAATAGGTTCCTGGAAGCCAGCCAAAGCATGACAGACAGACCCTGCTTATCCCACTAGGAGTCCCACAAGCAGATCAAGATACACATCTGTCAGATATATGTAGAAGGTCTACATGGGTACCATATAGCTCCTTAGCTGTCAGACCAGAGTCTGTAAGCTTTATGAACCCAGGGTAGTTGTTTCTGTGAGTTTCTCTGTGATGATCTTGACCCCCTGGCTTGCACAAGCCTTTCTCCCATTCTAAAACAGGATTCCCCATCTCTGACTAGTGATTGCTCTGCATCTCTGCATCTGTTTCCACCAATCACTACTACATGAATGCTCTCTGATGACAATTGGGATAGTTACCAAACTGATTGCAGGAGATGGCCAGTTCTACTACCTTGGAAGTGTGGATGGAAGGGAAGAGTAATGAAATTGACATCTTGATTTGGGCAGAACATTTTTCGTACAGATAGAAACCTGCTGCAAGGAACCTCCCACAAATCTACAAGGATTACCCCAGCTAAGACTTCCAGCAATACTGAACATTCATTTCTTCTCTTTCTGTATTTCTTTCCTCTCCACTTCACAGTTATATTCCCTTGTCTTATTTAGGGCTTACTGTTGCTGTGAGGAAACACCATAACCACTGCAACATTTAAAAAGAAAGCATTTAATTGAGGGGGCTCACTTGCAGTTCATCGGTTCAGTCCATCTTGGTGGGGAGTAAAGCAGCATGCAGACAGTCATGATGCTGGACAAATAGCCAAATGTCCTATATCTCGCAGGTAACAGGAAGTTGTCTTACTGTCACACTGAGTGACAATTGAGAAAAAGACCTTAAAGCCCACCCCCACAGTGACACACTTCAAAGTGAAGGTGTGGTCCAGATTAAAAGTGTGCCCTCCAGCCTCAAAATCTGGATTAAAAGCGTGTGTCATCCGTGCTCAACCACCAAGGCACGCTTCCTAACAGTGCCACTTCCTATGAGCTTACGGGGGCAAAATACATTCAAACTACCACATCCTCAATTTTGCCTTTTCCCATTTATAGCATCTGTATTTTAATATCCTCATCTCAAGTGGTCCTTTAGCCCCTCTCCCAGCATAGATCATTTTTAGTATCCTGGCATCAGTGGTGGCTCTAAGTTATGTACTCAAATAATTATTAGGAACTAGGATCCATAAATAAGAGAGGGAATGTGGAATTACTTTCTGAGTATGGATTACTTACTCAGTATAATGTTTTCCAGTTTCATCCATTTATCTAATAATTTCAAGCCTTTTTTTTCTTTATGGCTGAACAAAATTCTCCTGTATAAATCATAGGTAGACAGGAAGCACTTCAAAACTGGGTTCTTATAAATTTTATTTTCATTAAGTGTTTTACAAAATTTCATGTCAGCAATAGACAGGCAAATGTTTCACAGTCAATATTACCATTCTTTTTGCAGTCAAAGGTGTCTATACCCATATCTTTTCAGTGGGGAAGGTTATACCTCTCACCCTGTGACTTCACCTTCATGGTCCCAAAATTGGATAGTTCTCTAAAAATCCAGATGTTCACATAGCCTTTGACATCTCTTCTCTGGTTCCTTACAGCTGTTTTCTTTCTGATATTCTTTCTGTTTGCTTCTTTTTCCTGCCCTGGCCACACTCAAACTATATAGATGGTCTTAAAGTTGGAAGTGGTCACAGATATTTATTTTAGTGCCAGCATCTTTGGGGGAGCATGGAGGAGTAAGCATGGTAACCTGCCACTACTTGAGAGCTTGGATATTCAAAGGTTGGTGAGGAACAGATCACCAGATTAGGACACACTCACTGAGGTATAGGTGGTTCCCCTATCTGTGTTAGATGCTTGAAGCTGTATGGGATTCTGAGACAGAACTGGTGGCAACTCTACTGTAGGATATTACACTGATACCATTGGGGAATTCGGGTCAGGGGGTGCTACTGTTTGGCAAGTCTCAGTTCTCCACAGGACAGCTATGTAACTCTGTAACTCTGTTTATCCTACTGTTTCTTTAGCAGTCAGAGATAGCCTATACTTTGTACTGGGAATCCTTGACCTAGGACTTGTCAGCAGTATAATGATGCTGCTGACAAGCGTAGCTACTCAGGAACATCAGATATCAGAAGACAGTTGATAAACCACAGTTAGGCAATTTCTGCTAATACATGGTTTAATGTTTCCCATGAGATCTTCAGCTGTTACATCACTAGGTAGTACACAGCTTTGCATAAAATCATACCTCAGTGATACCAAGTGGAGTGCACAACCACTGTAAAAGTAGATCTCTGTGGCACCTTTGGAATCTTCAGCTGGCTATCTGTGCTTTGGAAGTTCATGGATTTCCAGCCTTCAGAATACCACCTGGGGCTGTGGCTTTCAGCTAGGTATCAGTTTTATCTATCTTACAATAAAAAAACCCCTTTACACATGCACCCTCACCCCATTACTGTCAAAGGCCACATCACTTTTACCTTCTTTCTGTTTTTAATATTTCCTTTTCATGTGACCAGTTGTGAGGATTTGAATAAAAATGGCCCCCACAGGCTCATATATTTCAATGTTTAGTCCTAAGACAGTGGTACTATTGAAAATGATTTTAAAAAGACTAGGAGTTGAGACATAGTTAGAGGAAGTATATCACTGGGAGTGGACTTTAAGGTTTTAAAAGTCCATGCCAATCACAGAGTTACTATCTGCTGTCAATCATCTATCTATCTATCTATCTATCTATCTATCTATCTGTCATCTAACTCTCTCTCCCTCTAACCCCATGCCATACCTCAGTTTAAGATGTAAAGTTCACAGCTAATGCTCTAGTGGCATGCACACCATCACACATCATGTCATGAGGATTATGGACTAAAGTCCTGAAAATGCAACAAGTCCCCAATTAAATGCTTTGTTTTATAAGAGTAGCTCTGGTCATTATGTCTTTTCACAGCAATAGAAGAGTAACTATGATACCAACTCAACCTGTGTTTTTCCAACAGAAAAGCAAAGGTTACTGAAAAAAAGTTTGTATTGTCCTTGTATCCAGTCACTAGGTAACCCTAAAATGCCTAAGCATATTATTTCTTGAGGGGTTTATAGCCATTGTAATGGTCAATCAAAACCAGTAGTATTGGATCAAACACAGTCATTAGCATTGCATTTCCAACCTACTACAGCCTGGAGACATGTGTTATAAAGCTATCTTTCAACTACATGAATTGCTCCCTCTCTGACCAATGTGAAGATAATTCATTAAAACACATCTTTATAAAAATCTCATGTGAAATGTTTCAACAAGCTTTGCCTGGGCTATCCTTCTATAAACAAGGGTGATCAGCAGCAATTTCCTTCATAGTTGTGTGTCTCAAAGTACCTGTGGAGTCTTCATGAAGTCTTGCACTTGGGTTGGAGAGATGATGAACAATTTAAGAGCATTTTCTGCTTTTGTAAAGGACTGGTGTTTGATTTTCAGCACAAACTGACTCATGACCATCCATGACTCAAGTTCAAGAGCATGTATCTTCTTTTTTAAACATGCTCTTTAGATCCCTGGCAATCACATGGTGCACAAACTTACATGGTGACATAACACTCACAATATACATAAAAGTAAAGTTAATAAATTGTAAAAGATGACTGGAGCTGGCAAAAGGGTCATGTTACTTGCCATTTCACTAATAGTCCTTTCTCTTAAGTAGATTAGACAAAATAAGTGTATAATATAACTGCTAATTAAAGTAAAATTGCTGCATTTAATGTCTTTCTTTATTTACAAGAAAATGGATGTTTCAAGGAACACTTACAATATAAACTTAAAGAACCCATCACAAGACTAATGGTAACTTTAAAGGCTTTAAACAATGCTTAATATTTTCCCTGTGCACAGGAGATGTAGATCCTTTGATTTTTCCCACTTTGAAAAAACACCCTCATTAGGAACTGAAAATTCACAGACATAACTTAATATTTTCTCTGAATTTCTGGATAGTATTAGATTGTGACACACAAGCTGAATTGTTCCTGTGGTCCTAAAAATACAATATTTTCCTAAATATTTACACATAAACACTTGATTTTATTGAAAATTAAAGATTAGTTTCTGTAAAACAAATTTTAGTGAATTCATTTTTATTAAATGGGGATATAATTGTTTAACTCTTTAGGTAGATAGAAATATATGCAGTGATGTTGATATGAGAGTGTTCTTTCTGGAGAAAATCTATGGCAGTTCTCATGATAGAAAGAAAAATTGCCAGATTATACGGTACTGGTGGGCAATAAATGTAGGATTTCATGTCTTTCCAACTAAATGCCTGGTTCATTTATGGTTTTCCTTGGGTTCCTTTCAAAAGATATTAAAATTTAAAGCATAAAATTAACTTCAATATTATCTGTGCTTTACAGCTATACTTTTCTTTGTTACCCAGACACCACTCATAAGTAGAAAAGATGGTAATAAGGTCATACTAATAGTACTTGGAAAATAAAACAGGAAAACATTAAAGAGAAATATTATCTGAACCAGAAAATTAGTACCTGGACTTATAGTGGGTTATATTTATTGAATAACATTCTTGCATGGATTATAATGTAGTGAGCAGTCAAATAATCATATACATATAAATTTATCAACCTCAGGCTGCCTTTTTTAATTTTGAAGAAAAATGCCCTGGAGTGTCATTCACAAAGTGTCCTTATAATGATACACCATCCATAATTTATTATTTTGGCTGTAATTCTTCAAGAATATCATAAAGCAATTCCATGATTATAATTCAAGTTTTTCACGGAATAATCCTGAATTTTATAGTCCTTAAAATGATAGAACTTTGTCATCCAAAATAGAACAGTTGGTTCTCTTCAATGGAATTATGTAAGTATGGGAACTGAAGTATTTTAATAATGACAAGATAGAAATATGTGACTATTTAATGATATTTACTTCTGGTAGATATTTAATATCAGAATATACAGATATTCATTTTTTAACTTTTTAAAAAGATTTATTTATTTATGTATTATGTACACAATGTTCTGGCATGTAGATGGTTCTGTGCCAACATGTGGTTGCTGGGAATTGAACTTAGGACATCTGGGAGAGCAACCTGTGCTGTTAGCTTCTGAGGCATTTCTGAAGCCCCATTTTTAACTTTGATTATATCACTAACATTAAAAAATACTTTTTTAGTTTTAAATTTCTGTGCATGTGTCTCTTTATCTGTTATTGTATATCATTGCCTACCAAAACCAGAAGAGGACAGCATATCTCCTACAGCTGTTATGGATTGTTTCCCAATGTTCTGGATGGAGACCTAACTCTTGTTCTTTTGAATAAGAAGCACTTTTAAATGCTGAGGGAACTCTCCAGACCCAAATCACTAACATCTGTCCAGTTTTCCTGATTAAAATAATTATACATGAATTTTCATTCTTTTGTGCTTCTAACTTTGTTTTGTGAAACCAAATTATCACGTTTTTTTATTCATTTTTAGTTTTTCAAAAAACAGTTTCTCAATGTAGCCCTGGCTGCCCAGAAACTCACTCTGTAGCTCAGGCTGGCCTCTTACTCACAGAGCTCTACCTGACTCTGCATCCAGAATGCTGGGATTAAAGGAGTGTGCCAACACATCCCTGCTACATGCTTTTTTTTAAGGTATTTATTACCACTGGCCTTTCCAGTTGAGAGATAAGGCTCAGAGATTAATATATTGGAAAGAATTCCAAAAATCTTTAGAACTTTGGATATTCATATATCAAATAGGAGCGTGTCACTTTTAGCTTCCCTGATTAGGGTGTGTCTGTGAGCATCATCAGTAGTCTACATAAAAGAAGCAACTTTCCCCAGTTTAGTTAATACAAGGTTTGCTCACTATCAGATAATACAAAAGATTGTAGTGAAGAACTAGGGAAATGATGGGGCACATTGTTTTGAGATATTTAATCACACCATGAGACCAGAAACTGTATTAATACAATCACCCTTGGAATAAAGGGAGTAGCCAGAAACTTGTTGATGCTCTATGAATTAGCCATAGAGAGTATGGAGAAGACAGATTGATGGACAGAGAGAACAGGAAGAAGTAGGAGGGACTTGGAGATTCATATCTTTGGTTTGGAATGGTTGGAGAGACACTCTGGCTAGGTTCCTGGCCAAATCAGAAGGTGGCTGGGTATTTATTGCCTTCTCTGAGCCAGGAGGTTTTCACTCCAACATTTGACTCATGAGTCTTTGATGGTAAAGAGAATGATAGAGGCTTAGTTAAATACTACACATGGATGTTGGACACTTTATGTGTCTTTCAGCAATTTTAGATTCCTGTATTGAGAAGTGCAAATAAACAATTATAAGTACAATTTAAAATTAATTGTTTCTCTATGGATTTCAGCATCCATCACGTTTTCCATTTCTCCCCATCCCTCCCCATAAGGGGTTGCCCTCGATGTCCTTTCAGGAAATTCTTACCTACTCATTTTTCCCATTTTCTCCTTTATAGCAACTGTGTCTTATTACTGCTTTCTCTAATGCTTCTGACTCTCCCCCCAAACTATCATGTTCTTTTTTTTACTTCCCGGTATTCTTAGGTTTTGTATTTCTTAAAAAAAATTAACCCACCTAGAGTTTAATTAACCCATTTGGGCCAGTTTGTGCTGCATGTATAGTATACTTAGATGTTAAAAAAGCATCCACTGCACTGGAGTTTAGCTGCCCTACCAGGAGAAATATTTTTTCACTAAGATTATTTTATTTTTTTACTTTATTTTATTTTTATTTTTTTCATTTCTATCTCTAACATCAGAACATGTGACCTTGAAGCCCACAATTGATCTTTGAAGCTTACAATCAATACAAACAATCCTGTCACCTGCTGTGTATATGTTCAATATACAAATGGATGTGATATAGGTTGATTATACAACACATATGGCAAATACTGTTGATTGTAAGTTGTGCATCTTGCCCTGTTCATAACAAAGATGGACCCTAAAGAGCAATTGTGATTGGTGACAGGAAGACCATGCCTTTCCTGGAGAGGGGTGAATATGTCATTTGGAGATGTGGGATTTTTTTTCTCCATCCCCCCATTCCCTTACCCTCCCATCCTCCCACATGTTCCAACCCAACCCCACAACCCACCCCCCACCTCTTCCCCAGGGATAATGACGCCCACCACAGGGGACCGTCAAAATCTGTCATATCACTTTGGAGACGGCCTAAGCCTCCTTGCTATATCTGGGCAGCAATAGTATCCCTCCATAGGGAATGGGCTCCCAAACTCCATTAGTGCTCTAGGGATAAATACTGGCTCCACTGTTAGAGGTACCATAGACTGTCTTGGCCTCATAGCTGGCACCCACATTCAGAGGGCTTGCTTTGGTCAAATGCTGGCTCCCCAGCTTTACAACTAGGGTCTCCTTGCTCTCACTGGGTCAGGTCAACTGTTTCTGCTGGTTTCTCCAGCACAGTATTGGCTCCTATGCTCATCCCTCCTCCCTTTCTGCAACTTGATTCCAGGAATATGGTTCAGTGCTTAGCTGTGGTTGCCTGTTTCTGCTTTGATCAGCTACTAGATGAAGGCTCTAGGAATGGTAACCAAGGTAGTCATCAATCTCATTATAGGGAAAGGGCATCAAAGGCAGACTCTTCACTACTTCCTAAAGTCTTAGCTGGGGTCATTTCTATGGATCCCCTAGTATTTCCCCTGTGCCAGACTTCTCTCCAAACATGTACTTTCTCCCTCTATTAAGGCATGGAGATGCCTTGATACAGGGGCTATATTCTTAAAGAAAACTGACTTTCATTTTCCTAACATTCATTAACTGTCTATAAGCTCCTCAGCTATAGTGGAGGCCTTTCTTCTACTCTCAAACATTGATTGGCTTAAGATTCTGCATCTTATACAGGTGATAAACTGCTTTGAGTTGATATGTTCAGCAGGCATTTAGTGTCAAGAAGACAGTATTTGAATTTGGTTTTCTCCAAGAGGTAGCTCTTACACTTTTTTCCTCCTCTTCAGTTATCATCTGTGAGTCTTAGGGTGTGCGAATGGGTCAGTATTTGTCTTAGTTGGGGTTTCTATTGCTGTGTAAAGACTCTATGACCACACAGCTCTTATACAGGGAAAACATTTAATTGTGGATAGCTTACAGTTCACAGGTTTAATCCATTATCATCATGGCAGGTGGTATGCAAGAAAACATGGTGCTGGAGAAGAAGGTATGAGTTCTACAGCTTTATCAACATTTAGCAGAAGCAACTGCTACACAGTGAGAGAAGCTTGAGATAAGGAGACCTCAAAGCCCTCCTCCACAGTGGCTTGATTCCTCTAGCAGGACCACACACCTACTCCAACAGAGTAACAACTACTAATAGTGTGACTCCTCATAGGGAGCATTTTCTTTAAAACCACAACAGTACTGAATGATGTACCATCAAACTTCCAAGTTCATTCCACACTCGTAGATTAGTGCAGTTCTCAGATATCATCACAGAGTTTTCTGTGTCCAATGGACTTCAGTAAATGCAGAAATTCACAACCTATAAAAGGGAAGATAATAAATATTAGTAGAGTCCTCAGTTACAGATGGAACAGTTATAATTAAAGTACTTTAATGAATTAAATATCAAAAGATAGTAGCTTGACTAAATGTATTGGTGATGTAGATAGGAAAATATATACATTCTGAGTATAAATTCATGATATAGTCAATGGAGTTTGACAACTCATCCAATAGAAAGCCCCAGGTAAAATATAAAGTTTTGTCAATGATTATGTATAAAATTTGAAGAAGAGTGATACTTTTTACCAAGTTAGCATGAAACAAGCAGATAGTTCTTTTATTAGCTGAATTAAAGTATATATGACTTATTGAAGCAGAAGTTTAATGTGTTACTAAGTAACGAGAAATGGGTGAAAATAATTTATAATATAGATGATTTCAAAAGCACCAAATTTAGAATAGAGTGTTTAAAAAAGAATAGAGTATTTCAGAATAATAATTTGTTGGTGATTACATACAAAGAAGAAGAAACCCGAAGGTAAAAAAGGAGTAAAGAATGCCAGATCCGTAAAGACATTTCAGGAGTATTTTAAAATAAGTATGTGTTATCAATCTTTTTTCTGAAAAACCGAAGCAAACTGTCAAAATTGGCAAGAGGCATGGGTGTAATGGTGAAAATGAAATATTTTTTTTAGAATGGGTTCAAGAGAGAGGAAAAGAGAAAACCAGAAAATAACAAAAGTTAGAATATATAAATATGGTCCCTGGGAGAAGGGAAAAGGTACAACATCTCCTGAGTAAATTTGGAGCTCAGGGGGAGGGAGGAAAAACAGAAGGGGAGAAAGCAAGGGGGGAGGAGATCATGAGGGATCAGGAAGATTGAGTTTGGGGAAGAATAGAGGAGAGCAAGAAAAGAGATACATTAATAGAGGGAGACATTATACATTTAAAGATAAATCTGGCACTAGGAGAATGTCCAGGCATCCACAAGAATGACCCTAACTAAGAATCTAAGCAATAGTGTAGGGGCTATCTTAAATGTCCTTCCCCTATAATGAGATGCATGACAACCTTAAATGCATTCATAGAGCTTTCATCCAGTGGCTAATGGAAGCAGAGGCAGACATATCTAAACTCATGGAATCCAATTGTAGAAAGGGAGGAGTGATGAACAAAGGGGTCAAGACCATGCTGTGGAAAACCACAGAAACAGCTGATCTGAGCAAGTGCAAGTTCACAGATCCCAATCTGACAGCTGGGGAACCAGCATAGGACTGAACCAGGCCCCATAAATATAGGTGTCAGGAGGCCTGGGCAGTCTATAGGGCCTCTGGCAGTGAAATCGGTATGTATACCTAGTGCACAAATGGATTTGGGAGCCCATTAGCCATGAAGGAATACTCTCTTAGCCTTGATACATGGAAAAGGCCTAGGCTGTGCCCTAAATGGTGTGAAAGACTTGATGATCCTATATGTGAGGCCTCATCCTCCCTGAGGCATGGATGGGAGTTGGGATGGGGGGTTGGTGGTGAGCATAGGAGGACAGGAGGGAGAGGGAACTGGGATTGGTATGTAAAATAAGATAATTTTAAATTTAAATAAAAATTTTAAAAAAAGAAAAAGAAGTCATAGGAATGGTGAACAGTAGCCTAAGTAGATGTTTACACATAATAGTCACCTATCAACAAAATATAGTATTTGGGCATCAAAGTCAGTTAGACCACTGTAACTGAATAAAAACAGCAACTACCTAAGAATAAGTATATTTTATAACAAAATCCATTAAACATAGAAACATTAGATACTGGGCTTATTCACACATCAGATAAAAATGATAAATAGCTATAATAAAAAAGAATTTCTTTCAATAACAAAGAGAGCAAAATGGCAATCCAATAAGAGTAAACTATAATTTCATACCATATCCTGTTGGTATTTTAGGGAAGTACTTGTTCTCATAATTTGTTTTTGATAATACAATACATCACCACATCTCTAGAAAGCAAACTGGTAACATCTTGGAAAAATGCTTACAAATGTATACATTTAGTTTCAGTTCTAAAATGCATTCCTTTCTTACTATATTTTATGTGTATGTATGTACATGTGCATGAACATGGGTCCCCACAAGGGCTATAAAAGGGAGTCAGATGTCTTGTAGTTCGAATTATAGGTGAATGTCAAACACCCAATGTGGATGCTAGGATTTAACATTGGGTTTCCAGGAAAGCAATAAGAAATATCAGCTACTGACCCATCTCACCAGCTCTTTAAGAATCATTCTAATGAATTAATACTCTGATAAAGAATAAATAGACTTATTAGAATCATTCATATTTTCCTACATACATGTATGTACCTGTGTATAAACAATGCATATATACATATGTATATATGTATATTACATATAATATCTGTGTGTTGTCTGTATAATGCATTACATATGTATACACACATATATAAGATTTAACAACTTGGTTAATACAGATAGGAGATTTATACATGTATAGAGTCATCAAGGAGGGTGAAAATTCTATTTTGTTAGAATAGAATCAGAATCCTTTTCTTTTATGGTTATCTCATCATTTTTTTCTCAAGATTTTAACAAATTGCACTGACCTACTACATTATATATGGTAATTCACTTCTATTTCCATGGATTTAAATGTAAATATAGCATTCACAGAAATATCTTCGAAAACTGTCTACCATATTCCAACTGATGGGATACATAAAAATAATAATAAAACATAGAAAAGAACATTAATATCAAGAATATCTCATTAAAGTTTAGAAAAAAACTGTCCCAGCAAATAATACCTAATAAAATAAATTAAAAACTATTAATTTCATATAATTTAATACCTTTTCATATATTATTGATTTCATATAATTGTAAACCCTAATGATAGCAATGCATATGTATAAATGAATGTAGCCAATTACTTCTGTAAATTTAATATATATATATATATATAAAATTACATATGTAAAAAAAGCATGTATATAATATGTTTATATAATGGTACATTGTACTATATAAATATAAGCATATTTTATATAGTAAATGTAGAAGGAATTATAACTTCACATATACTATAGTTGTTAAAAATTACTATTTTAATGTAATATTTTAAAATTATTTTTTGTTTTAAATATCCATACAATCAATTTTGATGATATTTACCTTTATTAGTCCCTTATATTGTACCCAGAACTGCCTCCTGACACCATGTCCTTTCTAAAACATATTCTGTATGGTTTTTTCAAGCAGTCCAAGTTAAAATCTGTTTTAATTGCAGTTATTATTTCATTATAAAGCCTGAATATAAAGCCTGAATACTAGTTAATCTGTGGTTACATAGTAGACTACATATTAGTGTGTTTTGTAATTTCCTCTGACAATGTCCCTCACCTCATAGGCTGAAAAATTGGCCATATCAAGGATGACAATACACTATTTTATGTGATTTTTGCCAGCACATATGTTTATTGCCTTCTTTGAATGATTATTCTGTCTGGAGACTCACAAACTTTAATTTATTTTGTCAACTTGAAGATGGATATTCTAGCTGTGTACATATGCTACATATGATAGCTAATCTTAGTTACCAACTTGATGTAATATAGAATTACCTAGGTAAAAGTAAAAAACATGTGAAACTGTAGAGAAGACCAACCACAATGGGTGTCACTTCAACCAGGATCCTGGAGGAGAGAAAGAGAGAGAGAGGGGAGGGGTGATGGAGGGAAGGAGGGAGAGAGAAGGACTTGGGAAGGAGGGAGGGAGGGAGAGAGAAGGGGAGGAAGGGAGGGAGGAAGGGTGGGAGGAAGAGGATAAACAGAAACATTTATTTTTCCTTTCAGGATCTGGAATACAATGTGACCAGTAGGTTTAAAATTCTGATGCCCTTATTTGTCTAGTATGAAATGATAGACTGTGCCTTCAATTAAGTAAAGATAAATAATTTTCTTCTTAAATTGCTACTGTTTGGTACACACTAACTTTATATTTTAGGTATGTGTTCTTGTGCATGTTTAGTTCAAGTGTTTGCATGTTAGTGAAAATTCCTGTGAGGTAGAAAGAGTTGATTGGATTGCTAGAGTTACAAACAATTGGGAACCACCCCATGCATGTGCTAGGAACTGAACTTGAGACATCTGGAAGAGCAGCAAACACAGTTAACCATTAAGCTTCTATATTAATTATTCACAATAACTGTAAAAGTAACTAAGATAGAAAGCTAATACTAAGAGATAATGATATTGCTATGAGAAATTTGACTAAATCAGGCCAGCATAGGAAATAGTTATTCAACGTGGGATTTGACTTGGCTGGAGCAGTAATTGACATTCCATTTCAGTACAAAGACCTTAAAATTATAGAAAATTTCCAGGTTCTGGCTATTACAAATAATGCTGCTATGACCATGGTTGAACATATGTCCTTGTTGAATGAACATGCATTATTTGTGTATATACCCAGGAGAGGAATTGCTGGATCTTGAGGTAGACTGATTCACAATTTTCTGAGCAACTGCCATACTGATTTTCAAAGTGGTCTTACAAGTTCACACCCCCCACAATGGAGGAGTGCTCCTTTTTCTCCACATCCTTTCCAGAGATGATTGTCATTAGTGTTTGTAATTTTATCCATTCTGACAGATATGCGGTGGTATCTCAGAGTTGTTTTGAGTTGCATTTCTCTGATGGCCAAGGATTTTGTACACTTTCTTAAGTGTCTTTCAGCCATTTCAGATTCCTCTGTTGAGAATTCTCTATTTAGTTCTGCACCCCACTTTTTGATTTCATTGTTTGGTGTTTTGGTGGCTAGCTTTTTGAGTTCAGATGTGGGGTTGGTGAAGATCTTTTCCCATTCTGTCAGCTGTTGTTTTGTCTTACTGTCTGTGTCCTTTGCCTTACAGAAGCTTCTCAGTTTCAGGAGGTCCCATTTATTAATTGTAGATCTCAATGTCTGTGTTACTGGTGTAATGTTCAGGAAGCAGTCTCCTGTACCAATTCCTTCAAGGGTATCTCCCACTTTCTCTTCTAGAAGATTCCATGTGGCTGGATTTATGTAGAGGTTTTTGATCCATTTGGATTGAAGTTTTATGCATGGTGACAGATATGGATCAATCTTCAATCATCTGCATGTCTGTATCCAGTTGTACCAGCACCATTTGTTTAAGATGCTTTCTTTTTTCCATTATATAGATTTAGCTTCTTTTCAAAATCAGGTTTCATACATGTGTGGGTTAATATCAGACTGATCCAGACCCCTTAACATAGATGACAATGAGGAGACCTCCAAACTCTATGGGGCCCCTGGTAGTGGATCAGTATTTTTCCCTGGTGTAAGAAGGTACTTTGAGAGCCCATCCCACGTGAAGCGATGCTTTTGCAGCCTGGGGAAGGGCCTAGGCCTGGCCCAGGATGATGTGGTGGACTGTGGGAGCCCCCATAGAGGGCTCTGCCCTGCCTGGGGAGTGGAGGGTGGATGGGTAGAGGATTGGGGGAAGGGGGGAAGAGGGAGAAGGGATTGACATGTGAAGCAAACTTGTTCCTAATTTAAACTAAAAAAATTATAGAAATTTTAAGGGTCTATAGGATTCACAACCATCCATCCCAGGAAAATGTACTTAATTACCTTATGCCAACCTGAAACCCACACCTACATCAAGCTGCACAAACCCCACTGAACTCTGAACTGTGAGATATGTTTTTTTGTCCTTGAATTACCATCAAATTTGGAAAATTGCATTCTTACTTCTAGGCACCATATTGGAAGGTTCACCTAGCCTTCAAGGAGTTTGAGTTTTAAAGACAGTCCACCAATTACTATCTTACACATATGTCTGACGGTGCATGCATCTTATAAAAGTCTGATGTGTTATCAGATATTCACAGTAGAAAAATGTTGTATAAATTATTTTGTAAATCAAAATAGAAAATTACTCATTTTATGTCCCTTAACAACCAAACTCTAACTTCTTTCGAACCAAACAAAAAGAATCCCTAATAATAATTGGAGCCCTAGAGTATACTCACTCGTGTGGCCCACTGTCAATTTTGTCAGTGTATTTAATGTGATCAGTGCTTCTGTTTCACTGTGAATAAAGTCACCTGTTAGTCTGCAACCTCCAGGACCCTTTCTTTTAATTCTTTGACTAAGAGGGCAAGAACCTGAATCTGTCCAGATCCCACACACTAGTAACATGACTGACCCTGTTTTTCCTTGGCATGTTGAGTTAGAAAATCTCTTGTATGTTAGACACATAGTTTAATAGATAATGTTAAGAAAAGGTTAGGTAAAAATGTCTGGCAGAAACACAGACAATGAAGGGCAGGCTCAGAACATTTCATCAGAGTACAAGGATTCTCTCAGGAACAACCTCTGGAGCTTTGTGTAAGATGTTTATCAATACTTTGGTTTCATTCTGCTTGTGTCTTGAGAATCACAGGGAAGTTAAATTTCACAATAATTGGAAAACTTGTTTGGCAGAAGAAATTTCAAGACAGTATATCATTTAGGCTCATCTTGAGAAAGCTGAAATTGTTAAAAAGTTCTGAAGGACTGTGGAGAAACATCTAGTGTTGCACTGGGACAATAGAAAACACATCTTCAGAGCACTCATTGGAGGCTCCATCTTGTACACATCCAAATTCATTTAGAAGAAGAAATATTAAGTGAAGGGAGTTACTTTATGTCTGTGAAGTGGTTCCTCTGGGTCAACACATGGAAGGTGATATAGCTGTGAATCAAGGAAGCCAAACTACTTCTCTGACAAAAAATGATAATTTTATCATAATCATATTGGCTTTGCAAGTAAGGATGATGCAAGATTATTAAGCTTCAAAGATTTTGGCTGCAGTTTCAGAGAGGAGCTGAGTCCATCCAGTATGTTGCAGGGTCAGAATCTATGGAAGGGGTCCCTGAAAGTCCATTTCATGAACCTATGAAGGTGAGGTCTCAGTTTCAGTGGAGACATCAGGATATTGGTGATGCCATAAACATGGAGTGGAAACTATATTAGACAGAGGGCATGTGTGCAGAAGGTGACAGAAATAGCCGTATGGCTGTCTAAGATCTCTGGAACTTTTAGCTATTTTCATCACAAACCCAACATGCAAGGCATAAGACTGGAGGATTTTTTGTTTGCCCTGCTGGATTTTGGTCTTGTCTTGTTTTGATCAATCTTTGCTATGCTTTGATTCTTTCATTTTGTAGCATCAATGTTTAGCCTGTGACTTTATGTGTTGGAAATATGTATTATTTTTTAAAAATGTTATAGAACATCACAGTAAAAACAATTCCTTGAATCATAGACAGAATATGAACTTTATACATTGTTAAACTATTGGAATTGTTAAAGGTTACTCATCCTTTTAAAACTGAATTGTATTTAAGTTAGCCAGTGGAGAGGCTACCTTAAATACCCTCCCCTGATAATGAGATTTATGACTAACTTGTATGCCGTCCTAGAGCCTTCATCCAGCAGCTGATGGAAGTAGAAGCAGATACCCACAGCTAAACACTGAACTGAACTGGAATCCAGTTGCAGAGGAGGAGGACTGATGAGCAAAGGGGTCAAGACTCAACTGGTGAAACCCAGCCTGACCTGAATAAGGGGGTACTCTTGATCCCCAGAATGATCACTGGGAAACCAGCATGGGACTGATCCAGACCCCAGGAATGTGAGTGTCAGTGAAGAGACCTTGGAAATCTATGGGGCCCCTCATAGTAGATCAGCTCTTATCCCTAGCATAGAAATGGACTTTGGGAGTCCATTTCACATAGAGGGATACCCCCTCAGCCTAGACAGATGGGGGTGGTTGTATGCGCTATCCCAAAGATATGACAGACCCTGAAGATCCTCCCATGGAAGGCCTCACCCTCCCTGGGGAGCAGAAATGGTATGGGATAGGTAGAGTTTTAGTAGGGGGCAGGGGAGGAGGGAAGGGAACTGGGATTTACTTGTACAACAATCTTATTTCTAATTTCAATTTAAAAATGGAGGAAAAGATAAAAATCAAATAAAATTGAATTGTACAGTTTTATTATGAAAGAAACATGACACTGGGGAAAAGTAGTAGAAGATATCTCTATCTGTTTTCTGTTGCTATTAAAACAGTGTTAATCAAATATAACTTGGGGAGAGAATTTATTTATTTGGTTTATAGTTACAAATAGTCATTTTTTTATACAGGAAAGCCAGAAAAAGAGCTCCAGGTAGAGGTATGGGAGAAAAAAACATTAAACAGATACTATGGATGAAAACAACTTATTGTGTTGCTTTTCATGTCTGGCTTATTGTTCTAGGTAAAGTACTAATCAAAAGCATCTTGTAGCAGGAAAGAAATTATTTGGCCAAGAGCTTACAGTCCATTATTGGAGAAGGCCAAATCAGGAGCTTAGGAAGGAATCTGGAGGCAGGAACTGAAAGAGTGACCACAGGGGAAAGCTGGTTGTTAGATTACTTTTTATGGCTTGGTCAGCTGTGTTTCTCATACATTACTGGCTCAGCTTGCAAAGGCTGGCAATGCGGGGAGGGGGGGAGGGGGGGAGGGGGGTGCAGGATCCTCCTATATCCACTAATGATTAAAGAAGTCCCACAGACATGCTAATACTTCAATTCAAATGGAGTGGAGGGGACAAAAGAAGAGTTAAATAGGGAGAGAAAATGGTGGAAATGATGTTAATACAGTTCTCACACATGGCATTTACATTTTTTTCCAACTTTTTTATTTGGATTAGAAACAGGATTGTTTTACATGACAAACCCAGTTCCCTTCTCCCACCCATCCTCCCCTCCCCCCCCCCCAACTAAAACCTTATCTATCACATAACCTTGCTGCTCTCCCTGGATAGTGAGGCCCTACATAGGGTGTCATCAGTGTCTATTGTATCCTTTGGGGCAGGGCCTAGGCCCACCCCTGTGTGTCTTCACTCAGGGAGTATTCCTCCATATGGAATGGGCTCCAAAAAGTCCATACCTATGCCAGGAATAAGTATTGAACTTCTAAAGGAGGTCCTGTAGATTTCCGAGGTTACCTCAAAGAAACCCATGGTCCTGGTTCTGGATCAGTCCCATGATAGTATTCCAGCTATCAGTCTGGGGATCAAGAGTTCCCGGATATTCAGGTCAGCTGTTTCTGTGGGTTTCACCAGCCAGGTCTGGATCCCTGTGCTTTCACTTGTCCTTCTCTGCCTCTGAGTTCCAGTTCAGTTCGTGATTAGTTGTGGGTGTCTGCTTCTACTTCCACCAGCTGCTGGATGAAGGCTATAGGATGGCATATAAGTTAGTCATCAATCTTATAATTAGGGGAGGGCATTTAAGGTAGCCTATCCTCCATTGCTTAGATTGTTAGCTGGTGTCATCTTTGTAGATCTCCTGACATTTTCCTAGTGCCTGATTTCTCTGTAAACCAAAAATGTCTCCCTCTATTATGAATGATATCTCCATTCTTGTTATCATCTATTCTTCCCATGACTCAAACTTTCTGCTCCTTCATGTCCTCTGCATCCCTCCTCTTCTCCCCTTCTCATTCTCCTAGCTCCCTCCCCGCTCTTCCCGTGCTCCCAATTTGCTCAGCAGATCTTGACCCTCTCCCCTTCTCCAGGGGACCATGTATGTTTCTCTTAGGGTCCTCCTTGTTTATTAGCTTGTTTGGCAGTGTGGATTGTAGGCTGGTAATCCTGACTCTATGTCTTAAATCCATGAGTGAGTACAGACCATGTATTTCTTTTTTGCGATTAGGTTACCTCTATCAGAATGGTTTCTTCTGTATCCATCCATTTTCCTGCAAATTTCAAGATTCCATTGTTTTTTCCGCTGAGTAGTACTCTATTGTGTAAATGTACCACATTTCTCTATCCATTCTTTGGTTGAGGGGTATCTAGGCTGCTTCCAGTTTCTGGCTATTACAAATAGTGCTTCTATGAACATCATTGAACAGATGTCCTTGTTGTATGAATTTGCTTCTTTTGGGTATATGCCTAAGAGTGGAATTGCTGGACCTTGTAGTATACTGATTCCCATTTTTTTGAGGAGTCTCCATACTGATTTCCAAAGTGGCTGTACAAGTTGGCACTCTCACCAACAGTGGAGAAGTATTCCTTTTCTCCACATCCTCTCCAGCATGAACTGTCATTGGTGTTTTTTATTTGGTTCATTCTGACAGGAGTAAGATGGTATCTCAGCGTTGTTTTGACTTGCATTTCCCTGATGGCATTTACATTTTTTAAAAAGCTAAAATATAAAATAAGGATAACATCACCTTAAAAATCCCAAATTCTTTTTTATGTCGAGCTCCAATAAAACTAAAATAAGTGGCACTATTTCTGATTCAAAGAGCAAAGAAATGGAACACAAATGCAGTAAAATCAAAACAAAGCTAAAAGACAGCAATATAAAAACCTCAAAATACAACATCTGGAACTCATCATTTTCTGGAGTCAAAAGGATGTGGACAGCTCTACTTAGTCAGCTCCTCCTTCCACAGCACACACTGCTTGTTTTATAAGCCATGGCATTCTCTGCCCAGCATCAGCAGAGAATGATGTTGCTCATCCTGCAGTTCTGGTCCTGGCATCCCCAATATACTGGATTCTCTATAACAACTATAGTTTCAGCTTCAAGAATGGTTTCTCTGGGATCATCACATTGCCTATTCTCAGATGCTCTCCAGGACAGCATTAAGCATTCAAAACCAATAGCTTATACCATACTCTTATGTCTTGACAAGTTCTGCTTCCTTATTACAAACGCAACATCAGCCATTTTGGTCCACAGCATCTATGTGCTGACCATGAGGGAATATTTCCCAGAAGATTTACCTTCACAGATATATGAATACTTTATTCCCCTGCTTAGAGCTTTTCTTTATTTTTTCATAGATATTTTAACAGTATATGTTTCTGTTATTACTTTGATATTATAACAGGGCAATATACCAATATTAACTTGACCAAGCGACAAATCAGGAATTGAAAGAGTACTTTTTTATTTATAATGTACCATGCAGTGTACTTGATATTTTATACTGCTACCGATGAAGCACAGTTGATTTTTTCAGCTCCAGCTATCCAGCATCCATTTTCCCAGGAAAGCAAATGTTTCTTTGCCACAGACTCATAATTAAAAACATCACACAAGCAGCAGCAATAGAATCTTTGTTTCTTTCTCAAACTTTACAAACCAGTCTTATTACTGAATTTCTTTCAACATTCTTATCTTCCAGGATCCCAGAGAAAAAGTTATAAAGGTATAAGCACTCAATGGCTTTTATAAACCCAAAATTCCAAACACATACAATCTTCCCATAAAACATCATTGCCTGGTCCTTCATAGAAATACTCTTGGTACATTAGGTACCAATTTGTGTTCTAGTTTACTTTCCCTTGCTCTGATAAAACACTCACCAGTAGCAACTTAGAGTAGTTAAAAGTTTGTCTCACATTTCATATCACAATTTATCATTGAGAGAAGGCAGAGTATGAACCCAAGGCAGGAACCTAGAGACAGGGAAATAGATATTGAGGGAAACTTCTTTCTCCTTGTTTGTTCCCTGGCTTGTTGAACTAAATTTCTAATATAGTTCATTCCCACCTATCTAGGGAGTGCAAAAATCAGTGTCTTAGACTCTCCTGTATCGATCAGCAATTATGAAAATGCCCTACAGACATGGTCATTAGCCAATCTGAAGGAGGCAATTCTTTAACCTAAGTCCCTTTTGCCAAATTTATTAAGTTGAAAATGGAAGCTAATGATGAAAGAAGGATACAATTTCAAGCAATGTGTTTTGGTCACATGTAGAATAGAGGTGGAGTTGTGATGGTTAATCTCACTTGTCAATTCAATGGAAGCTTAGGGAATGACCATCTACTGTGCCTAAAAGTGTGCCTTTGGAAAATAATCCTCATTTGAATAAATACTGAAAAGTGGGCTAAGTACTAACTTTCATCTCTCTGTGTCTTTTTCTTACTGGTTGTGGATGTAATCAATCAGTTACTTCAACTCCTGTGACCTCAACTTCCCACCATGGTGTACTGTATCTTTAACTGAGTTCCAAAACAAACTCTCATGTTGCTTTTGTGAGGTACTCAATAATAGAAATTAAAAGGTAAATAAGATAGTAATCATCATTCTCCTACCAAGTCACCGAACAGCCTCACCATTGTTATGTTTCAGTGGAACTTATACCATTTGCTTTTATTCTACCAATTACAGATAAGTTCTTAGCTCCACAAACACGTAAGACAATTCCTTAAATAAATGCCTTATATATATATATATATATATATATATATATATATATATATATATACATTTATGTATATATATTAATCTATATATAATATAGATTAATTTTTCATTGGATAGTATTTGTTTCTGACATGCTTGTACACTTGAATAATTATATTAATTAAGTCTGTTTCAAAGCTATCTAAAATCTTTCCCAATATTGCTTTTCTCTTAACCTATCAACTAAATGTTAAGCATGAGACTTCTAAATTTTATTGTTTTAGATTACTTATTTTACTTCACTTTGCATTTCATTGCATTTGTATAGTAAATTTTACTTAACCACTCATTCAATAGTTATCCACAAAACCATGATATCTTGCAAGAGTTACATGAAATTATGGGGATAAAGAGTAAGTAAAACTACTCCCCAGATCCACAGAGAGCTTATGAGTAAGAGCTAATAGACATGAAGTTTAAATGCCTGTTGTCTGTATTTTATATATTAATTAATAAATATTTATTGAAATCTGTAAAGAGGAAATAGACTAAAAATAAATAAATGAATTGCTCGTTAACAATGTTTGTTGTCTTCATATCTGTAATGTAAATTGCTAATAGTTGGGCTATTGAGTGTCATTTTTCTTTTTTGTATTTTTATATTCAGCTTAGATGGTGTGACAGAAATAGTTTTCCAATTCTGGGGTTATGTTTATGTATAAATGAGCATTTTAAATGTGAGCTACACTTCAAATTTATTATAGATTTTGACATTGATTTTGAGGAATGCACTATAGAAATCTCCATTTAACAGCCTAACTGAATGTGTAATTGAAAATATTGTAGAGCATCTACTGTATTCTTCATTAGATCTTCATTTGAGTTAAAATTGAATAAGACCAGGTCAATAGCTCCCATAGAAATAAATAGATCTGTTTTGGCAAAAAGTTAGACTTCTAGTATCCAACTTATGTAACCCATTAATATTACACCTTCAAATCTATTGTGCATTTCTAGAAATGTGAAACTCAAAGTATCTAATGAGTATTTTTTAAATATTTAATACATTTAATATAAAGAGAAGAGTCATCTGTTAGAAGACACTCTACAGAAACTATTTTTGCTTGCTTCATATTTGTTCTAACTTTCAGAAATGGTCAAAAGAAATACTTCCCTTAGAAATAAGAAGCCAAAATCAAATGGCAATTGCTGCAACCTATCACAGTGGTGAGAGATCCTGAACTGGCAATCCTGGGAAAAAAAGAAGGGCTTTGAGAGAGTGACAGTATGATAAACTTCCTTGAAATTTGGTATCTTATATACAGATATTAGCTATGTCAAAGACAATTGGACCTTCAATTATCTCACATTGGGTGTCTGGAAAATGAAGGTATGAGTTACTGATGAAAAAGTTAGGGGCAGAGATGGAAATAGGGAATGAAGGTATGAGGAAAGGAGGCAGAGAGGGAGAAGAATGCAAGATGAAGAAAAGAAAGGAGAGGAAAGAGTGTTGAAAAGAATAAAGGAAGAAAATATGCATAGAATATTGCAATGCAAATTTAGCAATCATAGAAGATAATATTGCATTAATAATACAATGATAATATTAAATTGCTGGGTATGGTAGAACTCAAAACTTAGGAATAAGAGATCTCATATTTATTAAGTAGCTTTGTCTAAAGAAGACCTCCTATGTTAAGGTTAGGAAAACATTTTGAGGCTGACTCTTCCTGTTCCATAGGAGTTGGTTTAAAACAGCCAGTACCATTTCCAATTTGAAAGTGTTTTTATTTTCTAAATCCTTCTGATGTGCTAGACAATATTAGTAAGGTTCTTAAAGTAATTTTATCCTTAACAATACTTTTATTTAAATAATACATAATTTTCCCTGCTACAACACCTTCTTTGCCTCACCTATCTGTAGCTGCCCATGTCTAAAATTCATTGAAACTTTCTTTAATTATTATTATTAAGAGAGAATTATATGTCTACATCTATATATACATACATAGATATAGAAGAATCACTAGCGCCAATGCCAGTGACTGAAGAACCTGACAGGCAAGAGTCCAGGTGTCACTGGCACCAGTGCCAGTGACTGAAAAACTGAACCAGGCAAGAGTCTGTGGATAAAGAAGGGCACAACTCAGGTCATTCAGTAGAAGTGAATGTCATTGGTTTATTGCAGCCAGCAGCTTATATACATGGGGAGATGGGAAAACATCACCTACTAGCAGAACGCACTCACACGCCCTATCATACACAATGAAACCACAACCCCTGCCCACAGCCAATGAAGCAAGAAGGGGATGGGGGCAAGGAATAATGTTTCAATAACAAGAAAGGTTCATAACAGGATGCTGGTGGGAGAGGTTCAGAAAAACAGGAGATACCTGTGGTTATACTGGAAAACAACTCACAGAGACCCCGTGGGGGCTGGGTCACAATATCTCCCCCTTTTTTGTTTAATAGATAGCACTTGTTTTAGGTTCAATCCCATATCAAATAAACAATATTTGGGAATTTGTGCATCATTCATTCCAAACTGCTTCCTGCATGTTGTGGGTGATGTCCATACCATGGGGATCATGATAAGACATAGAAATCTGGTCAGGTCCTTGTTTTTTGTAGTCTGCAAGGGTGCATGGTCTCAGCTGTTTTAGATGTAGGATCAGTTGTCCACTGCTTCAGGCGGTCTTGCTTGATCAAACCATATTAGTCTTGAAGGAATCCACAGCTTTTCATTTTCTGTGAAATCACGAGCAATAAATCCTTCTCCAAGTAGCCTGTCCTTAGACTTAAATTTTGAAGTCAAAACGTTTTTAAAATGTGTAAGTTGGACTAATTTAGCAGCATTGATAATCAAATGTATTGTAGCAGCTGTAGCTCTTTCCTTGGCAGTCAAACAATTTAAAGGCAACAATATAGCATGTAGTATCCAGATTCTCTGTGTTTTTTCCATCTTTACATGGCTTTTTCATTACTCTATTTCTTTTACTTTTATGTTTTATTTTATGAGACAGGATTTCTCTGTGGAATTTTGGCTGCCCTTGAATTCACTCTGTAGACTAGGCTGGCCTTGAAGTCACAGAGATATGTTTGCCTCTATCTCCCGAGTGCTGGGATTAAAGGCGAGTGCCACCACACCCAGCTACTCTATTTCCTCCTGATTCTTTTTCTTGCTGTTTCAATAAATGAGTGAGTTGGTCCTGCCAAATAATGAGGAACTTGAAATCCCCATTCTGACAGTTATTTACCAATGGCGGTGCTACTTACTTTCGATTTGATTCGGCACTATCAACCCCAATGCATTCCTTGTCTTGTGTCCACTATCATTAGGTGTGGTTCATCAGGATGCCTCTGCATTCCTGGATCTTGGTGGGACCTCCAATTGTCACTGGTACCAGTGACTGAAAAACTGAACCAGGCAGGTGTCTGCATATTAACAAGGATGCAACTCGGGTCATTCAGTAGAAGTAAATGCCATCAGTTTATTGCAGCCAGCAGTTTATATAACAAGAGGAGATGGGAAAACACCACCTGCTAGCAGAACACATTCCCACACCCCATCATAAACAAGGAAACCACAACCCCTCCCCACAGCCAATGAAGCAAGAAGGGAATGAGGGCAAAGCATAATGTTTCAATAACAAGAAAGGTTCATAAGAGGATATCAGTGGGCGAGGCTCAGAAAAACAGGAGGTACCTGTGGTTATGCTGGAAAACAACTCACAGAGACCCCATGGGGGCTGGGTCCCAACAATCTATATCTATATCTATCTATATCTATGGGAATACTTAGAGTCAGGGCTGACCGCTTGCTGTTGGATAACCATCTAGGGAGCTCATCTCCACATAAAACCAATTCTCCCTCTCTCACCAGTGATTATTTGCTAACTCTTTATCTAAACATGGGACCAAGTAAGATTTCCCATATCTACTCTAGCATGGCAAATATTGTTGTCGTTGTTCCAATAAGGTTTAAGTAGACACATTTTTTCAGATTTCACAGGTATACCTTTCCACTCATATCTAAATGAATAATCTGAGAGAATTCCAAGTCTCTGACTCTTACATTGATTCTATTCCCTCATTCTGATGTTATCTGATGCTTACGTCTAAGATGTGTGTTGTGTATGTATCAAATGGGACTAGACATCCTGTCTTAGTTAGGCTTTACTATTGCTGTGAAGTCAACATCAAGGATACCCTTTGCCTTTCCTACTGTCTGGCACACAGTAGGAAATTAATAACCATATAGAACCAGATGATTCCCTGATGCCTGGATATTGTGGATAGTAAATTGTGTCTCAAATTGGAAAGACCAGAGAGCTCCTAGCAACAAATAAAAGCTAAAGAAGAATTTTGAAGACTGTTATTTTGAGTGTCTTTCCTAACACAAAGATTTGTCTATGAGTAAAAGGTCAAATTAATAGCTTGAAAATTTGGCTAATATAAATCAAAGTATTCCATTAAATGTAAATTATTGTCTGATGAAGAACACATAAAATTATCTGAAAATCAGAAAAGCATTGGTAAAAGTCTATTCCTTTTATGATTACTAAAAACTGTTGCAACTACAAGTGCTGGAATTTTTCATAGAGACCTGAGTTCTTATTAATTCAACTGAAACTTCAGGGTCACATTAAAGAGTGGCTTCACTTTAATTTGAGTCAGCCATAGGACTTTTGATTTGACTTTTGATCAACTACTTTGATTTGGAATCAAAGCACTCTGTAGATCACAGTAGATGTGCCATCGTGTAGATACACCCCGATGAAGCTTATAATTTATTCAAATTCCAAAAGACCTATCTAAAAGATAGATAACCTTTTATCATTGACATTATGAACTATGAAAACTAATTTTCTTTAGGGAGACAATAAGCATTGAAGGAATATCCACAGACAACATATTCACAGAAGAAAAAGTCTATTTTGTTTATAATATGTCATGAAGAAATTAGTATGACTATAATTTCTATTAGTGATGTTTTGTGAAGTCATAAATGAAAGCATCACTCTAATAAATTTGTGATAATTACTGTAACAATTTCAAAATCACTTTAGCATCTGCCAAGATGAACTGAAGTTATATTGGGTAATACTGGGGCAAATATTTAAACCACATTTATTCCTTGCTTTTCACTATACAGTGATCTCTGTGATTACCCAAGTGCCCTGTATTTCATGTGTACTTTTTTGAATGGGTCTGAAAGTTTAAAGTTTTTTTTTTTTTCATTAATCTTAGCTAATAGATGAAAACCTTGAGATTCATTTTTTTTTCTGGCACTCACATATGACTACCTCAGTTGTGTGTCATTGGCCTTGGAAAATGGTAGTTGAGCTAATTTAGAGACCAATTGTGAACAGAATTGAATATGATAAAAGATTCCTTTCTCCATCTGCTAACTACAAGCTCTTTTCCTGACTAATGAACCATATTTGTATTTGTCTTCTACAAAAGTTAATATGGTTTCAAAGTTAATGACTGTAAAGCTTTTCAATATTTGAATGTATCTTCTTTGTGCATAACCACTCTAATATATGCATGGCACTATCTTTATAAATATCCACTCATTTGTGATAAAACTGCATATTTCTTCTGAAACAAAACTGTTATTTAGTAGAAACAGTAAGTGAACAAACAAAAATAATAAGGAGTATCTGGTTATGATATTAACACTGTTTTAACATAAAATATATCCAGGTTAGTATAAATACTTAAAAAATTTAATGACTTTAAACTGTAATACTGAAATAGTTTACATTCTATAATAAAGTGGTATTTAAGTTGGCTAATCATATGTTTTTCTCTTAAGATAATTAGTAGTTGTTAACAAATGTTTGGTCATGAAGTAATTCTGTAAATGTTGTTTCTTTTCTCATATAAGGGTCATGTTCATCAAAACTGCCCCCCATATTTTCTTTTGGGTACTTCATAAATGATTTCCTCATTTATTGGTGGTCGTGAATCTTTAAATTAGGCTATAAAAGGTTGATGCCACAAATCACCTAACAAACTTACTTCAAAGTTAGTTTTTTGCTTATTTCCAAGAAGAAATAATTGATAGGTTTTATTAGGTTCACATACTATAGAAAATATTTAGATGTATTTTAACACATGTAACATATTCTGAATTAGAGTTTGTTCTATTATTTATTTTTTTATTAGTTCAAATTAGGAGAAAGCTTGTTTAACATAACAATCCCTTCTCCCTCTCCCTACCCTCACTCCATCCTCTTCTCCCCCACCCCAGACCTACCTTCCACCCCATTCACCCTCCAATACCCAGGCAGGGTAGGGCCCTCAACAGGAACTCCCCAAAGTCCACCATATCATCCTGGGCTGCGTCTAGGCCCTTCCCCATGTGTCCAGGCCAAGAGTGCATCCTTTCATGTGGTATGGGTCCTCCAAGTCGCTTCTTACAACAGGGAAAAATTTTAATCCACTACCAGGGGCACCCTGGAGAGCAGAGACCTCCTCATTGGCATCCATATTCAGGGGTCTGGATCTGTCCTGTACTGGCCTCCCAGACAGCAGTCTGGGGTCTATGTGCTCCCCCTTGTTCAGGCCAGCTGTTTCTGTGGGTTTCACCAGCCTAGTACTGACAACTTCGATCTTCATTCCTCCCTCTCTGTAACTAAGTTCCTTTTTAAAGGATTAGGATTCTATCATCGTCCTAAGATAATTTTTGAGGTCCATCTCTTCTTCATCCTCTGTGTTGGTCTTTTCAGATCTTGCTGGTGTGGAGTCCTTAGATTCTGATGGTGTTATATTGGTTTTTCTGTTATTGAGTGTGTTCTTACTCTGTCTTCTTCCCATCCCTTATTCCAGTGAGTGCAGGAGGGTTCTCTCTGTCTCTCTCTCTCTCTCTCTCTCTCTCTCTCTCTCTCTCTCTCTCTCAGGTGGCTGGTGGAGAGCTCAGCCTCTGGTGGCAGTGGGATGGTAGGGGGCTGTGGATGGAAAAGGGTGGGGTATTTCCAGACTCAGGGTGAGCCTTCCCGGTCTGGGCAGGTCCACTCTTGTTCGAGGGGGGGATTCAGGCAGAAGCATGCAGGGGTTGAAGGGGGATGTTGGGGGGGCAGAGCAGTGCCCTGACTCATCTGAGGCTCGGGCACCCACCGCAGGACAGTGGTCAGAGTGTGGACAGAGGTGAGGTGAGTTTGTTGTATTTTTAATTCATGCATTTCTCTTCTATAACATAATCCCAGGTTTAAAAGAAAAATGTGTAGTGATAATCTCCACAATAATTACAATATTAGATTAAATTAAATTTCAATATTTCTCTTAACATTGTTGTCTAGAAAGGTAAAAATAGTGCAAATTAAAGAGGTAACAGTGGAGATTAGATAAGTTTTGACTAGAATAATATGATTAGGGAAATGTATCAAATGCTAATAATACTTAAAATCCTTTGTGACCTATTTGGACAGGCTTTATTTCCAAATATCTTAGATGAACAGCTAATTTTTAAAGGAAGGTGGATTTTCCCATAGAAAAGGGGAAATGTACTATGCAAATTTTATTTTATTTTAAATATATATACATATTTTAAATAATTGAATAATTTTGGGGAGGTAGTCAGATAATTAGAACACTGTCGTATTTTTTCCCATTGACAAGTATTCAAGTGAGTATCACATCATCTGTTTTTACTAAAATGAGATAGCACATGATAGCTCTAAACTTTGAGTTAGTTAGAATATGAGCTCTGCATTTACTTTATGGATATCTTCATTGCTGTCTGAATTTATAGGTTTCAATATAGGTTTCAACACATAGTCAAACACATGATAGTTAATGTTTATATAATAACTTTTTTTTATACAAAAGATCCAATAAAAAATTGGCAAAAGTGGATAATCATTTAATACTTCTAGATTCCTCAAACCAGGTAAATATTTCACTTCTACCTATGAAACAAAAAGAAATTTGTATCAATGAAAACTGAATGATAGCCCCTTTTGAAAGGATTATATAGCTGTAGTATGGTGCAATCTTTCATTTTGTTTTATTTCTATAATTGGAATAATAAGAACAATTATTTCTGTTTTTAATATGTAAATAAGATGTTTTAATGAATGTCTTTGATTGCAAATTAAACAATATTTGAAAAGGGCAGGCTTTATTTACATCTTTGATCAAGGATTATTTCACTTCCTGGGAAGAATTTAAGAGACTAGGTAAAATAAAGCATTCTAAGAATTTCTGTTTTGTTGTCTATATATATTATAATTACCCTTTAAGTACCAAATTCTTTTTATGGATTCCTAAATATATTAATCAGTGAATTACATATGGTGTGGAAATATTTTGATACCATAGGACATAGGTACTCTTTATTGGAGGTCCTGACAGCTGATGAAACATCACATAAAGATGGAACTTTTTGAGCTTGGCTGTCATAATCTACATTTCTCTCAGCACCACTCTCTTCTACATTCCTAGTAGTATGACTCATTTAGTACCGTGTAAGTATACAAATGCTTTCCTAACCCAAAATCCCAAACTTCACAGTCTTCCAACAAGCAGCATGGTCAGGCATATTACAGCATTACCTCACTCCCGGTATCATTTTTTGCCTTGGTCAGTGTTCTATTGCTGTGAAGAGACACTATGATGATGGCATGTCTCATAAAAGAACGCATTTAAATGAGTCTTGCTTATAGTTTTAAAAGTAGCTGAAAATTGTTGATTCAGATCTACAGGCAGCAGGAAGAGAAAAAGCCAAGGGGCCTGTTATGGGGATTTTAAGTTTCAAAGCCCATCTCCAGAGACACATGTTTTCTCACAAGTTCATAGCTACTAATCTTTCAAGAGGTTCCAAATGACTAAGCATTGAAACATAAATGAGTAACAGAATTTTAAAACTCTATAAGAGTAAAGTGTTGGTACCTGGTGATTCTTCCATCCACAATGGGTTCATTAGTTTAGTACTTGCCTACCATGGACAAAACTCCATTCCAATCAAAAGAAAATCTAGTAAAAGAAGGAAGAGAAGGATGTGAAAAAGAAAAGAAATAAAATAATTATTTTCTTTTTCAACTGTCATTTTTGACAAATACCAAAGTTGACCTAAGCTTGCATTGATAAGGCATTAAGGAATAAAACAAGAAGTCAGCTGTTTTTGGAGTAACTGGACCAAAGTGAGCTAAAAAAAAAAAAAGTAAGTTCTCTTGTTCCCTTGATGGATCTTCTCAGTGTCCCTACAAAGGGCTTTTTTCTCTTTTTCTCTCTAGTTATTAAGAAGCATAGAAAACATGACATGGGAAAAGTGTAAGCAAATCTTTACAAGCTGCATTAACAGTTTTACATTGGAAGAAGAAACTTTACTGACTCAACAGATACAGAGTAGTAAACAGGACCAAAAACATATCATCACCCTATATTCATGATTCTTCTAATGTTAAGTTGGATATTTGTTTAACAGTTGCTTTCAACTTTTTGGCTGTTTTGAAAAACTCTCTATGAAAATGAATGCATATATTATTCTAGACAATATACAAATTAAGATTCAAACTATGAATTTAGCTTAGGTTGGAAAACTGTTGATATGAGAAATCCAAGGTAGTAAAGTTAGATTATATTGCTTTCTTAAGGTTGGGTTGTCACTGGCACCAGTGCCAACAACCAAAGAACCAGACCAGGAGAGATTAATATTAAGAATGCAGATTAAGAATTAAGAATAACACAACTCATGTCATCCGGTAGAAGCGAATAGCATCTGTTTATTGCAGCCAGCACTTTATATACCAGAGGAGATGTAAAAACACCACCTGCTAGCAGAACACACTTCCACACCCCATCATAAACAAGGAAAACACACCCGCACCAATGAAGCAAGAAGGGGATGGGGGCAAGGCATAATGTTTCAATAACAAGAAAGGTTCATAACAGGATGTTGATACTAGTGGGCGAGGCCAGGAAAACAGGAGGTATCTGTGGTTATGCTGGAAAACAACTCACAGAGACCCCATGGTGGTTGGGTACCAACATCAGGCTAAACTTAAGTGAAATGAATACAACGTAGGACAGCAGGATATGTACAGAGTCTTAAATGATCTCAAAGTTTCATAGTTACTTATCTAATGTTGTAATAAGACACCATGAACAAAGCAAATTACAAAAGAAAGCTTTTAGTTTGGGGCCAAAAGCAGATTCTGTGAACATCATGGCAGGGATTATGGCAAAAGGCAGGAAGGCAGGCATGGCAGTGCATCAGTAGGTCAGAGCTCACACCCTGTCCACAAGTATGAAACAGAAAGAGCTGAAAATGCCATGGGCTTTTGAAAACTCAAAGCTCACTCCCTAATGACATAACTCATCCAACAAAGCCAAATCACCTAACACTTCCTGAAACAGTTCCACAGATAGAGACCAAGCACACAATATATAATCATATGGATGCCATTCTCACCCAAACTACCACAAGGCATATTATAAATATTGTGACTAAAGTTTGAAAAATTTTCTTCTCTTTGGAGTATAAAAATAGTTTTCAGAAAAAATGTCATCCCGTAAATTTACAATAGCAATTAAAGTAAGAAAATTATATTTTAAAAATACCTTTTCTACAAATAGTGAAAGGTTGACTTCTTCCTTTCCAATTTGTATCCCTTTGATCATTTTCTTGTTTTATTGCTTTAGCTAGAACTTCCAGTACAATATTGGAGAGATATGGAGACAGTGGACAGCCTTGTCTTGTTCCTAATTTTAGAGGAAATGCTTTGAGTTTCTCTCCATTTAGTTTGATGTTTGCTATTGGTTTGGTGTATATTGTGTTTATCATGTTTAGATATGTTCCTGTTATTCCTGTTCTCTCCAAGATCTTTATCATGAAGGGATGTTGGATTTTGTCAAAGGCTTTTTCAGCTTCTAGAGAGATAATCATGTGGTTTTTCTTTTTTAGTTTGATTATATGGTGGATTACATTGATGGATTTTCTTATGTTGAACCATCCTTGCATCCCTGGGATGAAGCCTACTTGATCATGGTGGATGATTTTTCTGATTCGGTTCCTGGATTTGGTTCGCCAATATTTTATTGAGTATTTTAGCATCGATGTTCATGAGGGATATTGGTCTATAGTTCTCTTTCTTATTCATATCTTTGTGTGGCTTGGGTATCAAAGTTATTGTAGCCTCATAAAAGAGTTTGGCAGTATCCCATCTGCTTCTATTGTGTGGAACAGTTTGAGGAGTACTGGAATTAGCTCTTGTTTGAATTTCTGGTAGAATTCTGCAATGAAGCCATCTGGCCCTGGGCTTTTTTTGGGTTGGGAGGCTTTTAATGACTGCTTCTATTTCATTAGGGGTTATAGGGCGATTTAAACTGTTTATCTGAACTTGGTTTAATTTTGGTAAGTGATATTTATCCAGAAATATGTCCTTTTCCTTTAGATTTTCCAGTTTTGTGAAGTACAGGTTTTCAAAGTATGACCTGAAGATTCTCTGGATTTCCTCAGTGTCCGTTGTTATTTCCCCCTTTTCATTTCTGATTTTGTTAATTAGAATGCTCTCTCTCTGCCTTTTGGTTAGTTTGGATAGAGGTCTATCTTGTTGATCTTCTCAAAGAACCAACTCTTTGTTTCATTGATTCTTTGTACTGTCTTCCTACTTTCTACTTTGTTGATTTCGGCTCTCAGGTTGATTATTTCCTGGCGTCTACTCATCCTTGGTGAGTTTGCTTCTTTTTGCTCTAAAGTTTTCAGTTGTTCTGTCAATTCTCTAATGTGACTTTCCTCCAGTTTCTTCATGTGGGCACTTAGTGCTATGAACTTCCCTCTTAGCACTGCTTTCAGGGTGTCCCATAAGTTTGTGTATGCTGTGTCTACATTCTCATTAAATTCTAGGAAGTCTTTAATTTCTTCTTTTTTATTTTTCCTCAACCCAGGAATGGTGCAATCGGGTGTTATTCATTTTCTGCAATTCCTATTGCTGTTGAATTCTAGCTTTAATGCATGGTGATCGGATAAGATACAGGGGTTATTTCAATTCTTTTGTAACTGTGGAGATTTGCTTTGCTACCAACTATGTGGTGAATTTTTAAGAAGGTTCCATTTGGCACTGAGAAGAAGGTATATTCTTTTGTGTTTGGATGGAATGTTCTATAGATATCTGTTAAACCCAGTTGGGTCATAACTTCTGTCAGATCCTTTGTTTCTTTGTTAAGTTTCTGTCTGGTGGTCCTGTCTAGTGGTGTAAGGAGGGTGTTGAAGTCTCCTAATATAAGTGTTTGTGGTTTTATGTGAGGTTTGAGCTTTAGTAATGTTTCTTTTACAAATGTGGGTGCCTTCATATTTGGTACATAGATGTTCAGGATTGAGACTTCATCTTGATGGACTTTTCCTGTGATGAGTATGAAATGCCCTTCTTCATCTCTTTTGATTGATTTTAGTTTAAAGTCTAATTTGTTAGATATTAGGATTGCTACACCAGCTTGTTTCTTGAGCCCATTTGATTGGAAAACCTTTTCCCGTCATTTTACTCTGAGGTATTGCCTGTCTTTGAAGTTGAGGTGTGTTTCTTGTAAACAGCACAAGGATGGATTCTGTCTTCATATCCATTCTGTTAGCCTATATCTTTTTATGGGTAAAAAGGCATTTAGGGATATTAATGTTTATTGTTCATTAGTTCTTGTTTGCTTTGGATTTATTGTTGGTGGTGTCATTGTGTGTGGATTTCACCTTCCTGTTTCTTTTTGTGTTTGATAAAATTAGATTATCTATTGCCTGTGTTTTTGTGAGTGTAGTTATGTCGGTTGGGTTTGAGTTTTCCTTCCAGAACCTGAAAAACTCTACCAGGGAACTCCTACAGCTGATAAACACCTTCAGCAAGGTAGCAGGAAACAAAATTATCTTAAAAAAACTCAGTAGCCCTACTATATACAGATGATAAATCCAATGAGAAAGAAATCAGGGAAACATCACCTTTCACAATATCCACAAGCAACATAAAATATCTTGGGGTAACACTAACCAAAAAAGTGAAAGACCTGTACAATAAGAACTTTGAGACTTTAAAGAAAGAAATTAAAGAAGATACCAGAAAATGGAAAGATCTCCCATGCTCTTGGATAGGTAGAATTAACATAGTAAAAATGGCAATCCTGCCAAAAGCAATCTACAGATTCAATGCAATCCCCATCAAAATCCCAACACAGTTTTTCACAGACATTGAAAGAACAGTACTCAACTTTATATGGAAAAATAAAAAACCCAGGATAGCCAAAGCAACTCTTTACAATAAAAGATCTTCTGGAGGCATCACCATCCCCGACTTCAAGCTCCACTATAGAGCCATAGTTCTGAAAACAGCTTGGTATTGGCACAAAAATAGGCCAATGGAATCGAATTGAAAACACTGATATTTACCCATGCACCTACGAACACCTTATTTTTGACAAAGGTGCTAAATCTATACAATGGAAAAAAGATAGCATCTTCAACAAATGGTGATGGTACAATTGGATTTAGACATGCAGAAAATTGCAGATAGATCCATACCTGTCACCATGCACAAAACTTAAGTGCAAATGGATCAAAGATCTCAGTATAAATCCAGCCACACTGAATCTTCTAGAAGAGAAAGTGGGAATTACCCTTGAACAAATTGGCACAGGAGACCACTTCCTGAACCTTACCCCAGTAGCACAGACATTGAGGTCTACAATTAATAAATGGGACCTCCTGAAACTGAGAAGCTTCTGCAAGGCAGAGGACATAGTAAGACAAAATGGTCACCCACAGAATGGGAAAATATCTTCACCAATCCCACATCTGACAGAGGACTGATTTCCAAAATATATAAGGAGTACAAGAAGCTAGCCACCAAAACACCAAACAATGAAATTAAAAAGTGGGGTCCAGAACTAAATAGAGAATAATCAATAGAGGAATCTGAAATTGCTGAAAGACACTTAAGAAAGTGCTCAAAATCCTTGGCCATCAAAGAAATGCAACTCAAAACAACTCTGAGATACCACCTCACACCTGTAAGAATGGCTAAAATCAAAAATACCAATTACAATCTATGCTGGAAAGGATGTGGAGAAAAAAGGAACACTCCTCCATTGCTGGTGGGAGTGTGAACTTGTAAGACCACTCTGGAAATAAGTATGGTGGTTGCTCAGAAAAATGGGAATCAGTCTACTGAAAGATCCAGCCATTCCTCTCTTGGTTATATACCCAAATAGTGCATGTTCATACAACAAGGACATATGTTCAACCATGTTCATAGCAGCATTGTTTGTAATAGCCTGAACCTGGAAGCAACCTAGATGTCCCTCAACTGAAGAATGGGCAGAGAAAATGTGGTACATTTATACAATAGAGTACTACTCAGCAGAAAAAAGCAAAGGAATCCTGAAATTCGCAGGCAAATGGATGGAACTAGAATATACCATTCTGAGTGAGGTAACCCAGTCACAAAAAGAGAAACATGGTATGTACTCACTCATATATGAATTTTAGACATAGAGCAAAGGTTTACCAGCCTATAATCCTCTTCACCAAAGAAACTAGGAAACATGAAAGACTCTAAGTGATAAATGGTCCCCAGGAATGGGAATTGGCATGAATTACTGAGCTAATTGGGAGCATGAGGATAGGGGAGAGGGAGCTGCCACAATAAGAGCAAGAGAAGAGGAGTAGAGGAGAAGAAATGGAGGAGCAGAAATATTGAATTGGGGGAAGAATAGAGGAGAGAGAGCAGGATGAGAGATACCATATTAGAGGGAGCCACTATAGGTAAGAGAAGAGATCTGGAATTGGGAGATCTCCAGAGACCTACAAGGATGACACAATCTGACAATCCAAGCAATGGTGGAGAGGATAACCTAAAAGCCCTTCCCCTAAAATGAGATTTATGACTTCTCTTTATGCCATCCTAGAGCCCTCATCCAGGGTCTGATGGAAGCAGAGACAGACATCCACAGATGTAAACTGAGCTGAAATCTTGTATTTAGCTGATGAGATGGAGGAATGAAGAGCAAAGGAGTATGTACCAGGTTGGAGAAATCCACCAGAACAGTTGGCCTGAACAAGGGAGAGCACATCGACCCCAGATGCTGTCTGGGAAGCTAGTACAAGACTGATCCAGAACCCTGAACATGGATGTCAACAAGGAGGTCTCTGCACTCCAGGGAGCCACTGGTAGTGGATTAGTATTTTCCACTGGTGCAAGAAGGGACTTTGGGAGCCCATCCCACATGAAGGGATGCACTCTGGCCCTGGACACATGGAGAAGGGCCCAGGCCCAGTACAGGAAGATTTGGAAGACACTGCAGAGCCCCTTTTGAGGACCCTACCCTGCCTCTGGGAGTGGTGGGTGGATGGGGTGAGGGTTGGTTGGGGGTGGGGGAGGAGGGATGGGTGAGGGGAGGGAGAGGGAGAAGGGACTTACATGTGAAAGAAGCTTGCTCCCTAACTTGAACTAATAAATTAAATAAATAAATAAATAAATAAATACCTTTTCATTATTATGCTTAAGATTATGCCTTTAATCCCAGCACTCGGGAGGCAGAGGCAGTTGTATCTCTGTGAGTTCAAGGCCAGCCTGTTCTCCAGAGCGAGGGCCAGGATAGGCTCCAAAGCTACACAGAGAAACCCTGTCTCAAAAAAACAAAAAAAAAAAGATTGCTTTGTTAAATGACTTATGTTTATGTTGAATCATCAGTTCAGCATACCAAATGCTCCAAGTAAGAAAACTACATATATACATATATGTGTATGACTGTGTATTAACTTTCTAAAATGAAAATTAACCTAAAAATTTTATTAGAAAGCATAGGAACAGATGTTGCTCTTTTGAAGTACAATAAACATATTACACACATGTTTTACACATCAAAATCATATCTTCATTGCAGGATGAATGCAGGACTATTTTACATTATCAGTTTTATAACTGGCAAAAATTTGGACACATAGTAGATAATTAGGCTCATGGCAATTAACATGGTCTGGACACTTGTAGTAATAATGGTCTCAAAGCCAGAAGTAAAGGATCAACATTATGTCTAATGAATGTTTCATCTTATTATTACCATTATTAATATAATGCTAATTAAAATGATTAGAATGAAATTTGTAACATCACTCAAATGAAATCCTAGTATACCACATTGGGATTAGAGTGGGGAGAATCAATATATATATATATATATATATATATATATATATATATAGAGAGAGAGAGAGAGAGAGAGAGAGAGCTGTATAGTCAGACCAGTGGCTCATGCATGTTCAACAAGGGCTCTACCAACAGAAGAATATATGTATTGATTGTATTCCAAATACCTATTTTCTATGCAAAGGAGAAAATAACCAAATGTTTGAACTTAATAAGAAGAAATGTATGCCCAGAAAGCTGAGAATACATATGCCTCCATGATAGCCTATAAAATAATTTTAACTTAATTATTTATTATTTATTAATAACTTAATTATTTATTATTTAATTTAATCATTTTAACTTAAACTTGATATTTTAAAAATCACCCTTAAACCAGACTAATATATTACATGCGGGTCAGTGAGCTCACTGGTTCTGGAAACACTGAAGAATTTTTTTTTTACTTTTAGTCACTCACTATGTTATTTTAATAACAGTTACAAAATTTTTCATTACTAAAATCAATATTTTATAATAACCATTTTATTTTAATTAGTAATATATGAAATTTCTATATGGGGATTCAAATATATATATATATATATATATATATATGAATTTCTATCCAAATGAAACCTAAAATAAGGGCTGAAGAATGGCTCAGTTACTTAGATCACTTACTGTTTTTGCAGAGGTCCTGTGTTCAAATCCTGTCATGAATATGGTGCCTGACCAGCATCTGAAATTATAGTTACATAAAATCCAGTGCCTGCTTATGATATCAAATGGGACCAGACATGGACCTGTGCATAGTCACACAGGTAGGCAAAATACCTATGTACGTGCAAAGTAAAATAAATGCAATTACCAGATAAATTATCAAATGTTTCTAATTAAAGTAGGAAGAACACCATCCAAATAAAATGTTTATTATAAGATAGTCACTTATTAGTTCTCACAAACACACAAGAATTTCTGCTTACTATATTAGACCACAATGCTAGTCCAATGAAACAAGCATTGTCTTGTAGACATGGCTACATCAAAGCTAAAGATCATCTAGAAAGAAAAGTTGGAATTGCTTGCCCATACATACACATACACATATTGGCACAATGTACATATAGGATATGAAATTCAAAAGTGCAGTAAATCTGTAAATTTTGTGCTTGTCCTAGTCACATGTACATGCAATTATTCTGTCTGTATATTTGAGTGTCCTATGTATATGTGCCTAAGACGCATTGTGTGTGTGTGTGTGTGTGTGTGTGTGTGTGTGTGTGTGTGTGTTTGACTACATGTAAATATAAATAGCATCTAGAAACTTGTAGCAATTATCAAATTCTTAAGCAATTGTTATAAATACACTGGACAACAATGGCATGCATGGGGAAAACTTCTTGTTGAAGTCTTTTCATTTTGTCAAAATTATCAGAGAAATTTTTTATATCTCGAACAAAAAGATCATAAAATTGTGTGAGAGATGTTTCAGACCCAGCAAGACCCTGTGGACAATTTTAAAGCCTTTCCTTTTGTCCTGAATTACACAGGAAGTCATGTAGCTTTCTGAGAAGAAAAATAGCAGAGTTTGTCTTCTGTATTAACCCCCACCCCAGCTGCTATGTAGAGAAAGGATGATACCAGAGAATATACAGAGAGAACAGTTGGAAACCATTGTGATGAATAGTTTAGCCAAAGCATGTTACTGTCTTAGAAAAAGTAATAGCCTTAAGAAATTCTACATTTATTTAAAAAAAAGTCTGGAATCTTATCTCTGGGTTCTCCTTATAGAATCCTATTTTAATTCATGCTTACTTCCCTCATCAATGGCTAAGTACAGTCTGATATTTATGTCTCTTTAATATGTAATTTTGTCCAATATTGTCAACATGTATTTTTTATGTTAAATTATATTTGGCATATAAAACTTCAAGTGTAGTATATAAATGTTAAATAAATGTAAAAATTTCAAATATTTGGAGATGACAGTAATAAAATTAAAATGAACATCTCCTACAGTTCTACCATCTGGGTATTAAAACCATGATGTTCTCTACTCATGAATGTGTACATTAGTGTGATAGTGTTTTCCATTAATACAGGGCATTATGTTGTGGTTTAGCAAGTATATAGAATTTTCATACATATGAGTATATGATTAATATCTCATTATATTTTAAAATAAACTTTTATATCTCATAATGACATACACTTATATTTTATATTTTATGATAATGATTATATTAAGCAAATATTTGTGAGTGGCTACTATTGGAGGATCCTAGTCATAGCACTGACATACCTTGGTAAACAACACTAGAAAAATAAATCCATGCTTCCAGCAGGTATTCTGGATCTCACATTTTTAGTTTTTTCCTTTTATTTTTGAGATTATAATATATTTTCATCATTTCTTTCTTCCCTTTCCTTCTTGTAACCCTCCTATACCACCTGTTTTCTTTCAAATTCATGTCCTCTTTTTGCCATTAATTGCTATTACATGCATATATGTTTATACATGTATGGTCCTAACAATAACCTGCTAGGTATCTGCAATATGACTTGGATGTATGTCTTCAGGCCTGACTGCTTGGGACTAGATAACCAATTGGTATACACCTGCCTGGGGAAAACATTTCCTCCCACTCCCAGAATTACTTAGTTTCTTGAAGTTCTTTGTGTAGACCAGTAGGCTCCTGAACTTTCTTCAGAACTTTCACATGTTTAGTGCTGTTATCCATTTCTGCTGATATTTAGTCAGTCATGTTTCTTTATACTACACATACACACTTACACACATAGAAAAATAAGCAAAGCCATAACTGGAAATTTCTCAAAAGATACTTAAAAAATGGCCATCAAATACAACAAATACATGATCAACATCTCATCATTAAATGTAGACACATTAAACTGTAGTGTTATTTCACCGCATAAAGGGACTTGAAATAAGCTTGTTCCCTAACTAGAACTAATAAAAAAAATATAAAAAATAATAAAACATAAAAAAATTAAATAAGAATAATTAAAAAATCTTGTGCAAAAATTGAAAAAGGTTTAAAAATACACATAAGTTGATGTGAACCTACTTGTTGAACTGGCTTTGTTAAACTTAGAAATATTTTTTCTAGATTTTTTCCCTAGAATATAACTTCATGGATTTTTAAAAGTCTCTTTAAACTTCTTTATATCCTTAGCAGGTTACTCTACATAATGTTTTCTGAAACTATTTTTTACAATAAGCAGCAAATTTCAAATCCTACTTTCAATGTCTTCTACTAACAAATCTCATCATATTTTAAAGATACCAATTTCTATTTTTATTTTGAATATTCATTGTTGGTTGTGTTGCTTGATTTTTTGATATTTTCATCCTTTAAACAGTTTGAAATACATAATAAGTTCTGAATGCAACAAGATATAATATGACTCAGATAAACTATTTCTTTGTCATATTCCCAAATGACTCAACATCCTACCAAAAGATGCACATACCTATTAATGATAGCCAGGAAATGAAATAAACTAAATTTTCCTTCTACTAGTGGATAGATAATGAAAATGAAATTCACAGACACAATTAACACTATGAGGCTGTAGAGAAAAAAATAATATCATAAAATTTGAAGGTAAATTGATGGTCTTAAAAATACTATTTTGAGTGAGGATGACAAGATCTTGAAAGACAAATATACATTCTCTCTTGTCTGAAATTTGTGGCTCAAAATCTTCCAGATCTGAGTGTACAAAATGGAGTATCCACAGAAATCAAGAAAGTAGAAAGGGCCCATAGGCAAGATGAACTGGCAGAGCTTGAGGGGGGAATAGCAGGATTGCTGAGATATGAAGTGGGAAACAGAACAATGGTGAGGCTGGTCCAACAAGAGAAGAGAATGGGAGGTGAATACAGAAGAAGAACTAATGAGAACTAATGACACTGAAGTTACTTGATAGGGCTCATATTTTATATTTACCTACAATTATACTATATATAATGTATATATATTTTCAAAATTAAAATATATAATGCATATCTATATCTTAAAGAAAATTATGCTACTTGGGATGACATTGTTCTCCACAAGAACCATAGACTAACAAAATGTCCAGCATCAGGCATGAGAAAACTCCTTTATAATAGGTGAAAAGAATGTCCACATGATTCCAAAAACAACACAACATAATGCGTTTCTATGTTCATACATTACCTACAGCTAAATATAGTTACCACCCCTCATCAGCAAAGGCTCCTGTTACATAAAGCAAGTGGAGATCATGACAAAAAAGCACAACTGGGAGCAATGAAGATATCAACTGATTCTTGGGAGCTCAACAGCAAGAAATAATTTCTGCATCATTGTTCTTACATTTATGGCTCAGTAAATGTAACAGCAGAGTAGGTAGAAATGCTGTAAGAAGCAGAATACCAAGAAGTTTTCTGTGAAATAATATTCCCGAGAAATGGCTGCATGGAGATTAGACAATGGTAATTTCAAGGGACATGTTTGTTTGGAAGAGGAAAATTATCATGTGGTCAACTCATATGCAAAGAACTCCATGCAAAAAATAAGTTCTTGGAGAGGGAAAATTAGCCTTCATCCCAGGGATGAATCCCCCTATAGGTTATCATATATCAGTTATCAACCACAACCACTGTAGACCAAGGTTCCAGAAGCAAGTCTTCCCTTGGAACATCACTTGTGTATGGAAGCTTATAAGTTTACTTCATAAAACATTGCTTTCTCACACTCTTTGAGAAATCTTGATGCGTTCTCCAAGACAGGGTAATAAACTAATCATTAGCATTTTCATTTATTTGAATAAAGTGACAGAAAAGTTACTTAATGTTCAAAGGTGTTAAGTGCAATGTAACCTTAGCAATGCATTCTAGAGTCTGTGAGAGAGAGTCCTACTAGGCTCTTCTTTGAGGTGGTTTCCTTGTGTGTTAGCTCAAGTTTCAAGTCCACATACAACTGAGTCTTACTGTAATCTTAATACATTAGAATATTTCTAAATGTTTATATTTATTTATTGAGACTTTTTTGCATGTACATTAACATTTAGAATTCTGGAAAGTAGCACTTCAACATATAAATTGGAGTATTCACACAAATGGTTTTTATTAAATTATTAACATTTATAATATCTTTCCTATGTTGAGTTTTGTCAATTTATTTCCAGTATCTGTTATGATCCCCAAACACTTTCTGTATTTTATCATATACTGAACTCATTCAAAGATGTTCTAATATTTAGCAAATGCTCACTACTCATTATTTATCATCTCCATGTAATAATGTGGGACTTGTTGAAGATTTCTCTGTGTTTGTTAAGGACATTAATTCATAGTTTCTTTACATTTTCCTGTGTTTGCCTGGGTTTGGTATTAAAATAATTGGTTACTGTATTGTAATGGATTTGTAGATTTGATATCATTTATTTTTGTGTCTGTTTGGTAGATTACTTTTATTGGCACTCCTTGCCTTAGATTTCTTTCATGAAATCACTTTAACTATAACTCAATTTCATTTATCTAAACTGAAGTCCTAAACTTATCATTATATTTATTAAATGATATGTAGCAGTTTCTCAGTATCTAGGATATATCAGCAGAGGCTGTGAGGGAAAAGGAGAGGCTAATGGGCATACAATTAAATATTCTTTGCACTACATTTAAATATTCATAAATTTTGGACTTACAACTTTTACTTTGTTTTATGAGGAATTGTTTTCTTTTCACTATTTCTGAGTTTTTCTAGTGTAGTCTCTGTAACAGACAGTTTTTAACACCATTAAAATATGATTCACAATGGCAGTAGACAATATATATTAATGCTCTAATTGAAATTTGTCTGGGGAAAAATGTCTGCAGTGAAAAGTAAGGAATACCTGTACTAAAAATCCTTCTAATTTTAAAGCAAACCTCTTCAAGACCAAGAATCCCACTTCTGAAGACTATTAGCATGTATAAAAAGGGAAATGAATGTAATGTTATAAAGTCAAAGGACTAGTTACACACACACACACACACACACACACACACACACACACATACACACACACACACACACACACACGAAGTGAAAGTCTGTTGGTTCAGAATTATAATGGACAAAATATGTGTATCCTTCCAAAATTTGCACATGAAACCTATTACCTATCCTGAGAGGACATGCAGATAAGGCTCTGAAAAAATAGTGAATAGAACTGTCTGCTTCTTCTACAAGTCTGTTAGTCAAACATGAAGATGCTACTTTTGATACTGGGCCTTTTATGCTGAACCTCTGTTCCTACAGCTGTAATAAAAATGCTTTTATCAAAAAAAGCCAACACATACATGAACTCAGATGAGATCCAGAAATATTCTTGAAAGAAGCGATAAGGAATAACTAGTGGGAATGCTGAACTTGTTTTGACTGATCTATTCTCACAAGTGCCAGTTCTAGTTTAAGACATTTTTGTTGTTGTTGTTGTTTTGAGACAGGGTTTCTCTGTGTAGCTTTGGGGCCTATCCTGGAACTCGCTCTGGAGACCAGGCTGGCCTCTAACTCACAGAGATCCACCTGCCTCTGACTCCTGAGTTCTGGGATTAAAGGTGTACACCACCAACGCCCAGATTAAAACTTTTTTTTTTTTAAATTAGAACACACATAACCACAGGGTCATCTCCCCTTTCCACCACAAACACTAAATAAGTCAAATTTCCTTTTAAGCATAAAAGAACTTAATTATTGTGAATTTCCCTAGGTCTTCTAAAGTAAGGTAAAATAATTTGGTTAATAGGAAAAATATTTTTGTTGTCACGGCTATTCTTCCTTGTCAAATGAATAGTTCCTCAGTACCTTGATGTGATGCAATGTATTTTTGGGTCAGATTCAATGAGAAATATCAGCATTCTTCATAAAACATAATTGAGTAACTATACTTGTCATAATTTATAAAAACTCTCACAACTCAGTAATTAGTGTATATAACACATTTAGCTATATTTTGATATTTTAATTTTGAAAACATAACATTATGGTTTTAAATGTTAAAGTATTAAAATAAGTAACTATTTACATATACAAATTGAAAGCTCCCAACTGGGTATATTCAGCCTAATGCAAAATAAATTATTACCTTTCAATATTAAAAAAGTCTTATTTAGCTAATTGAACATGATGTTTCTAGAAAATGTAAAAACAGCATTGTTCTATAAATCATATAAATTGTTTCAAAGCTTAAGTATATGCTATGTGTGACTATCTACTTTCAGGTATTACCTTTGAAAACAAAATCTGTACACTGTTAAAATTTGTTGTGCAAGGGTTTTATTGATTCTACATGCTATGAAGTCATGCTGTCAAACTTCCCCCAAATATAAGATTATATCCATATACTTGTGCATCTCTCAACCTTGGCCAGAGAAGCTTCTGAATACAGAGTTATGTATATAATGCAGACACATATAACTGTGCAAAGTGCTAAGAATAACTGACTTGAGGAGCGAAAAGCTATACTATTGCTATCTCTCTTCAAGGCTCAGAAAAATAAAGTAAGAAGGGACAAGAACAATGGAAGAAATGGAGGCTACGGATAAGTGATGTGAAATTCTGTTCTTTTGACATCAAGTAATTGTTGTACACATGAACTCAGAGAGCTGTAATTACTTACACAAGACTTCACAAGATCAAACAAGTTACGAAATCCAGCATGGAGGAAAAAGTGGCTCCTGGTGCTTGATGTACCACCACCCAGTACTGGCATAGCTGTCAAATGGCATTCGATATCTGCTGAAGGGGGGAACACACTTAATTTTTGGAGGTTGTGTACCCATTGCTTTATTGAATTGCTACAGAGGATAACCCCACACTCATCTGAGTATGGGTAGTACTAATTAGGCTTAATGTGCTATTTCAAAAGAGAAAGAGAACATGAAGTTGGTAGGGCTATGCATATTAGTGGGTTGACATGAGTTGCAAGAGGAGAGTTGTACAAGATGTGACCAATATATAGTATAAACACTTATGAACTTTTTAAAGGAATTATAAAAAAACAAGAAGAAATGACAGGACTTCCTCGCAGGCATATATTTCACAGAGTATTTTTCATGGAATGTAAATCTTGTACTTGCTTCCCAAAGCACATTTTATTTCATCCTATTTAATCATGTTTACACCCCAAAATTTTTCACTGAAGTAATTAATAGCCAATAGTCCAATTCTTTATAATATTAGATACTCAAAATCTTCTGAATAAAATGTTTGATGCTTTATTCCTATGCTTTCTTTTTTAGTTGTCTCTTCTTGTTTGTTGTAGAAGTTTACTTTTATTTATTTAAATTTCTTGTTTGGTACTATTTTTTGTACATCCCTTAATATATACAATTTAAAAAATTATATAATATAAATTACTGCTTTTAAAATAATGCTGGGTTTTATGTGCTATTATTATAGGCATACATTTTAAATGTACTACAGTGCCATTTTATCTCCCAAATAATTCTACTAAATGTTCTTTATATTTTTTCAGTACTTTACACACAAATATTAATTTGCTTAAGCAACACTTAATGTTTTACTGAATAAAAGATATATAATATTAAGCATCAATTACACTATTTTGGCAAATGTACACCTATTAATATATACTGACAGTACTTTTCTATAGCTATTGAAATATTTATTTTCTATAAATTTTCAAAAATTCTAAGAATAAGATCCATCCAATAAAATGTGGAAATAATAGAAATGCTTTCTGAAAATTTTATTGAGTAAAGCTTTGTCATATTTCTATCACATTAAAATTAATGTAGTATGTTTTCAGGAAACAAATATCCTCAGAAGAATCAAAATTTGAAATTGTTGGCATCAATAAGTGCTGGTAAGCATGTCTTCTCACTAAATGGTGGGTGGTCACATGGCCTCCAGTAAGTATATGTAATTAGAATGATATGGGATGTGATGTTGTGATGCTGATTTAATGTGGTCACTTCAAGGTGTGATTGCAATAAAAATTAAGTGCTTATATTAAGATCTTACATAAATCAATCATTCTTTCTGACTCAATTTCCTTACTTTTACAATGTGATGACAAGAATATGTATGTATACACACACACACACGCACACACACACACACACACACACACACACACCTACATGAGTGTGTGTGAGTGTTTTGGGGGTGGGAAAGTACATAGTCATGCATCCCAAGGCATATGAACTTGTAAGGAGATAAGAGACAACCCAGCAATCAGTGCTCAACTTCCCCCTTTTTAACAGGCTCCCTCATTTTTCCCTACTTGCTCACAGGCACGCTGAGAGATTACCTGTGCTCTGCTTACACTCTGACTATAGAAGTTTGGAAACCACAGCTGCACTACTTCTATTGACTTTACCTAGGTTCTAGGTCTCCAGTTTCTGGCATGGCAAGCCCTCTATACACTATGATGGATTTCTTAAAAGATTGACAAAATTTGGCTCATGCATAGTTCTACAAACTGAATTACTTTATAATCATTGTTTCTTTTCTGAAAACATGTTGTGTTCTTCATTGTTCTATTTCATTGTGAATTCACAGTTTTAATGGAATTCTTCAGAAACACAAGTGACCTGGGCAACATTAATCACTTCAAATGTATATACTAACTCTAAATGCATTATGGATTCTGTTCCATTTTGCTTGGCTAAACTTTAAGAACCATTTTATTTTATTTGGAATGAGTAAAATACTTGAAGTTAAAAAAACAAAAATGGGGGAAAGACTGAGTTATTGAATAGGGCAAAAAGATATACAAAATTATCTCAGATAACCTAAATGTGTCTCTTCTACTTACTTTTTATCAAGTAGCCAATAGCTGTTTCTGCCTTTGCTTATACATAGGCAAAATGAATTAATGCATTCATGTATTACTGTTGTCACTTCATATAATGAAGTTTTATCAGTAAATGACAGCTCATAATACCATGCCCCCATAAGATTACAATGGAAGTAAGAAAAATAATACTATCTTTTAATGACAGCATAGCTTCATGACTGCAATATGTTACTCCTCTGCTTATATTGGAGTTGATGATGAAAAACCTACTCTTTAGTCAACCAGGATAAAACACAGCACATGCAATTATGAAGATTATTTAATGTGATAATGGCAAAAAGTTAACTACATTCTTGGTTTATCTACTTGTTGCTATTTATGATTAATATTATTATACAGCCTATTTCCACTTACAAAATTCTGTGTTATAATGGCATTACTATAATAAATCACATTCTTACCTTCTCTTGATTGAATCCAGATTTTCTGTGGAGCTAGCAACTACCAATCTAGCCTTTTCTGAATCTGCTACATGTTTCTGATATAGGAAAAATATGTCCACTATTGAAACTCTCAAGGTATATCACAATAATTAAACAGTATATTTCTACACACACAAAAAAAAACAAATACGAGTATGATTTACTTTTAAATTATGCTATGAGTGAAAGGATAAATCATATTTCAGATAAAAAGTAATGCTTGCTATCCCATATTCTTCCTATTCATTTTACAAATAAAGCTATCATTATTGTACCTTGACAACCATGTCTTTTGATGAATGACTTTTAAATTGCCTACTGAACTTGATATTTAGTATATTTTAAAATTTTATCTTGAAAAATAACTGATTTTGTTTCAGGAGATTTTTTTTGTATTTCCACTCCTAGACTGACATTGGAGTTAAACCTTGCTTGTGAGGGCAGAATTAATCAAAGAGTTTTCTTGCTGACCCAGAGGAAGACAGAGACACACAGAGAGGAAGGAGGGGCTTGGAAAGATTCATAGGCGTTTTTGACCTGGGAAGGTGGAAAGGAGGGCAGTTGACCTTTTTCTCTGTTGCACTGAGGATCTGTCAGTTACATAACCTACTATCTGACACCCAAGCTTTGTTTATTAATAAAACAAAAAAGATTCCAATATATAATTTGGTAGTAATTATATATTCTTCATCCAAGTTAAAATTGCCCAACAAAGTGAGCTTATAGGGAGCATTGAATCTAGAGTGAAAGATTTTTCATTCATATTTTCACCTAAGAAGGAAACACCATTAGCTAACCATACAGAAACTAACGATTCCTTTACATCTAGGAGATTTAGGAAGAAGGTATTCAATATTCAAAAATAATTTATGCCCCATTTGACACATGTTGAGCTACATATGTCAAACCATATTAAATAGTCCAATTCTTCAAAATGACAGATGCATGAAGCCATCAAAAGTAGATTTCTAAGCTTTTATTCAGTACATATCACTGTACAAGATATTGTCTTTAACTTCTGTGCTGATAGATTATGCGCTACCATTCCAGAGTGATAGACTATGTGCTACTATACCAGGACACAAATCATGAACATATTCTTCAGTATAATATACAACAGGTAGAAATGCATATTTCCTAAACTTTTGCCAAGAACAGAATGAATAAATAAAGTAGTTATAGTATGATAATTTGTAGTAATACAAACAATATGACTTTTGCATTTTAACAGCATCTTTTGGTAATAAGAAAATGTGGATATGAAAGAGGTATGTTAATTAAACAAAGTTACCAATTCAATTTGATGTTGAAAGTTAATGTAACCAATGAGGAAGGAACACCATCATTGAAAAGGAAACCATTGTTACTTCTGACATGAAAATGGGATATGTTCTTTGAGTCTCTACATCTCCCTGACATGCCTATGAGTGTGTTTATTGTGTGTGGCTGTGTGTTTGTGAGTATAATTTTAGTAGGCTTATAGATAAAATCATTAAGGTACAACATTCTTTGCTTCTCTTTTAGAGCAAACATAAGCATGAATGATAACAATTGACTCATATAAAAGTCAAAGTTATATCTAGATAAAGTTTAGAGTTATTTAAAAAATCAATGAGGAATAAAACATATACATATGCATATATTCAATATAATATATTTGTTAGCAACATAATTTATAAGACTGACAAATAAAACAAAATCATTATAGCAACCTAACTTAAAAATCAGTGAGTTGTAAACACATTGGTTACCTAAGATATATTTCTGTGGTTAATTTTGGGGATAAAATATTACTTGATGCTTATTGTGGTGCATAAGCATGGCACTGTGAATGTTTTTTAAATATTTCTTTTATTTTGAGATTGCAATATAATTAAATAAATTCTTTCCTTCCTTCCTTCCTTCCTTCCCTCTAAACCATTTCACATACTTCTCAGTCTCTTTCAAACTCATAGCTTCCATATTCATATATGTTCAATACATTTATAGATATATAAATGCACAGTACATATACAAATACAGCCTCCAATCTAATGGAGGCAATTTATAAAACATCTATAAAATAAAGACGATCTTGATCATAATAGATACATACACCTCTCAGTAAAAATAAAAGACAAATACTACATGCACTTCAACCTATTTAGAAAAAATAAATTAACTTTAAAATGTACTGAATTCTGTTAATGAAAGCACACAAACTATACAAAAAGTACTCCTTCGCTCCTAGACAATGACTGAAACATTGCCAATGCAGGATATGAAGCTACAGTAATTTACTTAATTCTTACCTCTCTGATGAAGAGTCAAATTTGTAGGTACTTGAACAAAATTGAAGAAATATCTGGTAATGTTAAATGTGCTTCAAGCCAAAAAACTCAGACATCCTTTTAAAATAAAAAGGAGACATGATCACATAAGTTTTACATTTCATTATGTACATAAGCTTTATCTATAATAGTTCAAATCTGAAATCAACAAAATATCTACAGTTATGAAAAGGTAATTGCAACCAACATCATATTGATCATCAATAGAACATACCAAATGACTGATATCTAAACAGGCAAATAATATCAGAGACTGAAACCATAAGGATACAGATAACATGAGTTTATAAAAGATATTTTACTACTTATTTATTTTTTGAGATTTTAATGTAATTGCAACATTTCCTCTTTTCTCTTACTTCTAATTTTCCTGTTAGCTCTGTTATTCTGTCTTTCAAGTTCATTGTGTCTTTTTCATTACTTGCTGTTAAATACATGTGTGCATATACAGATACATTCCTAGATGCAACCCGCTAGTTCTAAACAGTGTTATTTATATGTATCTTTTCAAGATTAGTCATTTGGAAGAGTATCATTGAATGGAGTTACTACTTTACCCAGGAATTCAGAGTATATATACCACTATATATTACCATCATAATCTGACAGCTGCTGATGTGTGTAAATTGAATCTGAATAAAACTTGACCTGTCAAAATTCAATCATGATGTGGGGATGGACTTACCCCCTTTAACTCATTGTTAAACTATTGGCTTTTGCTAAATTGTGAAAATGGCATAATTGTATCTTAAGTTGTATAATTATTTTTGAGCCTACAAGATTCAAATGGTTATTGCCCAACCCATAACCATACACATCACAGTGGATAAGACAAAAGTTCACAAATCAGAGCAAAAAGACATAGATTCTCTAGATGAAGAAATAAGGAAGAAGGCTGACAGGTGTGGAAGCTAGAAGAGACAGGGTTGAGATGAATATGATCAGAATTTACTGTATACATGAAATTCAATCATCATATAGAAAACTGAACTTTTCCCTGTGTGTGTTTCTGACTTCTTTATGAAAATCAGACATCCATAGATATGTAGATTTATATCTGGGTCTTCAACTTGATTCTATTGATCATTAGATCTGCCTTGATGTCAATACCATGCTGTTTTTTATTACCACAGCTTTGTAGTAAATCTACGGTTTGGACTCTAGCAGTATTTTTGTTATTAAGGATAGTTTTAATTGTCCTGGATATTTTGGACTTTAGTATGAGCTGAAAATTATCCTTTCAAGGTCTATGAAATATTATTTGAGATTTTGATAGCAATTGTATTGAATCTGTACATTTCTTTTCCTCAGTTAGCTATTTTTACTGTATTATTTTTACCAATCCAGGAGTATAGGAGTCCTTTGCATTTTCTGATATTGTTTTGCAATTTCTTTCTTAAGATTTTATGAAACAAGGCTTTCACTTGCTTGGAGACAGTTAACCCAATATATTTTTGAGACTATTCTTAAAGGTATTATTTGCACGAATACTTTCTCAATACATTCATTTATCATGGGTAAATGAGAAAGCTACTGATTTTTGAAAATTAATTTTGTAGTCTGCTACATTGATGAAAGTGTTTATTAGCAGTAGTCATTTCCTTAAGAAATTTTTGCACTACTTATGCATACAATATATATTATCTGAAAATAGACACTTTCACTTCTTCTCCTTCTGTTTACATTCACTTTATTTCCTTTAGTTGTCTTACTGCTCTAACTAAGACTTGAAATACTATGCTGGATAATAGAGTAAAAAACCTTATCATGTTCTTGAATTTAGAGGAATTTTTTACTTTCTCTCCATTTAGGTTAATTTTGGGTATGGGTTTGCAGTACACTACCTTTATTACACTCAGATAAGTATTCATATCCCTACTCTTTATAGGACTTTTATCATAAAGAGGTAGTAGATTTTGTAAAAAGACTTTTTGGAACATAATCAAATGATCATATGATTTTTGTTGTTTTGGTCTGACAGAATAATGGATTACATTTATGTATTTACTTATGTTGAAACAGCTCTGAATCTATTGGATGAATCATAATTCATCATGTTGAATAATTTTTAAGGTGTTCTTTTATTTGGTTAGTAGTTTTAAAGAAAATTATCAAGTCCAGAAAAAAAATCACTTAACAATTATTAAGAAAATAGACTGAAGAGGTCAACTGTGTTCAAATGCAGGAGTAGATTAATTATGAAGATCTTTGGGTTTCATTATTTTTCTATTTATTTTCTAGTTTTAGAACTCAAAGACTTTTGAAAAATTGTGGGATATGTCTGTGAATATACACTTATCTGGTAAACAGTGAATAACAAAGAAATTTGAGATTTTAAAATTCTAAATTCTGCAAAATTATACTTTCTATTTTTTCCATATCCCACCACAAATGCATAGCTTTTTCATTTACTGACACTTCTTTTGACACCAGTTAGTTTTCTGCAATACTGGAGAGTTGTGCAATCCCTGAGTTCATGCTGGCAGATGTGCTCCCTTGCACTAAAATTCCCACAAAAGCACCTTAAGAAGTGTCCCAATATATGTCACTCACTATTCATTCTAGGCATGTATCTCCATCTTTCTTTTTCTAGTTCTCAATATTTTCATGCAGACCTCATAAATTAAATCAGCATGTTTCTGTTTATGTGACTTCTTTCAGTATAGATAGCCTCCTGCCAATGAAACAATTTAAAATTATCTTTAATACTGAATAGTCATCTACATTAGAATGGAAATTTAAGTATTCATTCTCTGACATAAAGGACTTTTCCAATTTATACAATAAGAAATTAGACATTTGCCATGCCCGTGTAATCCACTGAAACAGGAAGTAAAAATAGAATAATTTCTGAGAATTAGTCCAAATTTGTGGAAACAATTAATTTTTCCAGATCTGCCTATAACCCTTTGACAATATTTTTGACAGCATATGGGTCAGATTGGCCAGCGTAGTTGAAGTAAGCTAAAAATCACTGCCTGGGGATTATCCCTCCTTTAGTTCAAAAGTGTTCCACTTAGATTTGTCAGAAACCATGAAAGTGTACCTATAGAAATGTGAGAAGGCATGAAATGTACTAGAGAATACAGTAATGTAACCCCATGACCACACTTCAGCAGCCATTATTAGGTAACCTACTATATTTAAGAAAATGTATTGTACATTGGGGCCATAAAGAGTTTGAAGTATTATTCCATACTACAAATAAAATTTTGACCTAGTTCTTTCCTCAAAGAGCTTGCATAGAGTTACAAGAGATAACTAAAAACAGAACTCTTGTACTGTATAAGCTGAGTTATTTTACAAAATAAAAGAATGATTATGACGATTCAGGGAAATAAGCTATTTATTTACTCACATAGATGGTCATAATACTATCACAGTCTTTAACACCGAGTCTGGGGATTACAAACCATGTGGGATATTTCCAAGAGTAAAGAATTCCATTTTAGTTGGAAGGGAGCAAAAGGTGTCAAATGTCAAGATTCAAATTCTAGAGTGGAACATTGGTTCTGAAGGATTATAAATTGCATGGATGATGGTGCAGTGGTTAAGTAAAGCTGCTGCTCTAGAAGACACAATTTTCCCCCAGCATTCCCATGGAGGCAACTGCCAGTAATTCTAGTTCCAGAGGATCTGATGGTCTTCTCTGGTATCTGTGAAAAGCAGCATGCTATTGGTGGACACACATACCTACAGAGAAAACACTCAAATAAATGATTAACAATAAATAAATCTGAAAAAAGTTGTAAAATTTGCTTAGTAACATTTCCATTATTCTGACAAAATGCCATGAACAAAGCATCTATGTATAAAGAGGATTACTGGAGTTCTGTAGTTTCAGAGAGTGAGCACCCATCTATTATAACAGGGAATATTGCAGACAGAACGGTCACTGGAACATTAGATAGGTACTTGCATCTTGAGACAGAACCACAAGACAGAGAGAAAGAGAAAGAAAAGTGACATGCCCATCAAAAGGCCACTACAACCTAATAATTTCCAAACAGTTCCACTAACTACTGAACAACTATACAGATATATGAATATACAGGTACAGTTTAATTCACACCACCACAAAAATTATATGTAGAAATCCAGGAAGAGCTTATGAATTTATCAAGACACAAATGTATTAGTATATATTCTTGCTTGATTCTCTGTTGCTGTAATAAAACATTGGCCTAATCAACTGAGGAGCTTATAGTTCATAGAGCTTATAGGTTACAGTCCATCATCAAAGGAAAATAAGGCAAGAACTCAAGTCAGGAACTTGTGGCCAAGATACCACAATATCTTGGAGCAGATAGCACAGAACAATGTTCCTTACTAGCTTTCTCCCTCTGGTTCATTCCAAGATAGCTTTTGTATACAATCTAGGACCAGTTCTCCAAGGTAGGTAATACCCACAGTGTTCTGGATCTCTTAAACAAATTAACAATTAAGAAGATAGCTCATAGACATGCCTCAGGTGTATTTGATGGAGACAATTTCTCAGTTGAGGCTCCCTTTCCACAGGTGACTCAAATTTGTTACACATTGTCAGCTGAAACCATGACACTCTAGTCTTTTGTCAACATTGTCATACATGCACATCAATTGAAGTCATTGCCTTTCTTTTCTTGATTGTGCTGAAGAACTTACATCAATATTACAATAAAGCACAGCTTTAAAATTTAGAAAATTCTTAAAATAAAACCCTTCCACAATTCAAAAGCCTACATTCCAGTATGTCTTGAGGTTCAGGCCAGGTTAACTCCACATGTGCAGCTCTCCTTGGCAGTGTCCCTCGGACTGGTATCCCCACTGCAACTGAGACTGCACATTTGCCAACCTTTACCCCCTGACCCCTCTGCAGGGAATATGATCTTTCCATTTGTAACAAACCTCAGCTTCACTCCATGACTCCTTTAATCCTGGGCTCATCACTGCAACATGTTGAATAATTACTCTACCCCTCCACCTTCTGTCATATAGAGAGCAGGATACAAGGCAATAACAAATGCTACAAATATTTTAATACTCTTGAGATTTATATCTGGCTAAAATCTGTCCATAGGACTTCTTATTAAAAAGACTTCAACCCATCTTATCTAAAAGGGTTGGAAAGATGCAATTGAAATAGAGTTGTCATAAAGGTCTTTTTCTTCTGGCTATCCTTAATAAAAAATTTTGCCAATATTCAAAAAAAAGCCTACATTCCTTATAAACCCTACATTCATTAACTGTGGTCTCTTGGAAAATACAAAGCAGCTCACATACTTCTTTATTTCAGAATTGAAGGATCATATAAATAAATTAATTAATTAATTTTTCATAATTGAGCAAAATCAAAGTTTATCTCTGAACCTCAATAACTAGTATCTTATACACTCACTTATATTCTGCTAAACTTCTAAAGATTTTGAAGTTCTAAATCTCTGGCTCTGTCACTGAAACACAGATCTTGTCCAGCAGGTTCACAGTGGTTCTTCCATACACACTCTTGTCCTTGGGTGCTGGAATCTCCAATATACTAGGATATCTGGTTTGTCTGAAGCTACACCTCCATCAATGGCCTCCCTGGCCTCTCTTAGGGCAGACCTCCCCACTTGTTGTCTCAGTTTTTGTCCACTACTGCTTCAAATACAGGATTTCTACTAAAATGACAATACAAGTTTATCAATGATATTTTCTTCCCAGTCTTCAGGAACTCAAATATTTCAATGTGGTGAGAGATCTCACCTTCTCACCGTGACCCATTTAATCTTACAAAATAAATACAATGTGGGGAAGTTCTCAAACATTGCCAAGTTTAGCTTTCTTCTTTAGATATAGCCTTTATGATGAATAGTTTGTCACCTTGACACAATCCAGAGCTATCTATAAGGATGGATTATTAAGTATAAAAAATGTCTCCATAAGATCCAACTTTAGAAAATTTCCTTAATTAGTGATTGCTGAGGGATGGCCCAGACCACTGTGAGTGGTGCTATCCCTGGAATGGTGGTCCTAGGTTCTAGAAGAAAACAGGAAAGCAAGTCATTGGGAACAAGCTAGCAATCAGCACCCTTCCATGACCTCTGAATCAGCTTCTTCATCCTGTTCCTCCCTGTATTTGTTCCTGTCCTCACTGCTTTTTATGTTAAATTGTTACATCAAATAACAGTTCATCAAATTGAACTCTTTCCTAACCAAGTTGCCTTTTGGTGATAGTGTTTCTGCATAGAAACAGTATTACTAAGTAAGATATACTTATCCTGCACCCTAACCCTGCCAATGTTAACCAGAACATTAAGGAACTAACCCTCCCATGGAAAGGGACTATTTCCAAAATGTTTTACATCAATGATACTGATTTTATATCACCCTCAGCTGGACAACATCAATTCTCCAGAGTAGCATGATTTCTACCTGTGGAGATTCATAACCCAAAGAATTGCATGAAAATCTAGAGTAATCTTTGCTTTCTTCTGAAACTTTGTAAGGTTTACCTCTATTGACTGCAATTATTTCAGCATTATCTTCCAAACTCCTAAAGAAAATCAGGTATTAACCATCTCACCCTCAAATTTCAAAAGTTTGCACAACTCACTCTGCAAATACAACATGGTCAAGCCCATTACATATTGGCTTTCCCCATTCAAGTTAACAAGTTTGTTGTTGTTTGCTCAGATTGTTTTTAGTTCATTCATACTCCCTTTTCCTTGATATGAATTTCTCTTCTGGTTTAGTTTTATGTGTCTGTGGTGGACATGATGACAAAAAAACAGTGTTCATTTACTCTAGCAGGTTACTGTCTATCATGAAGGAAATCCAGAAAAGGTACACAAGGTACCTGGATGCAGGGACTGAAACACAGAACTCTGTGAACACTGTTGACTAGCTTTCTCTGTCTGGCTCATCCTCAGTGGGTGACACCACCACAGTCTGACCAAGAGTACCACTAGTGACAGTGGCCAAGACACTGATTACTATTAAAAACCCAGGAAATTCTTTCTCAGAATGTTACAGCTCAATCTGAAGAAAGTAATACTCTTTTTGAGGTTCTCTCTTTTAAAGTGACTCTCATTTGTAGTAAGTAGACAACTGAGACTCTTTCTTTCTTTTGTAACAATGCCATACTGTATATATCTCTTTGACTAAATCTTGCTTGGTAGACCTGGCTGATATCAAACTTAAAGTGACTCCTCTGCATCAGTCTACTCAGGGTTTTGATTACAGTCATTCATGATACTGGATAATAGCCTCATGATTACAGGTACATTTTGGAAAAGCAATTGAATATCATGAACAAATGAAAGGGCTTATATTCATAAAAGTCATCAAAGATTTTCTGAGGAATTTCAGAAGCTACACTCATAAAGTCTCACCAATGAGTGCCTAGGCATGAACTGAACAAAGACAACAACCAACATATTAATGTGGATAGAGAAAGCCAACAATACTTTAGCCTTATACAAAGAACTACAGGGAATTGAATGTTGAAAGCTGAAGAAATGATCTTCCCCAGAGAAGAGCAAAATCAATTAATTTTCTATCCAATATCAAATGCTCAGAAATAAAAGCATACATTGAAGTCACATTATAAAGCCGGAGGAGGTTGTACTTACATATTTAGGAATGTGTATACATGTATACATGTATATATCATGTGCATTTTTATGTATGTGCATATTACAATTAATTTTAAAAGCATTCATGAATTTGAAGTAGAGCAAGGAGATATATAAAGGAGGATCTGAAGAGAGGTAAAGGAAGGGATAAGTAATGCATTTGTATTATACATGGGAGGAACTATTTTTGAAAAGGCACTGTAAATGCTATAAAATTATTGAATGATAAAATTTTCAGATATATATTATAAAAATTAGCACGTCATTTGTGTTAGTGAAAACAAAATATCACTTAACCTATGCCCATGTAAACAACTCTAATAAAATAGTGGGTTATATGCACAAATACACACAAACACATATACACACAGAGACACACACATACTACACTCTGTTTCTCAAGACTCTCATTATACACACAAAAAGAGAAATAGAAAGACATAGAAATAGAGGGAAAAAAGAAAGTCAGAGAGAGACACAGAGATTGAGAGATAGGAGGGGGATTTGTTGAAAAGATAAATTTCTTCAGAAGTTTAAAGGAGATATAAGAATAAAAGTATAATTTTGATGACAACAAACGTTTTGTGTGTGCATGTGTGAGAGAGAGTGCTTGAGCATGTATACATGTGTGCTCATGTGTATATGTTGTGTGTTTGTATTTGTGAAAAAAATCTGAAAAAATGAACAAAAAATACTTGATTAGTGGAGCACTATAAGAAATGTAAAAATTAATTCTATTATAAATTTTCTAGAGATTAGTTCAATGTATAGCCATATTTATCATACATTATTGAACAATAAGCATGAAGTGCATGTATTTTACTACAGATAAATTATAGGTCAATATAATTTATATTTATATGATACCATTATTTCCATCTGCTCAGGAGTTTGTTTAATGTACTTTTCACAAATATTCACATTTCCACAAACAAAAGAATTTTTAGAAGCACTACATTATATCTTTTATTTTTTAAAAAATATAATAATCCATTTTTTAGTTCTCTAAACTAAGATTAAATAACCAAAATGTCACATGCATGCATTTTATTTAACAAACACCATCCTCTGAGATAAAATTAAAACATAATTTATTCCACTTAGTTTAAAGTTCACATACTTTGCTTTAATGATGGCATATCTAATGGCATCATAAAGAAAAATAAAAATAAATTGCAAGTTTACTAAGAAAAATTTGAGTTGCTATATTGCTCCAGAAGAATATAAATGTAAGAAGTCACTGCCTTTATAAATGATGCTGATGGGGGTTGTCTTTGCTATACTTTTTATATATGTTTCTCTTATTGGTTGATGAATAAATGCTGATTGGCTAGTAGCCAGACAGAAAATATAAGTAGGGCTACCAGACTAGGAGAATTCTTGGAAGAGAGGCAAGGAAGCAGTCACCAGAGAGAGAAAGACGCCATGTAACCACTGAAGGAGTAACATACCAGAACATTACAGGTAAACCACAGCATTGTGGCAATACATAGATTAACAGAAAGGGGTTAACAGTTAAGAGAGAGCTAGCCAATAAGAAGGCTGAGCCAGCCAAACAGTTTATAATTAACATAAGCCTCTGTGTGTTTATAGGAAACTGAAGGCCAGCAGGACTGGGCAGCAGACACCTTCTTCCACATGACGCCTTATTATCAGTGATGGGTATGGCATATTTTTTTGTTTTAATTTGAATAGATTTGATCTTTCTCACATCTCATATGATCAGGGATACTCGTAGTGAAATGGGTGACAGAAGAAAAGCAAACAGACACATGACAAGAGCAACTCATGTGTTTAATCGAGAACTTAATTCAATCTTAGGCACTTGCATCTCAGCAGTGTTCCCTCTAGATTGAACATCTCAAGGACATGATTATCTAATTAGGGAATGATGCCCCAGGTTTTCAGCATGGCATTAACAGTAACTGTTGTAATATCTATGATTGAAAATAATTTCAAGTGGGTAAAAATGATTGCTGAGTCAAACTGTGTAGTAGCTGTCACCAAGTTACCACACATTGTGGATTAGTTTATACTTAGTATCTAATCAAATTATCCTCATGGGGAATAGGCATATATATAAGATTAATATTATCATAGGGAGAATTTAGATATTCAAAATCAAATGCAACTCTTACTGATAATATCATGAAATATTGAGCCTGTTTTTTGAAAATGATTGCTATGTCAGAATGAATAAACTGATTTCAAATGAAGATAATTTAAGCCAATCATGTCTTCTATGGTTTAACCATTTCTAGTATATACAATGCATCTTATCAAATTTATCTCCTGCCCTTTCTCTCCAACTCTTCCAATATCCTACCACTCTTTATCTTTCTTTACCTTTACATTATATGCTTGTTTTTAACACACTGAGTTAATATTTGAACCAATAGCTGAGCAGATGTTAGCAGGCAATGGCTTATAGTGGCCAGGAGGACATGGTTTTCCTGAGAGATTTGAATTTTGGAAGATTGCCCTTCTACAATAGATGGCCCTACACCTACTGATTATTTCATATATATTGTTTTCAAGAAACACCATGTCTTTGAGAAAAGAGCTTCTCTATGCTTTGTTACCAACATTAAATTACTTTACAGGATAAAGTCAGACTTGTGAACTGATATTTGTATTCAAAGAAATTAATATTTGCAGAAACATGTTTGAGTTTATTGTTTGAGTACATGAATCACTCTGCAGAAACACAAAGGTATGTATCATATGCATAATGTTTTCTTGAATGGACATAGAATCAATGAGTATACATTGAAGCCTATAATAAATTTTCTCTTGTCTGAAATTGTTTCATCGATGTTAGTAATATCTAATGCATCTCCTATTGTTTATTTTATGTTGACTTGCCACAAATTAAAAATACTCTAGTAGGTAGCCACACCAGAAGAACAATTGTGATTTCTTTGGTTGATACGGAAAGAAGAGATCCATTGTGTGTGGCTCTTGATGGTTGTAGGGCAGGTCAAAAAGTGTCAGAAGAAAGATTATCTAATATTGCCTTTTTGTCCCCTTAGCCTCTCCTCTTACTCTGGAATTGATTTTCCCTATTGCTGCTACTATTGTGGCTGCTGCTGCTGCTGTATACTCCTTCACTGCTACCAGAACTGTGGTTTCCAAGCTATCATTATGATCCAGGGACCAGTGGCTCTCTAGGAACCTTCCAGCTTTCTGGCACCAGATTGGGACTATTTAGGCACCCTGACTTGGAGACTGATAGTTATTGGCTCTACCTCTCCAGTGGAATAGAGCTATGTCCTCAAAGGCCAAGTAACTGCTAGTGTCTCATCTTCTCAGGTGTCATTTAATTTAACTGCTGTTTATATCTTAAATTGACATAGTGAATTCACACACATGCACAAACATGCACAGACACATGTACACAGGAATGAACATGCACTTACACACTCACAAATACATAACCATGTATTCACCATTTGGCAATGTTCCTCTAGAGAAACCTGACTAAAACATATAGTGATATCAGGAATGGAATATTGCTTTTACAGACCTATGTGTTTTGGGGATGTTTTAATTGGCATTTGAATTTAGGCTGAAAAATCATTTGAGAGCTCAGAGTTAAAAGGGCTGATTTATGTGATTTCGGGATATAAGAATGTTGAGAGTAGTGAAGAAATGAATCTGCCTAACTTGTGAAGCTTCAGAGGTAAACAAATGTTATATAAGGGTATCTTATGTTATACTTTGAATTAAGAATTTGTGTTTTGATCAGTTGGAGCAGGACATTAGCCTATGACTAACAAGAGACCAGTTACACTCAAGTAAAATCTTTGCCTTGCCAGAACAATCGGCATGCATACTGCTCACCAGGGCCTGAAGCTAGGCACAATGTAAGAGGTGCAGCATTCTAGAGGAGAAGAGTTCAGCAGAGGCTTTTGTTGAAGATGCAGAAAAGTTGCAAAAGTGAACCCAGGATTTTCAAAATGTCAGTGCAAAGAGACAGTCTACCAGGAAAGCAGTATGTATGGAGTTCATCCAAACTGAGCATTACAAACAAGATTGTGTGTTGCAGGGAGTAGACATAGAGAAGTAGGAGTGTGCAAGCCACTTGAAACCCAGGAGATCCTTAGTCCTAAATTCTATCAAAGGAGTATTCACTGTTTCAATTTGGTGTTTCTTTGAATTGATTGTGAGAGTGAGCTGGCATTTCTTCTTGCAGTAAGAACATATTTAGCTTGTTTTTCTCTTCCTTTAATTTTATAGGAATGCATATTTTTGAGATATTCGATATTTTTGAAAAACTATGAACTTTCAAAGGTACATGGATATTTTCAAAAATACTAAATTTAGAAAGGACTCGTACTTTTTAAAATTTGGAATATTTTCTACTGTGATATTAACTTAATATGAGGTCTTATGGGATAAGCAAGAAAGGAAACACAATTTACAGTGCTGTATTGATGTTTGAATTTTCCAAGGGCCAATGTTACATTTTTTTTCTATCAGTTGACATAAACTTACACATAATTGGGAAGAGAGAATCTTATTGGAAAAAAATGCCTCAATAAGATTAACATGTATGCAAGTCTATGGAAGTATTTTCTTGATTAATGATTGATGTAGAAGGTCTCAGGCCCTGGGAGCAGTGTCACTCTGGGCAGGTTGTTGTTGAGTATATAAACAACTTTATTTAATAAGCCAGGAAGAGCAATTGTGTAGGGGGGCACAATAAACAAACCTCCTAGAGGCTGGCTACCGGTGTGCCTGATCACATCCAGGGGTGGTCAATGTGATATCAGGGTGACTTGGGAGAAGTTTAAAGAGTTAGGAAACGCTTATAGTAGCCCTTTTTTATCCCTGCTTTATCTGCCTGTGCTGCTTACTATGTATCCTGCCAGATAGCTAGGTGCTCAGTAAGTATTGCCTAATAAAATACCCTAATCTTATCTGGTTGGGTCTTGGTGAGTCACCGTTTATATCTGGTTATACAAGTGAATAAGCAGCAGTCCTTTTTGTTTTAGGTTCAAGTTCTGCCTCCATGTCCAGCCTTGAGTTCCTGCCTTGACTTAAATTGACTACACGCCATAAAATGGAATAAAACTTTCCCTCTTTGGGTTAGTTGTTCATAGTGTTTTATCACACTGATGTATAAACCTAAGATATAACAGTCCTTTCCATTTTAAATACTCTTTTTATGAGAATTTTAGTTAGATATCTACATAAATAAGCATGGGTTTACGTTGTCATAGAATAATAGTTTCATTGGAATATTCATATTTCAGAGAATAGCCTGGTCTCCAGAGCAAGCATCAGGATTGGCTCCAAAGCTATACAGAGAAACCCTGTCTGGGAAAAACCAAAAAAAAAAAAAAAAAAAGACAAAGAATTAACCATAATACTTATAAAATATGTATTACTCATCTTATTTCTTAAAGCCAATCCAAAGTCCAATGAGTGTGCTTTGCCAGTATAATCATCTTTAAGTTTCTCACAACTTTAGATAGATATTATTTATTCCATGTTACCAGTGGTAAACAATGAGAATTAAAGACTTTCAATAACTTGATAAAATTCCCACTGAGATTTTTCAGTACAGGTAGGTTTTCCTTATCTGTTTTCCATGAGTTTTTTTTCTGTATTTGTGGGGTTAAATATTGTGTTCATACACTATTCAATTATATAGCCAAATGTCACATCTGGTTCAGAATTAACAATTGATCATTAAATGAGAATTTTTTTTAGTTATGTGTAATGGCAATGAAATGACAAGGAAAACTAAAGGATGATCAGCTGTTACTTACAGTATGTTTTAAAAATTAGAATTCACCTACTTTGTAAAAGAGCATGGAATCCTGAAGGGGATGCTGTAGCCACACCTGCTTAGGGGCTGGCTACAGGTGTGCCTGATGACGCCTGCGAAGGTGTGGTCAGGGTGATATAGAGTGAGGGACACTTACATGGTAGGATGCTTTTGTTTTCATCTTTGGCTTGCTGTACAGACTGCTGCCTGCTGGCTGGCTAGGTCACTCTGTAACTAAGGCTTTTCCCTATTCCCTTGTATTTTTACCTGGCTCCATATTGGTAATTTCCCACATTAGATTCCAGAACTGGATTATGTAAATGAAAAGCCAAGCTATTGTCTATTATTAAACTTTGTGACCACTTTTTGAATTTTGCTTAGTTTAACTTGAGTAAGAACAGATAAGATAAATCGTTTTCCATTAATATTTGGGCTAGATCAGATTGATGGACTATGAAGAAAAAAATTGTCAAAGAGCCTGGATATTAAATTCCCTACAATTGTAATATTTTATTAAGTTTTCACTTTGACGCCTTTTGCTTTAGGAAGTTTTGTATCATCAGTGATCAATGTGAGTCATATCCAGAGCACAAGTGGAGGTAGGAAACTCCCAAACATTTCTCCCATAATAAAGATGAAATAGATGGATTTTCTTAACTTGCTGATTTTAGTTACCAATGAAAGTAATTATTTAGGATAAAAGTAATCCAGGGATAATAATTAAATAATAGGACTAGGATGAGTATATAGATCAGTGGTAGAGTGAGTACTTATTCAACCTGTATGATAAACATAATTTTTAAAAAATTAATTAAGTTAGAACAAGCTTCTTTTACTTGTCAATCCCAGTTTCCTTTCTGTCCCCTCCTCCCCTGCGCCCACTAGGCCCCTATCCCATCCTCTTTCTGCTTCCTAGGTTTGGTAAGGACTTCCATGGGCGAGATTCAAAATCTGTCATATCATATGGAGCAGGGCCTAGTTCCTCCCTGCTGTTTCCATACTGAGAGTGTATCCCTCTATGTAGAATGGATTCCCAAAGTCCATTTATATACTAGAGATGAATACTGATCTACTACAGGTGGCCCCATAGATTATACAGGCCGCCAAATGACACCCACATTCAGGGGATCTGGATCGTTCTATGGTAGTTTCCCAGCTATCAGTCTGGGGTCCATGAGCTCCAACTTGTTCAGGTCAGCTGTTTCTGTGGGTTTCTCCAGCCTTGTCTTGACCCTTTGCTCATCAATCCTCCCTCTCTGCAACTGGAGTACAGGCATTTGGCTCAGTGCTTACCTGTGAATGTCTTCTTCTGCTTCCATCAGCTACTGGATAAAGGCTCAAGGATGGCATAATAGTCATCAATCTTATTATAGGGGAAGGGAATTTAAGGTAACCTCTTGACTGTTGCTTAGATTGTTAGTTGGGGTCATCCTTGTAGATCTCTGGAAATTTCCCTAGTGCCAGATTTCTCTTTAAACATATAATGGCTCCCTCTATTATGGCATCTCTTTTCTTGCTCTCCACTATTCTTTCCTGACTCAGTCCTCCTGCTCACTCATATCCTCCTCTCCCCTCTCTTCTCTCCTTCTCTTTTCTCTTAACTCCCTTGCCCCTCCTCCCATGATCCCAACTGGTTCAGGAGATCTTGTCCCTTTGTGCTTCTCCAGGGTACAATGTATGTCTCTGTTAGAGTCCTCCTTGTTTCCTAGCTTTTTTGGCTGTGTAGATTGTAGGCTGGTAATCCTTTGGAATATGTATAAAATCCATATATAAGTGAGTAAATATCATGTTTGTCCTTTTGTGAGTGAGTTACCTCACTAAGGATGGTTCCTTCTATTTTCATCCATTTGTCTGCAAATTTCAAGATTCCTTTGTCCTCCCCCCACTGTGCACTGTACTCTACTGTACACATGTACCACATTTCCTTTAATCATTCTTCAGTTTATGGGCAGGTGAGGGGCATGTAGGTTGCTTCCAGATTCTGGTTTTTACAAATAATGCTGTTATGAATATAGTTTAGCATATGTCCTTGTTGTATGAATGTGCATTTGTGGGGTATATGCCTAAGAGTGGAATTTCTGGATCTTGTGGTAGACTGATTCCCATTTTCCTGAGGAACCAGACCTCCTGAAAATGAGAAGCTTCTGTAAATCAAAGGACACAGTCAACAAGACAAAACAGCTGCCCACAGAATGGAAAAAGATATTCACCAATCCCATATTTGACAGAGGGTTGATTCCAAAATATGCAAAGAACTCAAGAAGCTAGTCACCCAAATAAATAAATAAATAAATAAATAAATAAATAAATAAATGAGCTAGATACCAAATGATCCAATTAAAATGTGGCGTACAAAACTACATACAGAATTCTCAATAGAGGAATCTAACATGGCTGAAAGACACTTAAGAAAGTGTTCAACATCCTTAGCCATCAGGAAAATGCAAATCAAAACAACTCTGAGATACAATCTTTCTCCAGTCAGAATGGCTAAAATAAAAAATTCCATGGACACTTCATGCTGGAGAGGATGTGGAGAAAGGGGAGCACTCCTCCATTGCTGGTGGGGATGAAAACTTGTATAACATACCCAATTTGAATAAACATAAATTTTAATCATAATTTTTCTATGTGACAAAGCAATATGTCATGAATTTATATGGTTTTGAATCACATTTGTTCAGACTTTGTGTCAGAGCCAAATAAAATTCATTGGTACTTTTATGGTCAGTTGTAAATGCCATCAAAATTTGTATCATCACCCAAGCCACACAAAGATACAATTAAAAAAGAGAACTACCGACCAATATCCCTCATGAACATTGATGTAGAAATACTCAACAACATACTGGCAAATCAAATCCAAGAACACATCAGAAAAATCATCCATTATAATCAAGTAGGCTTCATCCCAAGGATGGTTCAACATATGAAAATCCATCAATGTAATCCACCATATAAACAAACTGAAAAAGAAAAACCACATGATCATCTCTCTATATGCTCAAAAATCCTTTGACAAAATCCATCATCCCTTCACGATAAAGATCTTGGAGTGAACAGGAATAAAAGGAACATATCTAAACATGATAAAAGTAATATACACCAATGCCCTATCCTGAGGGGCTCCAACGTGGATCAGCCTGAAAATAATGGGCAGGATAGAAAGAAGAGGACCAAGCAGGTTTTCTTGTCAAGGCCTATTTATTGATTATTACAAGGGATTTTATAGAGAAAGGAGGAAGCAGAGAAAAAGGAGGTGGGGGAGGAAAGAATGTTAATTGCTCTCAGGTGGGTATTCCGAATCTCCTGTGTGGGGGAAGGAATAGCTGTTAGTTGCTTCTCAGGCCAGGTCCCAGAACCTGAGGGATGGGATGCTAGACTAGCTGGCGGCTAGCTAGGCATGGGGGGTCGCCAAGGCTGGCACAGCAAACCAACAACCAACATTAAACTAAATGGAGAGAAACTCAAAACGATTCCTCTAAAATCAGGAACAAGACAAGGCTGTCCACTCTCTCCATATCTCTTCAATATTGTTCTCGAAGTTCTAGCTAGAGCAATAAGACAAGAAAAGGACATCAAAGGGATACAAATTGGAAAGGAAGAAGTCAAACTTTCACTATTTGCAGATGATATGATCATCTGTATAAGTGACCGGAAAACCTCTACCAGGGAACTCCTACAGCTGATAAACACATTCAGCAAAGTAGGAGGATAGAAAATTAACTCAAAAAAAAAAAAAAAAAAAACAGTAGCTCTACTATATACAGATGATAAATCCAATAAGAAAGAAATCAGAGAAACATCACAACATCACCCTTCAGAATATCCACAAGCAACACGAAATAACTTGGAGTAACAATAACCAAAAAAGTGAAAGACCTGTACAGTAAGAACTTTGAGTCATTAAAGAAAGAAATTAAAGAAGATAGAGAAAATGAAAAGACCTCCCATGCTCTTGGATAGGTAGCATCAACATAGTAAAAATGGCAATTTTGCAAAAAGTAATCTACAGAGTCAACACAATCCCCATGAAAATTCCAACACAGTTCTTCAGAGACCTTGAAAGAAAAATACTCAACTTTATATGGAAAAACAAAAAACCCAGGATAGCCAAAATAACAATAAAGGATCTTTTGGAGGCATCGCCATCCCTGACTTCAAGCTCTATTATAGAGCCATAGTTCTGAAAACAGCTTGGTATTGGCACAAAAATAGACAGATAGACCAATGGAATCGAATTGAAAACCCTGATATTAACCCACACACCTACGAACACCTTAATTTTACAACGATGCTAAATATATACAATGGAAAAAGATAGCATCTTCAACAAATGGTGCTTGTGCAACTGGATTCAGACATGCAGAAGATTGCAGATAGATTCATATCTGTTACCATGCACAAAAATTAAGTGCAAATGCATCAAAGATCTCAAAATAAATCCAGCCACACTGAATCTTCTAAAAGAAAAAGTGGGAGATACCTTTGAAGGAATTGGAAAAGGAGAGAGCATCCTGAACATTACACCAATAGCACAGACATTGAGATCTGCAATTAATAAATGGAACATCCTAAAACTGAGAAGCTTCTGTAAGGCAAAGGACACAGTAAGCAAGACAAAACAACAGCCCACAGAATGGAAAAAGATATTCACCAACCCCACATCTGACAGAGGGCTGATTTCCAAAATATACAAGGAACTCAAGAAGCTAACCACCAAAACACCAAATATTCCAATTAAAAAGTGGGGTGCAGAACTAAAAAGAGAATTCTCAGTAGAGGAATCTAAAATGACTGAAAGACATTTGAGAAAGTGCTCAATATCCTTGGTCATCAGAGAAGTACAACTCAAAACAATTCTGGGATACCATTTTACACTGGCCAGAATGGCTAAAATCAATAACACCAATGACAATCTATGCTGGAGAGGATGTGGAGAAAAAGGAACACTCCTCCATTGCTAGTGGTAGTGCAAACTTGTAAGACCACTTTGTAAATCAGTATGGTGGTTGCTCACAAAAATGGGAATCAGTCTAACCCAAGATCCACCTATAGTGGGAAATTATCAATACAGAGTCAGGTAGAAATATAAGGGTATTTAATAGGGAAAAGCCTTACTTACAGAGCAACCTAGCCAGCCAGTGTGGCAGCAGTCTGTACTGCAAGTACAAAAGTGAAACTCAAAGAGAAATGCAGTCCGCTGAAATCCTCACTCTAGGTGACCCTGACCATGCCCTCACAAGCATGGTCAGGCACATCTGTAGCCAGCCCCTAAGTAGGCATGCTACAGCCTCCCTTATGTCCACCAATTCCTCTCTTGGGAATATACCCAAATAATGCCCATTCATACAACAAGGACATATGTTCAACCATGTTCATAGCAGTATTGTTTGTAATAGCCAGAACCTGGAAACAACCTAGATGCCCCTCAATTGAAGAATGGATAGAGAAAATAGAGAAAATATGGTACATTTATACAATGGAGTACTACTCAGCAGTAAAAAGCAAAGGAATCTTGAAATTCACAGGCAAATGGATAGAACTAGAAGAAACCATCTTGAGTGAAGTAACCCAGTCACAAAAAGACAAACATGGTATGTACTCACTCATATATGAATTTTAGACATAGTGCAAAGGATTACCAGCCGACAATCCTCTTCACCAAAGAAACTAGGAAACAAGGAGGACTCTAAGAGAAAAAAATACATGGACCCTAGAGAATGGGAAGGGGCAGGATCTCATGATCTAATTGGGAGCATGAGGGTAGGTGAGAGGGAGATGATAGAATGAGAGGAGGAGAAAAGGAGGGGAGAGGAGGATATGGAGGACCAGAAATGTTGAGTTGGGGAAAGCATAAAGGAGAGAAGGATGAGAGATACCATATCAGAAGGAGCTATTATAGGTCCTAGGAGACATGTGGCACTAGGGAGATTTCCCAAGATCCACAAGGATGACATGAACTGACAATCTAGGCAATGGTGAAAAGGATAACCTAAATTCCTTTCCCCTATAATGAGGCTGATGACTACTTTTTATGCCATCCTAGAGCCCACATCCAGTGGCTGATGGAAGCAGAGGCAGACATCCAATAAACTGAACTCTGGAACCCAGTTGCAGAGAGGGAGGAATGAAGATCAAAGGCTGGTACCAGGCTGGTGAAACCCACAGAATCAGCTGGCCTGAACAAGGGGGAGCACTTCTGTCTGGGAGGCCACCACAGGACTGAATCCGATTAGTCTCACAAAGTCCCTTCTTACACCAGGGAAAAACACTAATCCAATACCAGGGGTCCCCTAGAGTACGGAGGCTTCCTCATTGACATCCATGTTCAGGGATCTGATTCAGCGAGATCTTAGGTCTGGCCCAGGATGATGCGGTGGACTTTGGGGAGCCCCCAATTGAGGGACCTACCCTGCCTTGTGAGTGGAGGGTGGATGGGTGGGGGACAGGTGGAGGTTGGGGGGAGGGGTTTGGGGGAGGTGAAGGAGGGGGATTAACATGTGAATCAAGCTTGTTCCTAATTGGAACTAAAAATATTAATTACAAAAAATAAAAAAAAGTTGTATCTTCAAGAAGTTCCATATCGGGTAAATAAAATAAAGAAAACACACTGTAGAATGTAAAATATCAGAAATGTGTTTTTGGTAAGCAGGAATAATGAGATGGCATGGGAAAAGCACAAATATAAATATAAATTATTATATCATAAAACAAAAACAACCAAATGAAATCTTACACTAATCTCTTGATTATTGGATGAAAGGTAATTTCATTAAACTTTTGGAGACAAATTATTTTACAGCATTAATAATGAAGCTTCTCTTGTTTACTGCTGTTTGCCAACCTTGGGGTGACATAATATCAGACTGATTACTATTTTTGTTTGGGGAGGGAAGGGAAAACCAAGCAAGAGGTAGTGAATGGAAAACAAGGCAAGTTACTGTCAATGCTAATGACATGTTGGCTAATTGTTGAAGAACTCCTTGGTACATTAGCATAATCACTTTGTATTCCTTAAGCACTCACCAGATAAGATTTTCCCAAGTATAAGCATAACAAATAATACATAATCAATGTGTAGAAAAAGTTTTAAATTTTTGAATATTCAGATGTTTATACATCATACACATTTTTTACATAGTCTCCAATTAGAGTTATTCTCCTTAAATTCCCTATTGTAGTTTACATGTCATGTGACAAAATGCAGTTCTAAATATCATATACAATATTAGATTGCCCTGGAATTCAACAAAAGCATCAGATAATTAATTCAAACATCAAGAAAGAGGTCACTGTTCTAGCCACTAAATACTAATAAAACTAAACTCTGATGCCACAGACTATGTGATAAGGCAGAAGGCAGAGGTATATGCAGAAGAGAAAAATGGCCTACTCCTAATACTGTCCCTGCCAGAAAATCTCGCCTATAACTCTGCCCTTGCTATTGGTCTTTCAGTTTTTTATTAGACCAATAGGGTACACTCTGAAGGCTCTAACTCATTTTATACAATATATTATTTTTCATTTTTCCCCTCATTAACTCTTAGATCCTCCAAACTGCTATCTATCTATCTATCTATCTATCTATCTATCTATCTATCTATCTATCTATAAAAACAAAAATAAAAGCAAGAAACAAAATCCCACAAAAAAACAAACGGAAATTTAAACAAATAGGCAAAAGAAAAATAAGACAAAAATATCAAAATCATGCAAATGAAACAAATTAAATAACATATTAATGAATCAAGTGTTTGGCTACAATTTTTATTTTATAAAACCTAAAAGGCACTAAAAATAAGACAGCATTACTAAATGCTTATGAATGATTTAAATTTCTTGGTTTCATTTTTAGATAGATTTTCCAAACTAAAAATCATCATGGAAATTCAATCACTATCACCAGTGTTTTTAAGAGTTAATTTTAGATTACACTATACAACATATAATGATGCACACAATCATCATGACCTTGTGAAATTTAAAATAAAATTTATCATATTTTAGCCAACAAGCATTAACAAATTGGAAAAACATGGAACTGTACTTTATGTCCCACCAGTTACTAGGGAAGTAAGGTTAGCAGTCTACACCCATAGATTTACAGAAGCGCCTCTAATACTTAGAGACTAAATAATCCATTTTTTACAGAATAATGTACAGTCCAAACTTGTAGCCATTATTGTGATAAAAGTGGAAAACTGTAAACCTATTCCCCCAAATCAGGAAAGACATTGTATACTCGCTATCTCTACTTCTATTCTATGTGCCTTGAAAAATTCGCTACACTAAAAAGACAAAAGAAAGCTATTTGAGAGATGAAATGCAGTAGGAGGTTACATTGCTCCTCATAATATACTATAAAATTCTAAAGACTGATTCAGTAAATTCTCATCTGGTAATACAGGGAAGTTAGATTTTATTAATATACTCTATTAAAATTATATTAAATATTCTAAAGAAGGCATTCTATTTTTCCCAATTCATTTCTTTATTCAAACTGTAGGTAGCTATTTTATAAGGCTATTTAAAGCAACTTTAATAAAATGATGTATATATGTTACCATCCTTATAGTTGATGGATATACATGTTTTTATAAATTGTGTATTAATACATTTATGTTTGTGTATGTGTGTGTTTGTGTACAAGTACAAACTTTTAACTTACATTAAATTGCTTTGTAGAAAATGGTTTATTATTTGCACCATGTGTGCAAAGTCACTTTTGGAGTTTAGTAGAGAAAAGAAGAAAAAAAAAACACTTTGTAAGTAACTAATCCATTTTATATGTTTTCCTCCTACTCTCTTCAAATTTTAAGGTGTCAAACTTGAAAAGTGAGAGAAGGTAAACACTTATCTGTCATCTTCACACTTGGCCTGATATGAAACCATTTCAACCTAATTGCAGTCACGGTCTAACTCCTAAAACAGGCCTCATGGATCACTTCCACAGATGATTATTCCCTGGGTAGCAACACACAAAAGTCACTAAATTTTTGTTCTCTAAAAAATAGATATCTACTGCAATCTCAAAAAGGGTTAGAAAACAAATGGCTGGCCACTCAGCTGTCACTGTGACTTCTATGCTATTCTGTAAGAGAATAATTTTCTATTATTTGGCAACTTTATCTTGCTTCCTAGAAATAAAATTTTCTATGAGATGTGATCATATAGCCCTTCCCAAAGGAGTTAAGATTTGTTTTGAAGGGAGTTATATAAGTAGTGAATGTGGCAAAACTTCAAAAAGAAGCACTAGTCTTTTCTGTATGAATGCTATGTACCTATCTTTAACATCGTTTCTTATTAAGCTTTTTGGAAGTAAACACCCAAAGCATAGATAATGTGCATGGTAGCCAATTATATCAGATTTTTTATTTTATATTTTCAAATTTCATTATTTTAATGAACTAGTAAAATAAGTCAAAAACATGTCTAATCCATTCTAGTGCTAGTACTGCTCATTTTTTGCAAGTTAACTTTGACTATTATTTGATTATTCAAGCCTGATATTTACATCAAATATACATTAATATACAGAAGCCTGTATTGCTGTTAAACATAGGAGGATAGCAGAATTGTTAAAATTATTTTCTCTTTCACCTAATTCATCTTACTTAGGCATTATTATGGAATATTATCTTCTTTGAAACATGTAATCCTACTTTGTCCACTGAATACAGTATAGAAGTAATTCATATAATTGAGGAAATACATATATTTTCTTTTATTTTAATTGCCATCATTTTAATAAATGGTTTATATTTATAATCTTGACAGAATATTTTATTTTTACTGTTTTTAATTAAAATCAAATTATATCATTTTCTCCATCCCTTTTTCTACCTCTACTCCTTTTTAAGTCACTTTCTCAACTCCTTCCATGTCTCTTGAAACACTCAAGTTAATAGCATCTTTTTTTCTTTGATTATTATGATATATAATATCATGTATATATGGGTCACTTTTGTGTATACAGTTTCAATGCTGACCACTTCTTATTGGGTAGCCAACCAGGGAGCTTATCCCTGGGAGAGGCTAATCTTACCCCTTTTTGCAGCTATTAGTTGTCTATAGTTATTTGTCTAAGGTGGAACCCTGAAAATTTATATAATTTGATTCATCAATATTCTACAAACCTAATCCAAGACCTACGGAAAATCTGCATACTCTGCCTTCTCTCTTGAACATAGGCAAACATTAAAGTAAACATTTCATAGATAAATATAGTTATTGTTCATGATGTATCCTTATGTTATTCTATATTTTATTTGTTTCAATTTAATTTCAATTAATTTAAAAATTTAGTTACTCATCAATTTGTCCAAGTGAACAGTCAGAAATTTATTACAAAATTAGACCCAGGTTTTGTCAAAGGAAATCATAGCAACTGTGTGGGTTTGTGTGTGCGAGTGAGAGAGAGAGAGAGAATGTAGCCCTTGATACATATTCTATGCATTTAAGCACAACCGATCTATATCATCTTACTAATTGAGTTAAAATAAGCCTTTTGCCTTTTCCCTCTATAAACAGTTTCAGGTGATTGCAAACATAACCCATTGTTTTCCTGTCCTTGAAAGTACTCCAGGTGAAACTAGGGTCTTTCCTATTCTATTCTTTACTGATTCAAACACTTTCTACACATCTGCACTTTCTTTCCATTCAACTTGCCAGAAACATATTTTGTTCCTTTTGATTTTTATTCCTCATCACAACATTTGATCAGAATAAAACTCTCTAGCAGTCATTTTTCTTGCCAAATAATATTAATGCAGGCATTTCTACTGTATTCTACAGTAACTCTACAAACATATTGTTTAGAACAGCAACATTTTTTGTTAGATTAGTAGTTTTTCTCTGGAAATAGAGCACACTGCAGCATTTGGCTTTGGCACGAGGCAATACAACAGAGTGCTAATCACATTCCTCTCCATGAACTTCAATCTCCACTGATTACACACACAAAAAGCATAAAACTCAACATTCTGACAAATGTGTAATATGTAAAGCCTTGATACATCAAAGCTATGCAGAATTACTTAGATGAATTTACATTCTGCTCCAGTAAATAGCAATTCCCAAATCCCATAAACAGGGATTTACATGCACAATAGAACAATAGAAAAGCATTGTCAACACACTGATCTCATACCTCTGCAAATTGTAGGAAATATAAGGCTGTTATTCTAGCATGTTTATCATGTAATTACATTTTTTCCAGAAAACAGTTTTCATATAGTGACAAGTCTGTGTAGTGTATGAAGTTTTTTTTTTTGCTTTTGTTTTGTTTTTTGTTACAATGAAGTCCCTAGTCCTTGCTTATTTTAATTTAAAGCATATGAATCTGTATAAAATATTAATTTTAAGGTTTACTGTACTCAAAATTTTGCATATTTTTACCTGACATCAGAAATTCAATAATAGCCTAATAATATTCCCTGTAAGCAATGTTTGCACTATAAACTGTGGTTTAAATAATAGGTGGAGAACAAACAGCAGGAGCAGATGTACTTCAGAAAATAAGCAAAATCTATTTGAGTGCAAATATTGTCATTACTGAAGAAGGGGACAGGAAACATTTTAAAATCTCCAGCATATTAAAATGAATTTTTTCAATTGGGTTATTCTGCAACACATTTATGAGTTATTTCTTCATAATATGGTAACTTATTATTAAATATATTTTATGTACTTTTGGCTTACATAAACCATGAATTTTCTTTTTATTACTTGTCAAATATTTGACAATAATTTCTAAAAACTTTTTTAATATGCTGAGTTTCATACTAAAGATGAAACAATATTTCAATATTTAATTTACTTAGCAAGAGAAAAGATAAGTAACAATTTTGATGTAATGTAGTGTGGATAAGGATTGCAAAAATCAGTACATGAGCTTCTTTAGGAATACATACAAATATGCTGGGCGTTGGTGGCTCATGTCTTTAATCCCAGTACTAAGGAGGCAGAGACAGGTGGATCTCTGTGAGTTCAAGGCCACCCTGGTCTACAGAGTGAGTTCCAGGACAACCTCCAAAGCAATACAGAGAAACCCTGTCTCAAAATACAGAAAAAATGAATACATACACATAGTAAAATTTAAAATGACAATGACCTGTTTGGGAAATAGACATTTTATTGTCTGATCTGCATATCTCAATCAATTTATGTGTCTGTCATCTCTCTGATATAACAGTCCACATACTATATTTCAGATGGTATAGGGGAATTTAGTTTATGAACACACAAGAAGTTGGAGTGATAACTGTTAACTCCATATATAATAACAAGTAGTTAAGGAAGATGCAATCCTTTTAGTTATTTGAGCATTTTATGGTGCAATGGTATTTTCTGCAACATCACAAATTTACCAATTTGAAATCAAGTTCATCTTGGTCTCTCAATTATTCTCTTAGTCAATCTATTATTTTTCCCTAAAGTGCTTTCCTGTGGTGAGTCACTAATATTGATTCAATGTCAAATGCAACTTTCACATGTTGGATTTCCCTGCATGCACAGGTACAATTACTCTAAATCTTGACTTATTAAATGGACACTTTTGTTATATATGCAGGTATACTTTAGAATGTAAAACCATTATCTTATGAAAATAAAATCAATAACAGAGGAAGTCATATTTATTTGAAGTTAGTTAATGACATTGAAAAATACAGCTATCATCTGAAATCAGGTATGACAGTTAATTCTTTTCTATTTCTTTCAGTTTTTGAAGATGATAATTCTTTGCTCTCTTCTTTTTAATTTAAATTAGAAACAATGTTGTTTTACATATCAATCCTAGTTCCCTCTCCCTCCCATCCTTCCGTGGCCCCATACCCTTTCTGCTCCCCAGGGAGGCTGAGGCCTTCCATGGGGGTTCGTCATTGTGGGTCACTTCATTTGGAACATGGCCCAGTGCTCCCATGTGTCTCTAAGATGAGAGAGTATCCCTCTCAGATACTACATAGTCACCTTAGCTTTTGTACATTGGTGACTAGTAACTTGTTAACATAATCCAATCTAAACTTACCATTCATCACAAACATGTTAGGTCACACATAGAGACATACATATAATAAACAGCAATTAAGTTGACTAAAGACAGCCTCAGGAATTTCATTCTGTGACACCTATTCCAATGCCTCACAGTTAGAAATTTCTAATCAGTCCAGCAATCATGCTGTGTCTTTAACATAGGTATGGATTATGGAAAATTAATTAATATCATGATTTCAATCCAGAAAATGGATTCAAAGGTTAAAAATATTGAAAGCATATGAGGTTTAAAACTGGGAGGAGGTTGAATATTCTATCACTTGCTTTTTGGGAGGGGTAGTTTCAAAGAAAACCTGAGCTGTCATGCAAGAAAAGTATCAAGTATTGTAACAACATATAAGTCATTTAGAGAAGCAGATTTGTCACAAGGAGTTCACAGACTAGTGAACAGAATTTCAGTTCAGTACAAAGGCCAACATACATCTAGGATTTCTCACCGAGACTGTTGATATAAAAGAGTCAGTTGAGGGTGAACCAAAATTGATACTTTCCACAATATTCTTCCACTGCTTCAAACCAGTGCTACTTCCTTTTGATTTCTTTCCTTGCTATTTCAAACATCTGAAGTACCCGTTTTTAATCTCCTGTGCCTCTTTTTTTCCATTTGGCTTCTGGTAAATATTGCTCTTAGTTATTTAAAGTCTTCCCTAGTGTCTCTTCTACTTTAGCATTTTTTGTTCTCCTTTTGTTAAGTGGTTCAGTTCACAGCTACATTTTACAAACAAACATCAAGTTTTAATAAAAGAAAATGCAGATATCTTCTAAATCTAATATCTCTCTGTGTGTAATCCATGGGAAAATCAGTGTATTTCATAGCCAGAATTTACCTTCTTTGACATCACTGATGGAGAATGTACTTCTGTGTATGTTTGTCTTATTGATTGTTAAATAAAATACTGTTTGGCCAATGAGACAGCAAGTAGATGGGACTAGGAGTCAAAGAGGATTCTGGGAAATGTAGTAGAGAAGTGCTGATCCAGGCAGGAAGTGATATAGCAAGGAGACTTGTATTTAAGCGAAGGAGAAACAGGAAGGGCCCTCTTTTCCCCTCTGCTCCTGTTTCAGCAGCACAATATGATCCACCGATAAGGAGAGATGCCAATAAGGCGTCTGATAAAATCAGTCTTATAAAATATATAGGTTTATGATAATTAAGACTGAGCTAACAGATGAGAATCCTAGTCATGGGCCAAGCAGCATTGTACCTAATACAAGTTTCTGTGTATTCATTTGGGCCTAACTGGGGCAGGTGGCTGGCATAAAGCTCACACGTGACTGTGGGGCTCAGGCGGCATTTGGCAGAAAGATTTATCGTAACACATCACTTTCTCTTACTTAGTACACTTATATTCCTTGGTAATTCTTTCAATTGGTTCCCTCTATTGTCATCACTTAACTGTATTCCTGCAATCACATCCTAACTGATACTCATTAAGATAATCAACTGTAGTATGATCTCATGTAATACCTTCTCAGTGGACTGCACCTGGGGTAAAATGTTTAATAACAAATCTGATAGGATGAAGTTACAGTGGGGAGTATTTTAACTCACTTTAATAGTGCTATATCTTTGTTATGCAAATTGTGGCCAAATGGCCTTCCTAAGAATAGGCCATCAATTGGGAAATGAGTTTTAATTTATGCAAATAAAGAAATTCAGCAATTAATCAGGTAAATAATTCTCTGTGAAGTACTTAAGTATCCAACACTTGTAAGATACACATGATGAATGTTTCACATGAACATCTGAAATCTTTACATCATAAAACCCCACAAATGCTCCAACAGCTTTCATTTCTTATCCAGTAAATAAATAGGATATTTTCTTTGGGAAGAAAATGCATTGTAGTCACATCAATATCATTAATACTTAAAATGTCATTTACATTTGTAAGCAACCTGAATAATTAAAATATGCAAATTTAGCCTACTTAGGAGTAATAACTTTATATGTAAGTTTTATGAGCTAAATTTCATTATTTATTTATGCTATACCAACAATTAAAGAAACAAAGTACAGTAACATAACAGTAAAATTCAGTACATCAATAAGTGGCCCTATGGCACTTCACACAAAGCAGAACAGTTATTTCTTCTCTATTAGGAGAAGTAAATTTATCTGGAAAATGTGTATAGCTGTGAAACAAAAGAAATTATTTTCAAATGAAATAAACATTTAGAATCCTTTTCTTAATTGTCTGCTAATTCACACTCAACTTCCCTACTGGAGACTCTATAAACAAAAAAAAAATACCATATTACAGAAATAGATCATGTATATTAAGGTAAATTTTCTCTGATTCTAATTAAATGCAGCAGTAGAGGATAAATAAGGAATATTCTATGTCATCTATATTTTTAAAGAAAGTGGAGTTCATTATTATTAAGATTTTTCTTGTTTTATAGGGGTTCACAGGACAGAAGTGGAATCCTAGAACCCACATGGGTTTGTGCTAGGTTCTCTACATATATGTTATGGTTGTTTACTGGGGGTATTCATAGGACTCCTACAGTAGGAGTAGGTGTCTCTGATTCATTTGCCTGCACTTGGGATCATGTTCCACCTCCTGGGGTACCTCATTTGTCCTGAATACAAGGGTTTGTGGCTGTTGTTCTTGCATCTTGCATGTTCAGTTGAAATCCCTAGGAGGCCAGCTCTCCTCTGAAGCAAAATGGAGGAGCAATGGCTCTGGGGAAGAGGTGAGGTGAGAAGAACTGGGTGAAGTGAAAGGAGGAGAGGAGGATACTACAGGAATGTAGTGCATGAGTGTAGAAAAAAGAAAAAAGAAAGAAATCCTTGGGGTAAAACATTGAAAGTGAATTTGTCTTCAATTTGCAATAGAAATCCTCATTATATGGCAATTGAAATATTTACATTTATGTTTAGGTGCACCCTAGAATTTCAGGTTAGTAAGAGACATTCTGATGTTTCCTTCCTTTTTTTTTTTTTGTTTTTTTGTTTGTTTGTTTGTTTTGCTTTCGAGACAAGTTTTCTTTGTATTGCTTTGAAGGCTGTCCTGGAACGCACTCAGTGTCTATTGTATCCTTTGGGATAGGGCTAGGCCCACCACCGTGTATCTTGGCTCAGAGAGTATTCCTCTATATGAAATGGGCTCCCAAAGTCCACACCTATGCTAGGGATTGAAAGACCCCCGAAGAGGCACTTTCGTAGAGGGAGACCCACACACCCAGGAATCAGCGAGGCCACGAACTGGATGCAAAAAACAAGAGGCTTTATTGGAGACGCGGGTACCCGGGCGACTTAGCTTCTGTGTGGCTAAGCGCCCCGAGCCAAGGGAAAGGGGTCCTTATATAGGGAAAAAGGCGCAAGCTAGGAGCAGGGATTCTATTGGATAATTCTAATGAGGCATTGTACAGAGCTATTCCCATTGGTCAATGTATATGAGGCGCTATACAGGGTTATTCAAATGAGGCAAAGTACAGAGTTATTCAAATGAGGTGAAACACAGAGTCTTTCAAATGAGGCGAAATACAGAATCATTTCCATTGGATGGTTCAAATGAGACACAGAGCCATTCCAGATCAGCATATTCTCAAGGTCTGGTGTCTGGTACAGCAGACTCAATTCCCCCCCCTTTCCTGATGGCTGACCTTGGGGGCGGAGACCTTGGGACGGAGTGTTTCTCTTCGGGCGGGGCGGGGGCTCAGGGGCAGGGCTCCAGGCCGGCTCACTCGGTGTTTGTTCTCGTGCTGACCCACCTGGTGCTCGCCCTCGTGCCGGCCCACCCGGTGCTCATTCTCGGGCTGGCCCACCTGGTGCTCATTCTCGGGCCGGCCCCACCCGGTGCTTGTTCTCGGGCCGGGCGGGGAAAGGCCACCGGGGGTGGGGATCGGGGAAGCCGCCGACAGGAGGAAGAGGAGACAAACTTGAGAAAGAAAGGGCTAAGGGACAGGGGTCTTTCAGGATGAGTACTGAACTTCTATGGGAGGTACCGTAGATTTCTGAGGTTTCCTCAGAGAAATCCATGTTCCTGGGGTCAGCATCAGTCCCATACTGGTGTTCCAGGTATCAGTCTGGGGAACAAGAGTTCTCGGATGTTCAGGTCAGCTGTTTCTGTGGGTTTTACCAGCCTGGTCTGGACCCCTGTGCTCTTCACTCTTCCTTGTCTGCATATAAGTTCCAGTTCAGTTCAGTGATTAGTTGTGGATGTCTGCTTCTACTTCTACCATTTGCTGGATCAAGGCTATCACATGGCATATAATCAGTCATCAATCTCATAATCAGGGGAGGGCATTTACGATAGCCTCTCCTCCATTGCTTAGATTGTTAGCTGGTGTCATCTTTGTAGATCTCCAGACATTTCCCTAGTGCCTGATTTCTCTGTAAACCAAAAATGTCTCCCTCTATTATGATATCTCCATTCTTGTTATCATCTATTCCCCTGACTCAAACTTTCTGCTCCCTCATGACCTTTGCATCCTGCCTCTTCTCCCCTTTTCATTCTCCTAGCTCCCTCAACCCCCTTCCCGTGCTCCCAATTTGCTCAGCAGATCTTGACCATCCTCCCTTCTCCAGGGGACCTTGTATGTTTTTCTTAGGGTCCTCCTTGTTTATAAGCTTCTTTGGCAGTGTGGATTGTAGGCTGGCAATCCTTACTCTATGTCTAAATTCCGCATATGAGTGAGTACATACCATGTTTGCCTTTTTTGCGATTGGGTTACCTCACTCAGAATAATTTCTTCTAGATCCATCCATTTTCCTGCAAATTTCAAGATTCCAATGGTTTTTAACGTTGAGTAGTAATCCATTGTGTAAATGTAGCACATTTTCTCTATCCATTCTTGGGTTGAGGGGCATCTAGGCTGCTTCCAGTCTCTTGCTATTACAAATAGTGCTGCGATGAACATCATTGGACAGATGTCCTTGTTGTATTAACGTGCTTCTTTGGGGTATATGCCTAAGAGTGGAATTGCTGTATCTTGTGGTAGACTGATTCCCATTTTTTTGAGGAGTCGCCATACTGATTTGAAAAGTGGCTGAACAAGTTGGCACTCCCATCAGCAGTGGAGAAATGTTCCCCTTTCTCCACATCCTCTCCAACATGAACTATCATTGGTGTTTTTTATTTTGGCTATTCTGACAGGTTACTTCTCTTCATTTTGTCCTGTTCTTTTTTGTTAGTTTGTTTTATTATTTCATTTCATTTTAATATTATACCTTAAAAGGACTGACATTTTTCCAATCAGAGACAGAAATAGAGTGGGTCAGAATGGGAAGGATGTTTGGCAAGAACTGAACAGAGAGGAGAAACCATAATCAGGATATATTATGTGAACAAAAATTCTGTCTTTAAAGGATAAAAGAAGAGAGGAATTGTCTTTCTGAAGCTATACTGTGCCCTAACTCACTGACACTATAACCTTCAATGCTAAAAAAATAAACTCTTATTCAAATATATAGGGTATCTCCACTGGCAAAAAAAGGACACAAGTAATTACTCCATCTTGTATTGATACCAGGTATGTCTCCCATGTTTCCAGTGACATCATTCTTTTATTTTCCCTCAAATCTCCTGCTATCTAATTGAAATATACATCTCCTACATCTTTGAGTTGAAATTCTTGGTATATCTGTGAATTTCTCTCTCACTTACAGTGATACAATAGATGATACTTAAATCTGTAATGATTTCATTTAACTTTAAAATGTGCTTAGAGATGAATTTTGCATTAAAATGTAGGTAATAAGTGACATTTATTGCTTTACATTATGAACATTTATTAGGTTTCTTAAGTTTTTCACTAATATTTGCGTTAAAAACACTACATTGAGATAATCATTCATGAATTATGCATGAGACATCAACAGTAAGATTCTGGAAACAAAGCAGTTATCTATCACACTATAACATGTGAAATAGAGAAAACATGATTGGATAGTTCCAGTGACGATAGAAAGAAAAAAGAAAAAATCATCTTTCACCATAGTAAGAGATTACTATATAGTTAGGAAAAATATATAGATAAGGGACTGAATTCAGGTGAACTAAAAACCAATGTGCTGCTGTGGAATCATTATTTTCATACTTTTTTTTTAAATTTACTAGATACAAAGTCTTGCTGCTTTGCCTTTAAAAAAATAGAAATGAAAATCAAAAAATGATTAATGATAAAACTATGGCAGCTTTATCCCATAGCATGCCCCTAATAGATACAAATCTTCTAATAATGCCATTGACCTTGATAGCTTTGGAAAACTTAGCAGTATTTGCTCATGCCAACTGAATATCCATTCATCTGTTACAGTTTTGGTTGTTTTCCTGTCTACTGATTTTTAATCATTGAGATTGTGTTTTGCACCCACTCCCTTTCCCTGCAGACACTGACCCTTAGCTTCTGTGGCACTAACCATCTGGAACTGTCTGCCCTCCTCTTTTCACATCACTGAAGACCTAATTGATTGCATGCTAAAGTACAAAACTCCCACTTAGCTCAGTAAGGCTTTAGAGATGAGTTGTAGCTGGAATACTCATGATCTCCTGCCTAGTTTTGAAACACAGCCAAACTGCTGCCATTCCAGTTAAAAGGAACTGTTTTCCATGTTAGAAATGAGCAAAGAATTAAAAAGAAATATGGGATAAACTCTTCTCATTGGTCAAGTATTGTTATATCAGTTAATTGAACATAATTTGTGTAGAAAATATTTCAGTCAGAGGATTCTCTATTTAAGCACAAAAGATGATGCTTCTACTGTAATAAAAGCAGAGAATATAGTTTTAAAATATTTTGCATTATGAAATTTAATATTATAAAGGGAGTGGGACAGAATTATATTACATTATTATTCTCAATAATGTAGGTTTACATATTACATTTAGATATAAGAGATACATTCTTGACTATTTACAAATCAACTTTGGCAATAGAAATTGCTTTTTCAGTACTCCATGTTATTCTATGGATATAGTACCCTGAATTACATAATCTTATCTATAGTCCAGAATTACCAGTATAACACACTTCTAGAAAAGGGGAGAAGAAGAAATTTCAAAGTTTGTCTAGAAAGAATACTTGTAACTACTGAGTTTTACTATCAGTCTCAGCTTAACGTAAATATATTCTATTAGTTATGAATTCTTGTGAAGCAAACTGATTATACTGGGGCATCCACGGTTCTGTGTCTACAATGTATTTTTTTCTCCCACTATCTATTTTTGGGCTGTTTCTATGGTATAAGGACTCAAGGAAATATTTTTCAAGGTGCTTTTATATGCATGTGATTTCTGGTATCTCTTGGCTATCACAAGGATTGGAATTGTTCTGTATAATATATGTCTTTTCTTTTCTTTTCTTTTTTAGACAGAGAACCTCTCTATAGCCCTAGCTGTTTTTGTATTCTCCATGTATACAATGCTTGTGTCAAACTCACAGTAATACTAATGCCTCTGCCTCCAAAGTCCTTCAAATAAATGTGTATGACTCCATGACCAGATCATAGTACATGTCTTATTTTAAGTATATCAAAAATGCATGTGATGGTTTTACAGGAATAAATTAACTTGGAATGGCTTCTGCTTTAAATATAGATCAACATTTCTTTTAAAATTCTCTGAACTGCAAAGATTCACAGCTAAGCACTGAGCCGAACTCCAGTAATCCAGTTGTAGAAATGGAGGAGTGATGAGAAGACCAGGCTGGGGGAACCCACGGAAAAGGTTCACCTGAACAAGACGGAGCTTATGGACCCCAGACTGATAGTTGGGGAAGCTGCATGAGACTGATCCAGACGCCCTGAATGTGGGTATCAGTTGAGGGGCCTGGACGGTCTGTGGGGCAGTCTATTTGGCGTCTGGTAGTGGGAACGGTATTCATCCCTAGTGCATGAACTCACTTTTTGGAGCCCATTCCCTATGGAGGAAAACTGTCTCAGCCTAGATATTCAAGCCCTCTCCCAAGGGAGATTATCAAAGTCTACCATGACTAGTATCAGCCTGATGCTAGAAAATGCCTAATGATGAAGTGTGAGAAATCCACAATCATCATGCAAAAAACAGTTTTCTATCATTGTTCAAGCAATATTATGTTTCCTCAACCTCTTAATTATCTTATTAAATTATATATAGTTAAATAAATGAAGCATTAAAGTACTCCAGATAAGATTCCCAAAATAAAATATCTATAGAAAATAAAGTCTGATTTAGTAACATAATTGCTTGCAGTAGGAGAAAGGCAAAACTTCAAATATTTTTGAATAAGTGCCATTTTCTTATTTATAGCACATAATGCATATCGCAGAATTTCAACATGTTGTTACTAAGATTTGCTCAACAGGGCAGTAACAAAGATATTTGTGTATAATCATTGGAGTGGCACCAGTTATGTAATCTATGCTTACCATAAATCCAGTGTATTGAAAACTGACCATCAAAGTCAGAAGCTACAGTAAGACACATGAAAGACTTAGGAAAATCCAGAGATGCACCAAGAAAAATTGACAAATTCAGTGATATATCTCTATTTGCAGATAATATAATTCTATAAACAAAAGCCCACAAAGCCCAAGAGAAATATTCCTACAACTGAAAATACATTAAGCAAATTAGTAGGATACAAAATTAAACAAAAAAGCACCCTTCCTGTATACCAACAACAAATATTCTAAGAAAGAAATACAGTAATGGATCCCATTACCAATAGTCTCAAAATATGCAATCTGCCTTTAAAATAAATATTACCTTTTTATTTTTAAATTATATTCAACATGTAAGTTATTTTTCTTAATTTTTTTATTTAACATGTTAATATTCCAATTATTCTTAGAATTACACTGTTCATTCAGAAATGAAAATGTATTTGGATTACCTCTAACTTCTTCCATTCAGTAGTTGGGATTTTAAGACATTATACTTCAAATTTTGCAATAATTTTACTAGAGAAGTCATTTGAAATTTATTTGAAAATACACAGATTTCTGTATATATATATGTTATATTTTCTAGATATATAAGTAATATAGGTTATAGGCATAGGTGTATGGATTCATAAACAAATTTACTTTGCAATCTTCCTTCATCTTTTGACAGTTATTAGGAATAACTAATAACTGTTTTTGATGTCTGTGATACAAAGTAGATATTCAAAAATCTCACTTCAAAGACTTACAAGTGTTACAATTTCTGAATTAATATTATGTCCAAGAATAATACAATTTTGTACTAGCAAAATTATGGTTTAATATTTAACAACGCACTAAGAAACAGAGGTTAATGTCTGCTTTTCAGTATTTCAGGCTTACTTTATCAGATACATAGTTTAATGTTTTGTAAATATCTCTTCTTTTAGTATTTATTTTTCTGTCTCTTGGCAAGTAGATATCTTGTTCAAGTAGATTTTGTTATCAATTTTCCTTTAGAATGTTTATAAAACTATAATAACATAGAAATATATTTAAAATTTAATAAGGTAGAAATAAAAGAAAACAGTAGTGGAGCTTCAATTCTCCTTTTTATTTTAATTAACAGTATATAATTTTAAATTAGAATTGCACAATGGCTAAAGAATTATTTACCTATTACTGTTAAGAGAATAATTAAAAATTTTGTTATATGAATCTAAACATAATAAAAGAAAGAGTTATAATGCACATTTTTAAATTTTATAACTAAAGTTATTTCAGCTAACCAGTATGTTAATACACATGCCCTCCTTGCTGTATCTGGTCTGCAATAGTATCCCTCCATAGGGAAAGGCCTCCCAAAGTCCATTTGTGTTCTAGGGTTAAAGACTGGCTCCACTGTTAGAGCTCCCATAGACTGACTTGGCCTTCTAGCTGGCTGGCACCCATACTCAGAGGACTTGTTTCGGTCCAATGCTGGTTCCCCAGCTTTATGACTAGGGTCTCCATGCTCTCCTTAGGTCAGGTCAACTGTTCCTATAGCACCATCTTGGCTCCTTTGCTCATCCCTCCTCCCTCTCCACAACTGGATTCCAGTAGTATGGTTCAGTGGTTAGCTGTGGGTGCCCTTTTGTGCTTTGATCAGCTAGTAAATGAAGGCTCTAGGAATGGTAATTCCATTCAATGGTGAGGAAATCAGTATGTAATGATACATGCCTTCCATTTTCTAAATAATCCTGCAGTTTGCAATAAAGGTTTAATAAAACTCACACTAGTAAAAGTAATTGCAGAGGCTTAACAGGAAGATAAAATCTTCACTTCAAACAAAAATACCCAAATAAAAATCTAAGCTCATTTTCCTACTCATCCAAACAGAACACTTTCTTATAGGGTTCTCATTAATTGCATCTTTTTTTTTTCTATTACTGGGGACAATTGTTCCCTCTTATTTCCAACTCAGCATTCTATTTGCAATTGTAGTATTTGTTTGCTAAATAATCAAAGGCAATTTTCTGATGTCTTTTGTGTTTCCAACTTCTTACCATTTACAAGAATAGAATCATGTCTGTGTTAAAATTATATACATTCCTGGAAGAACTCATTTTATCCATTAACTTATTTGAGCTGTAGTTGTTACCAATGGAAATTGAGATACTATATTATTTTGGTTTTAGGGAGAGGAGAGCTGTCAGAATGCCTTTTTTTTTTTTTAGAAAGCTGATATTTTAAGCTTGTAGTTACAATTGTCTAGCTATTAATATCACATTCCTCAGTAAACCTTTGAATATTTTTAAGATGTAAAATGAAAAACATTCTTCTATTGTTTTGGTGTGTCACTACAAAATTTTGGCTCTTTTCATGTCAGAACAAATGATGTGTTTCTAAAATTTTGAACTTAGTTCTTAGAAGTTCTTAGAAGCATGAAGTTTTGCAAATATATCTTATATTTACATTAATGATACACTGTGTGTATCAAGAACTAAGCTAAGTAACATAATTGCCATTTCATTCTCATAAAATTCTATTACTACTTCCATTCCCTTATAGATTGCTGTGTTGAAAAATTAACCAACTGATTCAAATTAATACCAATAGTAAAACTTAGACATACACTCAAACAAATATGTTAGGCTGGTCCCCACTGCTGTAGTGAAAAGTCTGTTTGACTTATAAAGAGAAGAGAGTTATTTGCCATCAACTTTAGATGTTCTAGTTCACAATCCTCTGGATGAGGACCTATGACAAATACATCATTGTAAGCATGGCTGATCCACTCTCTTCAACTCATGGTGGGGAAATGGAGGGAGGCTCCTAATATCCCCTCCAATAATACATTTCCAAATGACCAAGCTGTCGTGAGAGAGCATTATGGCCAAGAACTTCCAAAAGCATAGGCTCACAGGCTGTATATTGTACCTTTAATAAATAAGACATTGATGCATATTTTAAATACAAACTGTAACTTTTTCCTTGGACCTGTGAGGGTTCATGCCCATCTCATAATGGAACTGTATTAGTCTGTCCAAAAAAAAAATTCTTCACTGATCAAAAATTCAAGATCAAGACCCCTTCTGCAGCTCAAGGGAAATCTTAGAAATTGAACATATAAAAAATAGAAGCAAAATCATGTTTCCAAACTATAATGGCAGAATATTGCCACCCTGCCCCCTTTAAAACAATAGATTGGGGCCATTAAAAATGAGAAAATGGACTAAAGCAAGACGGAGCTATGAGAGAAACACTTAAACTTACAGTTCCACATCTAACATATGAAGCACAGACCACTATTGTGAAAGCTACAGTGAGCTTGGTCATCCCAATTCCTGTGCCTCTCTGACAACAGGCAACCCGTGTACTCTTCTGAGGTATCTCTTTTCACTGCATAAAGATTTCTCAGCACATATTCCACATTTCAGGCATTCAAGCAAGCTCCCCTTGCTCCGGAAACTTTGAATGATCAGAAGCTACATGGTAGGAGACTGAAATCGTCATACACTGCCTGACCTATCAGGTTGTCTTCTAAAAACCTCAATGGTAACATCTATGTGTTCATTGCCTGAGCTAATGAGAAACACTCCTGCAGATACAAAGGCTTATGTTCCTTGCAAGCTAAATGAAAGCAAATAATCTTCCTGTACTCTGAGCAATAAGGATACCCAAGGATTTCACCTAATACAAGATTCTTTGCTGCTGTTTGCATTTTTATATCTCCTGATATGCAAAGAATGTGAGACCCTGTGGATTCCAGAAATTCAATAAGTCACCTGTCTTAGAGTCTGGGAGTAAAACCCTTTGCTTATTTTAAACAAAGACATTTTTTGACAGCACTCCACCCCTTACCCTTTCCAGATAAACTATAAACTTTTGTAAGGATTGTTTATTGCTTTCATACAATAAAAATAATTTCATACAATATATTCCTATTACAGGTAGCCCTCCCCAGAGTCCTCAAAAATTTTTCTGACCAAACCAGCTCCACACCATTATTTTTCTTTATTTAGAAAAAAATATGTGTAGGGGGAAATGCTGCATGCCGGCTTGGGACTAGACACAGGTAACGCTGACCACGCCTGTGTGGTCAGAGTGACAAAGCAAGGGTTTAAATATCAGAGAGGCACGCATGTGGCCCTCCTTTTCCCTTTCCCACCTGGCAGAACAGAAGAGCAGGCATCCAGTGTAAACCTTGTCCGTTGCATGAGTACTTTCTTAATAAACTATCTGTTATCAATCCAATTTTGACTCCACATTGCATTTGGCTTTAAATAGGCAAACATGCACATGACAAAATCAAAGATTTCAAAAATAATAAATACCAGAAACACACACAAAAAAAAATTCATAAAGCCACAATACCAGCAACCATAATATACAAGTAAAGAACTATTCTGACAAAAAATTAAAACAAATGCAGAAACAAACAATTGAACAAAAAAGAATTAGGAGAAAAAATTGACAAAATTCCATCTAGTTCATTTTCTGTGGGCCACCCACTGTTGGGCATGAGGGCCTACATTGAAAACGTTTAATGATTTTTTTTGAAATGCAGCAAAATACCCAAAGACAATTTTTTTGTTGTTTTTGTTTTTCGAGACATGGTTTCCCTGTGGCTTTGGAGCCTATCCTGGAACTAGCTCTTGTATACCAGGCTGGTTTCGAACTCACAGAGATCTGCCTGCCTCTGCCTCCTGAGTGCTGGGATTAAAGGCGTGCGCCACCCCCAAGACCAATTTTTAAAGTGAGACATCTTAGTAGAATATGATCCAGAGACACTCATATAGAGTATCTGTAGAAAAATATCAAATTCATTTTCTGTTTAAAACACTCTGTTTCTATAGCAGCAGAAAACTCTATTATGATTCTTGAAATCAATGTCTTTGAATGTGTCCCAAGATGTTCTAGCCAAGTTCCCTGTAGTGGCATTCCTTGAAGCCAGTGTAGCAGAGAGTGAACAAAACAAGTGTTCTGAAATAACATAGTAGCAAGTCACCTGATGCAACAGGGTAAGCCCTGCAAAAGTGTCCAATTCTTTATGCACTTGGTTTGGACTTAGCATTTTCATCATTGAGTGGCCAGAAATCTTTTAGTGTCTTCACATTTTAATCAAACCCACCTTGAGGTACATGATATCTTGGGGGTTAAGATCCACAATTGAGGAAACAACCTAAGGAGAGAAGACAAGAGATGTTACTGAATTTACAACACAAAGCAGAGAGTAACAGAAGTATTAAAATAATTTTCATATGACATAATACTTAACTTATTTAAATATCAATAAAAATACATATGTAATAAATGAGTTCCCATTTAGCTATCAAAATATTGCAAATAGTATATTTTAGCTTTAACCATTTGAAAGATAATTTATTTAAAATTGATACATAATCCAGAAACACCCTTTAATCATTCAAGGAACTCATGATTTAGAGCTGGTGCCAGGAAGCCAGTTCACACTCATGAATACATTCTGTTCCTTAGGATACCTCTGTTCATTGTAGAAGTTTGAGCTAATATAACAAGAGAAAGTAATATGAAAATTAATTTGAGTAAAATGAAGATTATCACAAGAAAAACTCAGCAAGATATCCATTCAGGAATACATCAAAATCTTAATGAACAAGTAGGACATTTTGTACAACCTGAATAAATTGATTCATGGGTCAAACATAAATCAGATGGGATTAACAAAAGGACATGCTAGACTTTGCATTAGTATTATTAAAAGTAAAAGAGAAAAAGCTTCTATATTGGGACTCTTCATTTTTCATAAAACTAAGATACATTCTTCATGAAACAGGCATAAAATTATGCATCCTCCTACTGATAACAGCCACCCAGTACAGGAATTAAATAAAGACAAAATTGCAGTGCTAGTTTCCAGTATCAGAGTAACACTGTTTCTCATACCTGTTCATGCTTATTTTATGATTCCCTAAGAGATAACGAATGGACTAGACATATGAATTTCTAACTAGATTAGTGACACTGGGATTAAATTTTCTCCTGTTATTGCCACAGGAAGTTTCCTGATGGCTACTAGTCCATTTAATTTCATATACATATCACTTTCTCATTTTAGACCTAGAATCTGATCAGAGATTATTTTATTTCGATTAACTGACAAGATATTCTTAATATCAACTTGATATATCATGAAATTGAAACAAAACTCTCTATGAAATATTTTGCTTAATGTAAGAAAAAATACATGACTCCATTAGAAATAAAAATGTTAGAAAACATGACTCATATTATTGTACATTAGCTCTTATCTTACAGTTAATCTTTATGCTCAAGATACATTTTATAGTGTACATTGGACTGTTTTATAGTCAATGAATTCTTTCTTAGGTTGTTTGCTTCATTTAATAACAGGTATTGTATTAAGTGTTTACTTAATTTAATTTCTTATTGTATACATGCATGTTGTACATGTGGAACATAGAGCACATATCAAGACACTTATGTGTAGGTTAATGAAGAACTTTCTGGAATCTGTTTTCTCTTACCACAATGGGAACTGGGGGTTGAAATCAGATAATCAGTGCACAGAAAGAACTTCTTTCTGCTGTGCCAACTCACTGGCCATAATGTACCAATATCTTGATATGTTGGTACAAAAACAAAATTGAGAAAAATCTTCAATAAGTTTAATTTGCATGCAGAATTTGATTTAGTTTACAGTTAGTGGTTTCTTATTTATGATAATAAGTACTAATGGATATAAAATCATTTCAATATAGCAACAGACAAATTTGTATTAGGAAATCAATGTTTCCCTTTTTAATTTTAATTGATGTTTTCATAGTGGTTCTACCAGTTGAACTAGGGTCATATATAAGACAGATGATTTACTCCTAACCTGTATTACCAGTTCTTTAATTTTTTTATTTTTTGAGATGGAATCACTCTAATATTTTCACAGATGAGAAACCACCCTGAAGCCTAGGAAGACTACGAATTAGTGTTCCTTCAACCTGCCTCCTTCTCCTGAGTATTGGGATTATAACCTTTTCTCCCAAGCCTGGTTGAAATTTCCAGTATAACATCATCTATAGCAGTCTCTGCGGAACACAAAAATCTAACCTCCTTTTCTACTACATGCATCTCTGAGGGACATTGATTGATGCAACCTACTGTGTCATCAGAGGAAATATTTATTGCTTCCTAGTCAAAAATTTAATTTCAATTTGACAACTGCCAGAATTAGGCAACTTCATATTGAGATTAAAATACACTTTCAGTGAAACAACAACGAAGGCTTTCCTAGGCTACATCATCACTTCACAGAAGACACTTGTCAAAGAATCTGCTGGCTACACTGTTGTATGCAACAAACTTTCAAACACAATATTAGCTGGATATGACCTTTATCTTAATCTATCCTATAATACATAGTTGACAGAAACTTAATTTTGTCATTTAGCCAGAATCATTATATCATTAATACAGTGCAATTACTTGAATATATTTAAGCTTCCAATATTTTGAATATTGTTATTATAATGTATGAGTTGAAATGTAACTCATATTTGATTAAATAAAATAAAAGTCATAATCTCTTCACAATGATAATTATATAGAAAACATATGTGAAAAAGAGATTGACTTGTTCTCACACATCTTGTTCATCTTTAATGAAAAGATAAAATATCTATAGCATTTAAATAATGAATATATTATACTAATTATAACTATGAAAATCAAAGGAAAATGGAAAGAGCTCTTGAATGGGTGATCAAAATGATCCCTGTCTCCTAGGAATGAAAATTTAAAATGTACCTTAAGCACAAAGATTAATTGAGATAAAGGCAGCCATTATAACTGCTATTGTCCTACAGTGTAGCTACTCGGTGGCATAAAGCATAATGGCACAAATATTGTTCCTTTATGTCACCATAAAGTGAACTTTACTGTGGAACAATCAGTACCACTGAATAGAAAGCCTAGACTTGACATTACTAATTGTACAACTATAAACCAATTTTATGGTATTATAAAAAGTAGAGATAATGCTGTCAGGTTTAATATTAATGATTCAAATAAACACACTACTATATTATTCTCTGAGTGTACCTCTTACAAACTTATATGCAAAGACTGGGTGGAAAAACAGACATAATAGTCTGTTGTAACCCCAAGGAAAGCACATAAAGTTAGTATGGAATTCTCTTAAACATATATTACTTTATTTAACAGAAATATGGGTTTACCTAATGCTAAATCATAGAAAACAACAACCAGTACATTCTCTCTCCAAAGTAGAGAAACACATATGTCTTCTAAGTCAATACTTATTTGATTGGAAAGAAGCATCATAATTACTTATTGATTCAGAAATTGTTTAATCATTTAAAAATCTGTATCAAAACAGAATATCCCCCATCAGCATTGTATCCGTTTTTCACACACTTCTGAAATGCCTCTCCACAGGTAAACACAATTAAGTCAAGACTCAAGTGTCAGCATCGGAAAGACCATGAATGTTTACATTTCCAAACTCTTGTCCATAGTATGAATTATTGATGTTGTTGCTAATGTTTCCATCATTTGGGAACTACAGATTTTTTTCCTTTTACACCCATAAATTGAAAACATATTCTCTGCAATACTAAAGTGTTTACATTCAGGGAAACTATTTAAGCAAAAGAACATTTCACTGGCCTCATACTATGATAACAAGTTTTGCTCTGTTGTGGAAAATATTAAGATAATCACCATTCTATTGTGGGGAAAAAAGGCCTTTCAAAAGCAGGAAAATGCCCTGAAAGCTAAAGCCTATTGAAAGAAACAAAACAAGCATGGAGCCTTACACATGAGGATTAAAACGATCCTTGATCATATAGTTGCTCTTTTTAAATCCTTGTTTTACATAAAGCAAAAATACTTTTTACAAATTATATCAGATTGTTATTGACAAATAAACCATGTCTGTTAGTAAAGTTGAATGATATCCCTGGTGATCACTTATAAAATGAACATTTATTTATTCTTTATAATGACATGTCTACAAATCAATAACTAGGTGAAATCTAAATGCCTTGTTCTGTTCTATGGATAAAGGAGCTATTGCAATTGTGTGGGAGAAGAACAATCAGACATAATTGCTATTCTCGTGGAGTTTACAGTTCTTGAGGGAGGACCAGTACTAACCAATTACAAAAGGAAGTCCAATTCCATTAGCTGTTCCTAGAAAGCCTTGCTGGGCATGTAACATTTAAACTGAAACTTCAGAAAATTATGGAATTTAAAAAGGAAATGGATGTAGGTAATGTCTCTTAAGCTAAATAAAAGGAACAGATGAAATATCTTTGGAGTATTTGATCTCCTAAAGAAGAAATATCAGTATAGCTTTCACATGTTTACAGATGGTATGAATACCATTAAAATGAAAGTAAAAAGAGGAGGTTAAATTGAATAACACGGGGCACTGAGGGATATGAGTATTGCATATTATTGGGAACCACCAAAGAATTTTGACCATAGAATGCATTGTCTAATTTATAATTGATAAAGTTTGAACAAAGTAGAATATTAATTAGCAGACTTTTAATATGCTTGACTATTCTCAAAATAATACCACAAATGGTACTGTTAAGGTATTGAGTTCAATCATATCAGCTCCCAGCTCTGGTTGAGTGTCCCCCTGTTTTGCTAAGAATAAATTATTAAGCTTATCCAAAAAGTTTTATACCCAATATCATTCTACCCCATTATTTATCTTGTCCCCTTTGTCTTTTCTGATGTAGTCTCTTTGTCTACAGCAGCCATGCTGGTCTTCTTGCTACTACTTAATTATGCTGATTGTCATTCCGTGTATGACTCTTGGTTAGAGGGCTGCTCTGTGAGAATTAATTTTTTAGGAGATACATGGAAGACTTCACCTCTTTTCAGATTTTTTTGACTTTACAAAAATATATAAAATATTTTGTATATGCTTATTGTTTATATGTTTTGTGTGTATATATGTGCATGTGCACATGTGTATACATACATTTTCTTGTGCACACCAGATTTTCTGATGAAATTATAGGCAGTTTTGTTTTGTCCCATGTGCATGCTGGGAAATCAAGCCCAGTCCTCTTACATACAGTTTTGAAATCTTAAGAACTGCACCATCTCTTTAGACCCTCCATTTCCAACTCCTTTCTCATTCTTGGTTAACATGTCACATTCACATTGATGTTCTAAAGTATGCAAAGTGTATGTGTATGTTGTAGAGGGATAAAGACAAAGGGGCAAACTGTGATAACTGCCTTCCTAACTGTATCACAGTGTTGTAAAGAATCACATGGCAAAGGGTAAAGGGTTAATTGCATGTCTCCTGATCATTCTTTGCATGTCTCCTGATTTTCCTTTTTTACATTTATTTATTTTGTTGGTTTGGGTTATTGCCATGGCATCTTTTGGAGGTCAGAGAAAAACTGTTCATGTTGGTTAATTCTTTCCACCATGTTGGTTCTGGTGATAGTCTCAGGTCTTCAGAATGGGTGGCAAGTGCCTTTATCCACCAAGCATTATTGCTACTCCTTCCTCTCTTTTTTTATAAACACTCCTGTATTATCCTGAGTGGTCCATTTAGAGGATGAGATCCTCTCACAATCACATTCCCTAGGTCCTATGTCTCTAAACACTAAAATTAAATTTTCACCATCAAAATATGTCATGATGGTGATTAAATTTTTACAAATAAATACATTGAAATCAAATCAAAATCCCAGCAGCATGCATTGCAAATACACAGTGGAACAGTTAATAAATGACATGGCTGAATTAGATACTGTAAAGTGTGTTCTTATGATATAGTCTTCAGAATGAGACCAAGGCCTGCCAACACATTCATGTTAACCCAAGGAATTCTACATTAAAGTTATATTTGGAAAAATTGCATATTTTAAGGTAATAAATTTGTGATTATTTCATATCACTAAACTAATAGAGTAATTAATTAATATAATGAATCATTATAATTAATATAATGAATTTTAACTAATTTTCAAGATGTTTTGGTGTATTCCACTGTGATATTTTTATAAGCTTTTCACTTGATTTCATTTAGTCAAATTTTTGTGGCAACATTTTTATCTATTTTCAAAACAATACTGTGAAACAAAATTCCCTTCTGTCATATTTTGTTTATTTTGATGGAGAAAATATCTGCCATAGTGATTTCTTGAAAAGTTAGGTAGTAGTTGAAGCCTTTCTCATATCAAATATCTCTACATAATCATGTAGAACTGGATTGTGGGGAGGAGTTTTGTAAATAACTATAAATAACAATTTGAATCTCATGTTTGATCAAGAGTAAGCTTACACATCATCTCTGTAGTAATCTCATTTACCATCTAATTTTATCAGTCTAATTTTTATAACATTTATTTGTTTATTTAATATTTTATTAAGCTCCCTTTCTTATTTTATTAATATGAGCAACCTGACTTTTATCTTTTTGCTTTGTCAGACCACATGAAACTTTATGAATTTGTGTAGATATCTTGAAGGAAAAAGAATTTGGTGTTGCTTACTTTTCTTGTTTCCTTCTTTATTCCTTTTTTATTGATTCTGCTTCAGTATTTTTCTCTGTTTTTTAAAGTAGAAGGTAACTAGTGTATTATTCTTTGTATTTATTGCCTTAAGTGTGTTACATGACTATTAGAATTTTATATTTTTGTTTTTAATAGATTGGCAATATTTACTAATTTCTTTGGTGAATTGTTATGTTAACAACAGAAGGTACTTTTAAATTCTTGCATGGCCCTGTTGGCTAAGGTAAACGTGAGATGTGAGAGCAGGAAATCACCACCACCACGCCTCATATGCCATTTGGTGGCACAGGTGAGGGAAATATATCCCCATTCCCATCAGTTGCCATCTGAACAGGCAGAACAGTCAACCTCGGTCACATGTGAAAAAGAAGAGCTGGCCCTGCTGTTCACCAACTGCATCATTTGGGAGAAAGGGACCTGCATCTCTTCTGGCCAAAAGAGTAGAGTTGGCCCTGGAAGTGTTGAGTATGGGTGAGCTGGACCCAAGGGCATGAGAGCAGGAGAACTGACCCAGATCCTTGCAGCCTGCTGCATATGGTGAGCTAGCTGGGGCAGTGATTGAAAGCCCACTAGGTCAGCGATGATAAAGCTGACCACTCACCTAACACCCAAACCCAGAACCAAGGGTGTGAGTCAGCCCACCTAAACATCCACCTCATCTATGAACTGCTGGAGTATGTGAAGGTCTGGACCTGCATATCCCATGCTACAGATTTCTACAGGACATAGGACAACATCAGGATATCCAAGTGGAGTCCCAGTGAGGGCCCTGCATCAACAGTGCAGCACAAGGCAGAGTCCTTAAACTAGACCAATTAACACCAGTAAAGATGTATGCAGTAAAAAAATAATTATTTCATTATCAAATATTATTTGTTTTTAATTGTAACAGTTTACTGTGGACAAAAACAGACTCTGAACATTTCAAACCCTTCAAAATTAATAAGGAATGAATATCCAATATCAAATGGTCAACCCTGGAAATATACATATAAGCAGCATTATACAGACTAGGAGCATTTATTTGTATAATTAAGAATATGAATATGTTGTGCGATTCATAAATAACTAAATAACTGTGTGTATGCATTATATAAACTTATTATACATTAAAAATAATTAGAAATTGATATGTACAGCTATATTTTTCTTAAGTTTATGCAATTTGTATTTTACTGCACTTTTCTGATATGTAGATTCATAGTTGTCACAAAATTTTGAAGATTTTAGTTGCTTTTTCATACTCTTTTTTTTCTCCCTCTTCTAGGAATTGTACCACATAGACATTTGATGTCCTCTACATCTGAAGCCTATTTTTATATTTTTTCTTACTGTTGTTAGTTGGCCCTTCTGTATTCACTGATTTTTGATGCTTTCCCCACCTCAAATTTGTTGATGAGATCTCTAAATTTTCATTTCACTTATTGCATACTACAATGCAATGAGAAACTGAAATATGAAAACAGGTAATTTTAAAAGTTAAAATGTAGCAAGGCTCATTTTTCTAAATAAGATTCAGAAATATTTTGTCTTAATTACATATTACTTAGATAATTGAAAGACTATTAATATTCCCAATGTTTTATTGAAAGTTTATCTAAAATTTTTCATAAATTTTTTATTATTTATTTGTTTTCATTTTACATACAAACCCAATTTTCCCATCTCTCCTATGCCCTCCATTCTCTGCTCCCATCCACTCCTTCGAGGGTGTAAGGACTCCCTTGGCTAGTCAACAAAATTTGGCATACCAAGTTGAGGCAGGACCAAGGCCCTCCTGCCTGTATCAAGACTGAGCAAGGAATTCCATCATAGGAATTGGCTCCAAAAAGCCAGTTCATGCACCTGGGATAGGTCCTGGACCCACTGCCAGTCTCAGCCCCCAACAGATAAAGCTACATGACTGTCACACACATTCAGAGGGCCTAGTTTGGGCTCATGCAAAGTAGATTCTACTAGCTTCTTTTCCTGCCTTTCCTGCCTTTTCTGTATATATTTACAGACTGTCACAGGTGACCTTCACATAATGTTATGAGTTTCCTGTAAAAGATTTATGAAGTACCTTGCCACAGAATTTAAGTACATTTATATGAGTTCCTTAAACGTTTCATTTTCATCATAATAGGACATGAGTGATGATGATTTAAACAAGAAATCTCCATATAAACTTGAGTATCTGTCCCCAGATGATGTTGCTGTTTAAGTAGTTTATGGAAACTTTGGATACTAGAAGCCAGTTCTTTGAGGTTTTAAGGTTACTGCACTTCCTGTTTTCTCTCTACTCCCTGTGTTTGATGAAATGTGATCAGAAAGATCCCTCCTCCTGTTTCCCTTCCTCCCCTGCCTGTTGCCATGTCTTTATCATTTTGACAGATTTTATTCCTATGAAATTATAAGCCAAAGATAACCCTTTCTTCTTCAGTATCTGTTTGTTTATTTTATTACAAAAACAGAAAAATAACAAAAATAATTTTATACTCCAAAACTCTTCAAAATTAGTGGAATAACATACCATCCTTATAGTGTATCAAATACATGAGAGTTTCTTTATTTTTCTTGTATTTTATATATTTTCCATTTTATGATTTTTCAAATTTGATTGAAAAATCAATATATGTTGTTAGTTTTGTGATAAAGTTTATTGAGGCAGCAATCAGTTGAATCATTGGATATCTTTCTAATAACTCTATGTTATTATATCTGAAGAGCTGAGCTTTGGTCGTGTAGCCTGAATGACTGCAATCATATGCCTATACTTATAACAATTTGAGTTAATAATAAAATATTTGTACATTATTATAAGCAAAGTCATATTTTACAATTAGGAGAGTTTTCAGTCACAAAACCCAGTAATTTTATTACAAGTTGACTCTTCTTTGTATTTCTAGGTCCTTTTCACACTTGACATATTATTTAATGTGTGTGACAAACTATATTTGTCATATGAAATTATCATTACTTTGTTCCAGTAAATGTCAAAATTTTTCACTTTGCATATAGTTTGTGCCAATGAAATTAACTCTTCACAGTATATGCTGTTAACTAAAATCCAGATCTTTTCTTCAGCAGATATTTTACTCCCACAACCTTGAATCTTTCTTTAATTTCCCTGGAGCTCAAGTGAACAGTCGTTTTAAAACTTCTACAACTCTTTAATGCTCATGAGACTTGTTATTTTTATAATTACAATAAGAGAAGAAATCTAAGGTTTTAAAGCCAAATTAGCAATTTGAACTTCAAAAAACTCAGTAAATCCTCTTTCTGGTAAAGGCCAATATTAATGACTATAATATAAATGTGTTACATAAACAAAATAAAAATAATTTTTTCAGTATGCAGTTAAAGTTTACTGAGAAAATGTGGTATTTGAAAAACTTAGCCTTTTTTATCTGCCTAAAATTATGACAAATATATATTTATATATTGGAGGTAAAGGTAATTTATTAAATACTTATTAGAATATTCTTAGAAGTTGAAGGTTACAAGGTCTAAAATGGAGCATATTCAAATACACAATAATATGCAAATTCATTGTTGGTAATCAAATTTTCATATGTCAATATTTCAAAATATGAATGGTTTTTAATTATATGAAATTTCCTTTATGCTTAAATTATATCATTTGCTGTCTAACTATGTCTTTTGATTCACGCTTTTATAAAGAACTTGAAATTTTACTCAAATGTTATCTTTATAAAGCATAAAGCAAGGAAAACCTTACAGCAATTGTCAAGAATTCCTAGTATGAGAACTCACTGATCCACCATTCATCTAAATGTACAATGAAATGGTCATTTTAAAGAATGTCAAAAGTATTCATAATTTCTCCACATTTACTAAAAATCTTTATGGAGCTACCTTTCAAATGCATGTTTATGTTTGACATATGTGGTATGTTTAACTTCAATGTAAAGCTGGATACCTAGAAATTATACTTCTGTAATTAGTTCATAAATAATTTAACTATCGAGTTATTACTGTTATTATTGTATTCATAATATTATCATTCCCTTTAGATTTTATTTTCAATACAATCTCAGGATATTTTCAAATTTTATAATCAACCATTTTAGGAATGAATATATGGCAATTTAATCAACATTATATCCTCTGCAAAATTCTGTGATAAATTTTGCTATATCATGGATCTAAAATGGTGCCTCCCTAAAGACAAGTGTGACAAAGCTTTAGAATTTGCCTTGTTACTCTGGCAAATATTGAGGATTTTTTGACTAAGACATAATGCAAAGTTTTAATTCACTAGAGATATTCCTTCAGACTGAATACTGAGACACGAAGTCCTTCTTGTATTTCCTAGTTTTTCCTGGATGCTATGTATGGCAAAAATGGCTTCCTTGACTACACCGTGCTGCTATCATTCGATGATCAATTTAGCCCCCAAAATAATGAGATGAGTTGATCTCATACTGAAATATCTGAAACTATGAATCAGACTGATTTTTCACTTTTATAAGTCAATCAACTCTGTTGTTTGTTACACTAGCAGAATATTAAAACTTGGTCTGATTTGGGAATAGACCCACTCCCATGTATCCTTTCAGCTGATGAGATGGTTCACCATGTAAGTTGCCTGAAAACCTGCTTTTGATGTTAAGGCTTAAAAAAAATCTTACTTTAAGATTCTAAGATTATATGGAAGGAAAGAACTGACCCCTACCAATGGTAATGTGTCCTCTGACTTCCTAATAGTTACACATACATACTCTGTAAAACCTTTTTTAAAATTCCTGTTTTTTTTTCTACAATAATATGAAATCCTATTTCAACAATGAATACTGAGGAATTTCTTTCACTTTAGCTGGTTTCCTGGAAATTGGTTAAAAAAGAGAAATTAATTCCTTAAAACTCACATCTCTGAATAATTACAGCCTAGGATTCCTGCATCTTCCCTTCCATAGTTAATTGCAGATAAGAATAATTGCATGGTACTAGAAAGATTAAAAGGGAATCCCTGATCCTTACTCTGAAAAGCAAAACACAGTTAAACTGTATTCAGAGACTCCTGTCGACCACTGCTTCATCCTCAGCTCTTCCACATGTTGATACTTCACCTTAATGGCTGTTGTCTCTGCTTAGAGTAAGTGTGAACCACATTCATACCTTGATCATTGACTCAGAACCTCAAACCAACAGCTGTTGAATTACCTTTATTATCTGAATCAAAGAGAAGAGCATACAGGTTGCCACTCCACATTTAAGCACAAATCTACCACAGCACACCACACAGCAATACTTCTAGTACATAAAGATTCATCAGTGATGTGCAATGTAAAGCTCAGGAACAAAACTGAAGTGTTGTAGCTATATAACTACTGTGTATAACTACTAAATGTCTTTCTATGTTGGACTCACAGTTTGGGACTGTACTGTTTATAACAAGTAATATCTTTCTATGTTTGAACTCAGGTCTTGTCTCAGTTCAAGTTGTAAATATAGCTGGCTATAATATTAATTGTCACCGTTACCAGGGAAAGTAAGGTCCCTGATTGTGGTTGTCTCCAGGGCCTGCACTATTATACTTAACTATTTTATCTGATCACATCATGCTGCTCCAGATATTCCCAGCTATGCAGATTACTTTTATCCCCAGTACAATTTCTTGCAGTGGAGAAATGTACATAGAGTACTCTTGGGTGATGATTGCCTCACCCTAATATAAACTGTGAGACTTTTTCAGTGCTTATTTGAAGCTCTCTCAAATGTGAGTAGTTTAAATACAGAATATTCCTTGATTATCAGGGTTTTTGTGCTGAATGATTTTAAGACTCCCTAAAATGAATTGTGATTTTTCTATTCCCCTCTGCTAAAGACAAATCCTATGGTGATTATATTTTTTCTACCATTTTTATTGTTATTAGTAAGTTTTTCTCACTGACTCTAAATCTTTAGGCTCTCATAAAAGGCTCTTGGGTATAGATATAATGTATGATCTGTTATGTTTAGATGCTGAAATGGTAAGGAATGTCAGACCTCTATTTCATCCTCCCAGTTGCTTCATTTTCCCTGCCATATCCAAGGCTAAATGCGAAGTGAACATCTGTGTGCATGTGCTTTATCTATTGTAATTCCTCTCTTATATAGGTACGTTTTCCTTGCATAGACAGCTTCATCTCAGTTACATGTCTAATTGCAAATAGCTAAAGCCATGCAACTGCCATGAGAGACTGCTTATGATATTCATAATATTCACCTCTTTTCAGGAGAAGCCACAGAGCACAACTGTTGTCCAGGCAGAAAACAAAAGAACCAAAGAAGCCTTGGGAAGTAATATTTTTTTCTTTCCTTGCAGTGATTGTTGAGGTACGCAATTGAGGTTGATCCATATGAGAACTACTCTTTCCCATGTGATATGTAATGGTGTGCCTACTCACAGTAGTGATATTGCATGTTCCTTGCAGTGGGTAGGAGTGTATAGAACCTAAGACAAAGCATTGGTTTGCAGTGAATGAAGTTCACCTTATGAGCATACAGATGTGGCCCAAATATAAACAGATGAGAAAATTTCATTATAGTATCTGAAAGTAGCAAATGTCATGGAAACATACGTAGACCATTATGGGTAATGGTTTGTTTATCTCCAAAATAAAGAATGTTTTACTTTATTATTTTTAATGGGACACAATAAAAAAGTTGAGAAATGCATCCTGTGTTCTCTCTGCTTTCTATTTATATGTTGTCAACTTGCATTACATTATCACTCAGTTTTTCTGGGATGTAAGCCTTGACATATGTCAGTGCTATGCTGAGGATTTGAATTCTTAGGACAGTAAGGATTTTAATTTCCTTTTCTTAACAATACAATTAGTGATTCTAAGACAGAAAGAAAAACCATTAAACAGCTTAGAAGTATGAACAATTCATTGATTTTACAAGAGTGATATTAATTAACCAAATGTTGCAATATCGTTTTTTAAAAATTTCTTTAAAACTGACATGTTCACCCAGCCTTGATATCGGGATTTATGCATAGTCTTATTGTTCAGTTTATAGCACTGAGATACCTGCTCTTTTGTGAAAGGAAGTAGGTCGGGAGGAGAGGGGAGATGAGACTGGAACTGGGAGAAGGGGATGGAGGGATGGTAACTATTGAAATGTATCATATGAGAGAAGAATAAGGAAAACAAATCAAATTGCTTAAAATATTTTTATGATTTTTAAATTAAACTATAATTATATCATTTTCCTCCTTTACTTCTTTCTCTCCAGCTCTTCCCCAGTTCACTCCCTCCAATTCCTTCCTATACCCCATCCCATGTCTTGAATATTCTCACACACACTATAGAAAGCTTAGATATTAAATCAATTATCTCAGTATATAAAATACCTTCAATAATTTTAATGGAATTTCAAACATAAATGTTTATATTTTATATATTTATTAAAGATTGCTTTCCCCTTCTATAGGCTACCTGTTTGCTTGGGTGGTAGTGTCTTTTGCTATCCAGAAGGTTTTTACTTTTTGAAGTTTCATTTAATAATTGTTGCCCATAATGCATACACTATTAAAAGTCCTGTTCAGAATGTTTACCCATGAGTTTCAGTGTGTACCTTCATTTCCCTTATAGCATATTCATGGTATCAGGTCTTATTTTGAGGTCCCTGATTTATTCGGGGTTGTTTTTAAAGTGGGATTTGAGATAAAGTTTGAGATTGATTCTTCTACTTTTACCTATTCAATTTAACAACACCATTGCCTCCATTCTTAAGGTCATTTTAAGAAAATAAAAAGAGATAATGGAATTTTCTGATGGTTGATATCAAAAGGCAGATGATAAGATGCTATACATAAGAGATTAAAAAAATTCCACCAGAAACTCATATCAATGAGCAATATCTTCCAGCAAAATGATAATGCACAAAGCCAACTTAAAATTTAGTAATCTTTCTATACACCAATAACAAGCGCACTTCAGAAGGAGATCATGGAATACCCCCATTTAAAATACCATGAAAGTCAATAAATTTTTTTTGAATAATCCTAACTGAGGATGTGAGAGGCCTTTATGAGGAATCTTCAAGTGGTGGGCCAGCATAGTCCAACTAACTTGCAAAACAATATAAATTATCCAAGTAGCCTTTTGTGCTTCTCAAGCATTGAGGGTCATCTCTGTGGAAGATACTGCACACTTAGGACAGAGGAGTCAGCTTATTTGAGCTGTATCTAACCTAAAAGCCTCTTTCCTATAGTTGAGACTTATTTTCTGTTTCCAGAAGAACATGTGATATCATACAGGAACTGAACTGACATAGAGGGCCTGCAGAATGCAACTAAGTCCTGATGCACATATTTAACGCTAAAGGTATGCTACTATACTTTTCATGGCCTACAAATATGTAACTGTCATCATAGCAAAATGGAAGTGTGAAGAATCTGGTATAATTTTGGTTGGACCTGCAAAGATCCTTTCTCAAAGATCAATGGGGCCAAATCATGAAATTCAGAGACATGATACATACACCAAACACCTTTGGGAAAAATAAAAATAAAGAAAAAAAAATAATGAAAGTAAAATTATAAAGGAAAAAGAAAATTGTGTATTCAACATTTTGAGGCAAATAACCTCCAAAGATGGTATTGTGTTCCTTTTCTCTTGGACATATACTACTAACCATTCTGCCTACACTTTAGGGTCGTTTGTTTTCCCATTGAGAATTCCCTGGAAAACATTAAATTTTCATTTTTAAGAGGTAATCAATTGGGTGTAGATTCTAGATTAGGAATGGAGACATGTATCTACTTCTCTTGAAGCATCTAGGATATCATCTGGTACAGACTCACATAGGCCCTATGCTTGCTGCTTAAGCCTCTGAGTTTATATATGCTTTAGCCCTGTTGTATTTAGCATGTTAAGTTTCCTTGGTGTCTTCCATTTTCTCTTACACTCCTTCTGCTTTCTCTTCTACAGGGTTCCCTGAATCCTGAAGCATGAGATATGTTGGAGAGATCCCAGTTGACACTGAATGTTTGAAGTTCTCTCACTCTCTGGTATTGTTTGGCTATGGGTTTCTATATTTGTTCCCATTTGCTTCTGCAGTAGGCTTTTCTGATGATCATTGAGCAATGCACTGATCTATGATACCAAAATGTCATTAGTGGTCATTTTATTTGTATTTTTCTTAGTAGAATGGTAGTACTTGTTTTGGCTCAGTTCCTGTGCTATCTGCTTTCAGGATCTTGTTCATCAAAGCAGTATTTGTTATGGGTTTTATCTCATGGAGTAGGACTTAAGTAAAATAAGACATTGGTTGGTTACTCCCATGAGATTTTGTGCCACCATTGCATTAGCATACCTTGCAAGTAGTACACCATTATAGGCTGAGGAGTTTGTAACAGAGTTAGTGTCCATGTTTCTCCTTTTGGTAGTATGCAGAGTAGCTTTTAGTATCATAAACACTAGCAGTAAAGATGATGGCTCTAGGTAGACACAGGCTAGAAGAATGGATACAAAGATAGAATCCATCCTTCTGGTGCATGCAAGAAACATACTTCAACTTTAAAGACAGATATTACCTCAGAGTAAAGAGTTGGGATAAGATTTGATTTTCCAATCAAATGAACCTAAGATACAAGCTGGTGTAGTTATCCTAATATCTAACAATTTAGATTTCAAGCTAGTATTAATCAAAAGAGATGAATAAGGTCACTTCATATTCATCACAAGAAAAATCCAACAGGATGAAGTCTCAATTCTGAACATCTAAGCATCAAATACAAAGGTATTTGTAAAAGAAACATTTCTAAAACTTAGATCACACATAAAACCCCAAACACTTATAGTGAGAGACTTAAGCACCCTACTCACACCAATGGACAGGAATTCCAGACAAAAACTTAATAAAGAAATGAAGGAACTAGCATAAGTTATGACTCTGTTGGGTTTAACAGACTTTAATAGAACATTCTATCCAAACACAAATAAAATTTCTTTAAATGTTTCTCAAACATTTGATATACCTCTATCGATAATTTTCTGTTTAGATTTGTACCCCATTTTTAATTTAATTATTTGTTTTTGTGTGCATTTCTGTGAATAAACATATAAATCCAACCTTCTGATTCTGTATAGTGTTTGAAGTTATAATATTTTTAGGCCTGACTACTTGCTATTGGATAAAAATGTACAGGATTCATTATTTTAATTTAATTAAATTATCTTATATCCCATGTTCCTCTACCACCTCTCCTTCTATTTCCTACCCCACTACTCCCTCCACTACTCCTCTGTTTCTGTTTATAAAGGAACTGATCTCCCATGGGTATCAACAAAGTATTAAGGTACTTGTGGTAAGACTAAGCACCTCCTCTTATGCTGGGCAAGGCAACTCAGTATGAGGAATAGATTCCCAGGATCCAGCCAAAACTTTAGGGACAGCCCCTGCTCCCATTGATAGGAGTCCTATCAGTACACCAAACTACACAAAGGTAACATATATGTAGAGAGACTAGGTCGAGTCCCAGGCCCCCTGGTTTTTGGTTCATAATCTGTGAGTGTCCATGAGCCAGGTTACTTATGTCTGTGGATGTTCTTGTGATGTCTTTCACCATTCTGGCTCCTACAATCCTTCCCCACTCTATTCAGCACATTACCTGAGCTTGGCCTAATGTTTGGTTGTGGGTCTCTGCATTTCTTCCTCTAAGTTACTGGATGAAAGCTCTCAGATGACAATTTTGGTAGTCACCTATCTGATCACAGGTGATGGCTTTCCAGGCTACACATCCATTATTTCTAGGAGTCTTAGGGTCATCCTTGTAGTGTTTGGGAGTGTGCCTTGCATCAGATTTCTAACTTAAACTGAAATGTCTACCTTTCCAGTCATCTCTTTCAGTACTGTCCCTCTCCATTCACTCCCAACCCAATCCCACAAGTGCCCCTATCCACCTGCCCCCAGTCCATCCAGGAGATCTCTTCTATTTCCCCTTCCCAGGGAGATACATGCATCCCCCTTGGGCCTACAGGGCTCATTCTTATAGAGACTTATTCTCCCTATTCCCATACATTCCTTTATATTAAATACTATGATATAGTATATAATGATATTTTTTAATGAGTGCAACTGACCTCACTGCATATTCTGGACCATTGGACCTTGGATTAATAATAGGCAAATATAACCCAAGATAATTCAGTCAATCAGTTGGAAATATTTTGAGGTATTAATTACTATTTTCACAAAAGTAATAGAAAGAGATTATTTAAAGGGGTTTTGATTCCCTTACTGCATAAAACTTAATATGCTTCAAAGGTGTATTTTATTCAGACTTAGGTAATATGGCAGGAATACTTTACCTAAATAAACAATAATTCAGTTGAGTTTTCAATAGTCAGGGATAATGAATTCAACTCTAAAGGCAAATAGATATTTCCAGACAAAGGAAATGACTCTGGGTTTGTAAATTCTGACCAAATTTAGGATATTTGACAAAGGCAAGACAAAACTACAATATTAAGTATAGACAGTATAAAATTAAGTCATATATTAAAAATGAATTATTAACAAACGGAATTAGAATAACTATTTCTTAAAATGGGTTCAATTAGCCAAATAAATAAGCTGATGTCATTCTGTTACAGACATTACAGAGGCTAGCAAGAGTTGGGTCAGTGAAAATTGTCCTTTGATATAACAAATATTCCTTTTTCTTATGAACAACTTAAGTTAATTTATTTCTTAGTCAACCTTTGTTTGTTAAGGTTTGAATACTATATTTGTTGGATCATTTCCATTTTTCCTTTATAAATTTCCTTGGAAAATAATTACAAAATAAATTTGAATTAAAATTAGGTTTTCAAACACACATCTCTATTTGTACCACTTAATAAAATATATTTGATGGATAATGCAAAAAGTAAAAACATCGCAAAGATAATGCCAAGGAGATGAAAGATACTGTTAGTACCTGAAAACCATATTTATGGAACCAAAGAGCAGCTACTCAGTGTTTTTCTTTGGCTAAGGGCACTTTTAAAAGGTGGAATGAAGATGGCAAAAGAATGTGATCAATTTTCTGAACTGTTTTTTGCATATTTTTGAAGATGACATCCTGTATTCCCAGTTATTTATTCTGAGAGACTCATAGAACAGCATATATGCAGAATGCCTACCACAGGTACAATGTGGTGACTATTTGAAGCTGATGTCAAGCCATGTACATTTAACAATAAAAAGACATCTATTTCTGAGTGAAGCCAAGTCAATAAAGTAGTAGAGAATGTATGAAAAAAAAAGTCATTTTAAAACTGGTATTAAGATATTGGAAAGAAGAAAGAGTGCTAGTAAATTGACCCATTCCATTTACAGACGTGTAACAAAATGAAATGGAGTCAAACAAAGAGACCACCTAAGGACAGTGAAGAAGACACTAACCAAGTACCCCAGAGGATGTAATATAGATTTTCATTGAAATATGAAATGCAATTTGAACAGTCACCTTCAGATTTTATCAACGTTATAAAATATGATGTCATTCTATCCAAAAAATATGGTTGTATATGGCATGATTATTTCTTTTACTCCATCTAAGGTCATTAATCTATGAATTTCCAATTTCATTGAGACAAATGTCCTTGAAGTACTCATAAATGATTTTCAAGTAATTAAAATTATTTTTTCTGGCCTACAAAAAGACAGAAATTAAGAACATAAGCAACTGTCTCAATATTTATAAAATCACATATAAATGCACAATATTGTCAAAACATTCTCTATAACAAAGCCCCAAATAACTGAACAAATATTCTACAAAAAGTCACAATGCTAAGTTTTTAGGTGTCATAAGTTCATCACTCACTCCACTGGAAAAAATAGTAGAATAATCATAATTATGAAAAAAGAGTAATAACATTATTTATCATTTAGAACAAATATTTCCCCATGAAATATCATCTATTCCCTCATGTTCCCGTCTCCCTTTTCCTCCCTTCTACCCCTTCTCAGTTTACCCAAGAGATCTTAACTCCTTCTCCTCCCTGGGCCTCTCCTTGGATGTCCCTCTTACAGCTTCTTTTTTTACCTAATTTCTCTGGGGCTATGGATTATCCTTTGCTTTACATCTAAGATCCACTTATGAGTGAATGCATACTATTCTTGTGTTTCTGAGTCTGTGTTACCTCACTCAGGATGTTTTTTTCCTAGGTCTGTCCATTTGCCTGCAAATTTCATTTTGTCACTGTGTACCATATTTTCTTTATCCATTCTTTTGTTGAGGGGCATCTAGGTTTCCAGGTCCTGGCTAATTACAAATAATGCTGTGATGGGAAATGTACTATGTATGTTTATCTTATTGATTGTTGAATAAAATACTGTTTGGCCGATGGCAGCAAGTTAGGCAGGACTAGGAGTCAAAGAGGATTCTGGGAAATGTAGTAGAGAAGTGGTGTTCCAGGAAGGAAGTGACATAGCAAGGAGACTCATATTTAAGAAAAGGAAACAGAAAGTGCCCCTACTTTCCCCTTTGCCTGCTCCAGCGGCAGGATGAGAGCCACTGACAAAGAGGGGTGCCAATAAGGCATCCGATAAGATAAATCTTATAAAATATATAGATGTATGACTGAGCTAACAGAAGAGAATCCTAGTCATTGATCAAGCAGCTTTGTACCTAGTATGTCTCTATATTATTTTGTCCATCCACGCGGTGTGCAAAACTCGGGCGGCTGTCAGAGACCACACACATGGTGGTAGGGCTCCGGCTGCTTTTGGCGGAAAGATTTATTGAACAGAATGGTGTCAGTGAGTTGAGCAAATATGCTTGCTGTATGATTGTGATTATTTTGGACATATGACCAAGAGTAGTATTGCTTGTAGTCTTGAGCTAGGTTGATTCAAAATTTTCTGAGAAACTGCCATAATGATTTCCAAAGTTGCTGTACAAATTTGCACTCCCACCAGCATTGGAGAAATGTTCCCCTTACTCCATATCCTTTCCAGCATAAGCTCTCATCAATATTTGTGATCTTAGCCATTCTGACAGGTGTAGATGGTATCTCAGAATCATTTTGATTTGCATTTCCCTGATGACTAAGGGTGTTGAGCAATTTGGCCATTTGAAATTCTTCTGTTGAGAATTCTGTTTAGGTCTATACCCCATTTTTAATTGGATTATTTGATATTTTGATGTATAGTTCCTTGAGATATATATATATATATATATATATATATATATATATATATATATATTCAATATTAGTGTATGATGTGGGGTTGATGAAGAACTTTTCCCATTTGATAGGCTGCCCTTTTGTCTTATTGACTGGGATTGAGATAGCCAAATAGGGAGAGGGCCTGAGAGGGAACAATGAAAGAAATATTGTGATAGAGGGAGCGATTATGATCTTAGGTAGAAACCTGGTGCTAGGAAAACTCCTAAGAATCCACAAGGATGACCACAGCTAGGAATAGTAGAGAGGATGACTGAACTGAACTGTCCTTCCCCTGTAATCAGATTAGTTACCACCCTAACTGCTTTCATAGAATCAACTTCCAATAACTGATGGAAGAAGATGTAGTGATCCACTGACAAGCACTGGACTTGTCTCCTGGAGTTCAGCTTAAGAGAAAGAGGAGAGATCATATGAGCAAGGAGGATCCAGTTCATGATTGGGAAAACTGCAGAAACAGCTGAATATGCCTAGGTAGCTCATTGATTCTGGACTGACAGCAGGAGAATCTGCATGGGACAGAAGTAGGTGCTCTGAATGTGGGTGATGGCTATGGGCCTTCATCTGTTGAGGGGGCTAGCAGTGGGGCCAGGACCCATCCTGGGTCCATGAACTGGGTTTTTGGTGGCCATTACCTATGTTGGGATACTTTGCCTAGCCTGATTCAGGGCAGAGGGGCTTTGCCATGCATCAACTTGGTATCCCCAACTTTGGTGACTCTCCAAGGGAGGACTCATTCCCTCTGAGCAGCAAATCAGGGGTGGAATGGGATGAAGAGGGGAGGAGGGAGAAAGAGAAGGAGGGGACCCTGGGGTTGGAATGTACAAATAATAAAAAAAGAAAAAAATCATTTGAACATAGCTTTATATCTCTTGGAAGTGTCCTTTTTTTTCACCCATGCAGTCTCTTTTGGATCTGAAAACATTTGAAAATATTAGAACTTCATAATGAATTGTGAAAATTGAGATGACATTTCAAAATTTCACAGTAGCCTCTTTACCAACCATTTGCAAGACCAGCTTGATTTCTAGTAATAGTAGTTAATGTATATCATACTTTGCTATATCAGAGAAAACCAATAAAACATGAAATTAAAGAGGCTGAACATTGATTGATTCATTTAATACTAAATTTAGGCAATTAATCTGAGGTTGTAATTAGATGTATTTCCTGAGGTGACATTTATCTCAGTGGAAGTTGCCATCTAGCCCTCTGCCTTAAATGTCTATAAAGAAAATAGAAGCACTTATTGCTTATTCACCAGCTCTTCTAGATAGTTTGAATATGCATTCTTATGTGTCAGTTTCAACTATTTAACTGCATGGTGAGTCATCACTTATGTCTCTTCCAGTGTAACAATAACTTTAACATCCGGATGTCAAGACAGTGACACACAATCTTCTACCCATAGTGTATTCTCAGAAGCTATCTGAATTTCAAGTATTAACAATTTACATATAAAATTTTTGTGTGGTCTTAAATGACAATGTGATAATATTATTTATATCTAACTTGCTTCCTTAGTTTTCAGGATGACTTTAGAGCCTTTAAAAGACCTATGATACACTGTGGCAGTTGAAAATATCATGTAGGACCTACCTCAACTTTGGGTCACAACACCATATGTTGTACTATAGCTAAAGAAGTCTATGAAATATTTGGCAGTGTTAAAAGTTCTTGGATATTTAACAACCAAAATTAATTCAGAATCAAGCAATATAATTATTCTAAGGTGTTTTCCAATAGTGTTCATTCCTGTTGCAAAGGTATGAACTGTACCTACACTTTGCCTTGAATATTACAGGCACACCACTTAGCCCTTGAAATAACTCAGATGAGAAAAAAAAGAATACTCTTCTATGTTATAAACTGCAATGTTTCATTGTGCATAGAATATTCTAGTGTTGTAGACACATGTCTTATTTATATATGGTCAAATTCATATTTTTCTACCACAATTTTCTATATTTACCAAGTGAGCATAGTTTCATTGTATTATGTTATATTATTTAATTTAAATATTGTTGCTCATTTTGCTGACTTTAGATTCATAAAAGAAGTCATTAAGTGAATTTTTGTTTGTTTGAAGATAGAAATCTCAGAGACTTCCCAAAATGTTTTCATAATTTTTCTTCAGGCTTTATATACTTGAACTAGTATTCTCAGCAATGATAATGATAATAAAATCAAAATAAAGATTAACTCAGAAAATGCTGACAATTTTGTACATTCTGCATTATCAAATATTTAACTAGTTAAATTTTTTATAAAATAATGAAGCATATCTATCTAAATTGTATGTAAATTTGCCTCATCTTTATAAATTTATAATTCTTTTCTTATCAAATAAATGTTAGAAAAAATTTCTCATTGTCTAACTATCATACATCACTTTATTTCTGTCTGACATACTCATGTAATTGGAGTAATGTAATACTTGCTTGGGTGAAAATGGGTCAAAGGCAGAAAAAGCTTAAAAACTCTTGTGTATAGAATTGAGTTGGAGGATTCAAAAGTTTGAAAATATTTCAGAACCTTTCTTTACTGTGCTAATGCATCTGTTTAAAGAATAAAGGCCCATTTGTGTTGCAAGTATTCAAGATTTTATTTGTAAATAATCTCAGTGACTCTAGTATTGAGCTGCCACAGCTTTAAAAAAGAGGTTACACAGGACCAGCACAGCCACTTGTAAACTAATACAAAAGTCTTTCTTTTACCTGAAACCTGGGTCTTTACCTATGAATCAGTAAGCAGATACACTCAAGACACTATAGCATATAACGTGAAAAAGCAATAATATCTTTATATCTAAGTACTTGAGTTATTCCTGTATTGAACTATAGACTTTTAAATGTAATATCCACACTATTGAACTCAAAGGGAGTAATTTTTGGTGCCTGGCACTAGTTTTGGAAATTGTGGTTATTATGTCTTCCAACCTTTTTTTAGTATGACTATAAATATGCATTTTTGACTTAAATATGAATTGTATTTGAAGATTACTGGAAATCTAAACTACATTGGGAAACTCTTTCAGAATAATATAGGTATGGTTATGCTTTATGGGCACTTTAAGGTATTTTTGACCAAATAATGTTTAATATAGAATAAGAGACAGCCACATGCTTCATATTTGTATGATGTTACTTATTGTTATAATTTTAGCTCCAATAAATATCTGAAAACAGTGATATTTATAAATATATTTGTAATGTTTATAGTAATACATTTATTTATTTATATTTTGTACTTCATATTTCAAATTATAATGAAATATTTTAAGTAAGATTTCCCCATAAAAAAGTGATGTAATTATAATTTCTGCAGTGATGTTATTCAAGTTGAGCCTATAAGGTAAGATCAGTAGGAGGAAGGTAAGCTTCCATTCACATATTGCTTTCCTATTTATTTCTTTTTCCACTTATTTTGAAATTTTCTTTATTGACATTAATGCAAAGAGATAATGAAATGAAAAGTTTTACATATTTATGTTTGTTGACTGTATTTGCTAAAAATTTTCTGTCTCTTAAGATGTTACTGCATGTACATTTTCAAAAAGGAATTCCTATTTGAAAATGTCATTTAGTGTTTAAAATATGATGTGCAAAGAAAAACAAATTTTTTGGCAGCCTTAAGACATTTTGTCTTAGGAAAAAAAAAAAACACTCCATTTTCATTGATAGCAGTTCTCTAAAATATAGCAAAACTGTTTCTGCTTTACACTGGATTTAGGGTGAGAGTGTCAGATTGATACTGAATAAAGACTAATTAGGAGGACAGTGTGTTTAATTCAGTGTGTTTTGAAAAGAAAACAAAACCGAAGTGTAGATACAAAATGTAAAAGCATAGATAAAGTTTATTCTAGGACTTCCTTGTAGCTTGAAAGAAAGTAGCACATCATTACTCACAATGTACAATTCCAATAAGAGGTTAATCACCAAAGCATAAGCTGTGGTGTGAAAATGTTTCTAGCTGTGTATACATAACCAAATGCATTGTCTTTAGCAAGGAAAGAATTTTCCCTAGAACTGCCTTACAGATTCACAATTTGCATGATCAAATGATGAGAACCATAGGAGATGCTCATATCTAAATTAAAATGATTAGGTGAGAATAAGTTCTGTATTTTAAGAACAAAAGAGATTCTTCGCTTCTGTGCACCAACTTTATGGTTAGTCTATTTCATTTCTTTATCACATCTGCAGATAAATTAATGAAGATGTGACCATGGTTTTAGCCTCCAGTTATTATCATGCAGATGATGAATAAAAAATGAGATAAAAGGTTTAGTTTGTTCATGGGTTGATAATAAAACTTTGTTATGATGTAATATAATATTTTAACATAGAGCTGATATATATTTTTACATATGTGTATGCATTCCAGATAGATAGATAGATATTTGTTAGGTGTGTATATAAAATAATATTATATATACATTATACACAGCAAAAATACACGTGAATGGCAATTTCAAGTTTAAATTATATTATATTCTGGCCACAGATCTACTTTTCCTCTGAATTGTTTTCTTCCCTGTAATGTCATTAAATCTTTTTTTAAAAAGTCAAACCACATTATTTTCATTATTCTCTAGAAATGAGCAAAACACATCTTGCCTAATTGATAAATTACATACCAAAAGTAACATTAATTGTAAAGCAGAGCTTGGCATTCTCAATATAGTTTTACATCATTTGTCATTCTTTCTGAGTTTTGAGTGACAAATGCAAAAAATGCAATCTGAATTTTGTGTAAACAAAAGAAATGCACACTACCCTAGAAATAGTCCTTGCTTTCTCTAATAAGAGGTGTGCATGTGTGTGAGGCTCAATCAAAAATCTATAATTAAAACAACATACATGCATCAAGGATGATTAAGCAAACACTGAGGAGCTTTTAATTGTAGCAGAAAGGGTAGTGCATATCAAATTAATAACCCACTAAGCTGTCCATTTAAAGTCAGGCTTGCTCAGTGAAAGGTAAAGTTTCTCAATTCAACTGAGAAAGCAAACATTATTTTAAGCCTCAGGAATTGAAAGTACAGAACATTAATAACCAGCAATTTCTAGCTTTAATCCTTGCAATTAAAAAGGTCAGAAGTGTTAATGTTGATAAAGGTCTTTTAAAAAGAGAAGTACTAGATGAGACCCTAATTATTAATCATCATCAAGAAGTGTTCTGGCAGCAATTACCACAGCATCACAAGGCAAGTTTCTGAGAAGATTCACAATAATGAAACTCATTTTAGACACCCAAACAAACTTAAAATGTATGAAATTACATGCACAAAGAAAGAGAGCTGTATTCCCCATATATAACACAATTGTTATAAAATATGTGAAACTTGCCATTTGCCTGACAATATTTGACTGTAATTAAATTAATTGACATGTGCATAATTTCTACAAATAAATGCAAAATATTCTGCCTATTGGTTGCAATAATATATATCATGCTTTAAAATTAGTTGACAATTTATCTCATTTTTTAACTAAAATTATTTTTAAAAGATTAAAGAAAACTACCTGTTATTCCCCATGGAAAAAGTGCAAATTTTAAGACTAAGGAATGTCACATTTAAAATATATTTTTTATAATTGTATCTATTGGTGTATAGCTATTATATTGACATGAATGCTGATTTTAATTTCAGTATTAAATGATCTCAAAACTAAGAGTTTAATTATACATATTGACTGATAATTATTATTTTCAGAAGAAAAAAAGTAGCTTTGTGTTTGGCAGAGGATAAAGAGAGACACACAGTATTCTTCAAATGTTGAAACTAGACAGATCTGTAAATATACACTATGAAGGTACTAAATTTTAAATGTTGACTTTAAAATGCCAATAGCAATTTATGTGAATGTGCTTCATTAAATTTATTAATGGCACTGAAATCTGATCTTAGCATTTTAAGTTTTTGTGTTACCTTTTTACATTCCAAATACAGAATCCTTTTGAGCATATGAAAAACAGGTATATTGAGTCTGTTCTACACACAGTGCTTCTGTCTCCTGAAGTAGTTTCTTTGAGAACACACATAGTTTATTTCAGGCTCATGTATTTCATTGTCAGAGTTAAAGGAAATAATAATAGTTTACAAAAATTAAAAAAAGGCATGGCTCATGGGGAATTTAGATGAAAAAAACAGGAAATATTTTGTCAGACTGAAAAAGCCAACCAAAATACTCATGTCCATACAAAGGCAGCTAAGCATGAAAATAGAATCTAGATGGCATGGTGGTAAACACATTTAATCCCAGGACTCAGAAGACAGAGGCAGGTTGGAAATCTGTATGAAGCCATTCCTTTTCTATAAAGTGAGTTACAGACTACCAAGACCACATAGGGAGAAAATGTCTCATAAAACTGAAAAAAAAAAGAAGAAAAGAAAGTCAAAAAAGAAGACTGATATTAATTGGGAGATTACACACACATACACACCACTGAGATGCCTCTACTAAATTGCTTACCACAGAGAATTTGCAAATGGTAGACTTATTATTCGTGGCTTTTCAACTCCTCTTAGGAATCTTTATTAAGTCCACTTTTATATATTTTGAATATAATTCTCAGTGTATTTTTGCATTTTAAAACAAAAAAGGGTAGAGATAAGTGTGATTATGCATATTTATTAGGTAAGTGGCATTAGATTTTATTATATATCACATAATTTGTATCGCATATTATTAAAATTAAAATGGATATTTCCAAATTAAATTTAGATACCACAAGAAAGAATGTGAAGAAATGTAGTAGCCTGACTATAAAGTGGAATATTATGTCGTTCTTGCTTTACTTAAATGATGAGGTTCAGAAGTATTCCAAGTATAGGAAAGTTCACATAGAGTAGAACTTCAAGGACATTTTAAGTAAAAATTTGCTGCTGTTTAATAAAGCCTACTCATCTATAATGAAGTCTGTCTTATGTTCTGCAGTGGAGCATTCATAATTTGAGTAAAACCATTAACATCCCAGCTCAGGTTACAATGTGTGCACAATGACTCAAAAAGCTCATTCGACTGCGTGCTGATTGTGAACTTAATAGTTATGAACAATCAAGTATATTTTAGTTTATTGCAAATGCTGTATGAATTTATTAACCTTTCAGTATAATGCTATTTAGGTTTAGAATTCATATTTCTAAAAATAACTCCCAGAGCTCTCATACAATTTTTGTTATGGTTTCTAAATATATTTAGACCATTTTAAGAGAATTGTTAAATTAGAAAAAGAAAAACAGTGATGTCTTAAAAGAAAACACTTTTAGATTTATTCATCACAGATAAGTTTTATCACTACAACTCATTTCAAGTCTTATAACATGAAAATTTATTTTTATTTATTTTTTATGGTTAGTATTCTATGTATTTAACTTCTAGGGAAAAAGCATATCCTATAGTATAAATTGTTTTACTTAAAATAGAAGATTATTTACAAATAATTGTTTATAGTATTTGAAGGGACTGCCCAGAGGGTATAAGACATATATACTACAAAAGTGTGGTGAATAGAGTTGACTTTCCCACCTATAGAAATGGTGGGTATGCATTGCACAGAGTTAAATTGCAGTTCAGGGAAGGCAATGATGATGGATCCCAGTAGCAACCTGGATGGCTATATGAGAACAATAGATGAATTCTACTTGAACTCTTTGTTCAAGTAGAATAATATGCCTCAATATATATGGGAATATTAATTGTGGATAACACTCAACATCAAATCTCTGCCTTTTATGCCCACACATGAATTGTGTACATATACATACAAACATTCAAACATACCAGCAATACTATATATGTATATTCATACACATGTAAGAAAGTGATCAGTAAATAAATAAATAAATAAATAAATAAATAAACAACTAAATCTGTAAGTGTTTGATCTTATAATGACACTCCTTGCTTTGTAAGGTGACATTCTATGGATTGTGAAGTTTCAGAAGAGTATTCTTATATTTTACAGTGCTAGGGATTGAAATTTCTCAAAAAACTGTGAGAATATAAATTATAATAATCATTGCCCTCAAAGATGAATGTGAAAATCATGACAGTGTATCTTTTATGTTTTCTGATAACAAATATAGACTATAATGTATTCAGGTCTGTGGTCCATGATATTGTTTGATATGTATTTCTTTTAAAATTAAACAGATTATAAGCATAGGTGCCACTTGCATTTTCCTTTTATTTGAATGTGATAATTTCTCTTTGAACAATGTTAAGAGAAAGGAAAGGAAATGGGAAATTCAGTCAAACCCCAAGAATAGCAACTGTTTCTCAGACATACCTCGGATTGTGTCTCATTGACATCCCCAATTTGCAATTTAAATCCCTCTGGTATCAATTGTATACTTTAAATTTTTACTAGGCTTAATTCTTTTCGGATCTTTACATACATAATACACTACAATCCAACTAAGAACCGTCAGTGGACTAACAACTGCTGCCTTCTTTCTTAATTAATTTCAAGCATGAGTCTAAGAGGGCATTTCACAATCAAGCCCTAATACTGTCATTCCTGTTCCTACAGATAAATCATTTATCTATATCCTCAGATACATTAAGTAACTGTTCAGTAGTGCTGATTTTAAATCAGACCCAAAGAATTGCAGAGATATTTTCAAGTAGCCTTCAAAGTACATCAAATATGTACTTGCAATGACTGTAGGGCTTTAGAGTCCTGGATGGGTCCTATTCATTCACAAGGATTAAGGCTGAGTTTTTCAAAAGCTATATAAACTATAACATAACAAAGACTGTGTTTGGAAGATTCTAGAAATTCTAACCAGGAATGGAACCAGGACCCACATTATTGAAGATAAGGACAGATTACAATATGTTGTACTCATTCATGCACACCTGGACACACAAATAGATAATTAATTGTTTAAAGGAATTTATTATAAAATTTAGATAATTTCTGCTAAGATAGGGATTAAAGAATTTCATGTGAATGGGCATAAATAGTAAGTGGTATTTTATAAACCTATCTGTTGCCCTTTTATGGAATTAATAATTGTTAAATAATTGCTTAGTTATAACATATACATATTAATATTTATGCAAATTTAGGCTAACTTTTTAACTTTAAATTTACAGCTCAGGCAATATTGATAGTTACAGGTCCCAAACAAAAGTTCTTTGAACTCTATGATAACTTTTGTATTATAGGAGAGTTCTTAAACAAAAGTGTGACACCATTGCCCAGACATTTGCTTTTTGGCTTGTTTAAAATATCTTTTTGAGAATTTTCCTAAGACTCTTCCAATCAGGATTCAAATGTCAGCTCTCAGTAGATTTTCAATGAAAATAAACTTAAACACCTCTGTGCCTTCAACAATAACTTTGTGTACATTGTTGTTGTACATTAATTTTACAACTAATTAAAAGTGCTGGAAAGGTTGCTTATGTTTTTTAATCTGAATGTATTTATTTGGTAACCCCTCTGCTGAAAGAGGTAGCCCATAGTTATAAAAGTGTTTTTGCTCAATATTGAGCCCACACAGAGAACAGATTTTCAAGTCAGGACCTTACAAGTCGCAGTATCACGAAATCAGTCATCATCGGCAAATCAAAAGAAGCGGAGCTTTGATGGTGACTCCCTGGGTCTCTCATTTCTGCCTGAGACATGCTTTCACTGACACAAGGTAATAGATGAGCTCAAGTACATGCAGTTCATAGGTTACCTCTGACTGGGAGTGTTGTTTTCATGACACCATGCTGTACACCAAAGCATTGTTTGTGTTGTTAACATGACATTTTCTGAGGATCTGCATCTGAAAAATTCATAGGTACTGGGCTCATTTTTTATGAACCATGTTATGTAAAGATATGCTGCTAAAATCATTGTGTGTGAATATTTTTTCATAGAAAATCAGCATATGTCTGTTAGGAAGTTTTCTTATCAACAAATTAAGAAGAAAATTAATATATAATATATATATGCATATAACCTATAATCTTTATAGAAACCAATAGAAATGAACTACTCAGTTACTTGAATACATACTTTTCAACCATAAATCTTCTAGAATATAGAAAAGGATCTATGAATTGTAAGTATTCATAACTATGTTAGGAAATGTACTAGAAATCATTATTCCGATGCACTTTTAATGTTTATATATTTTAGCAAAATTCAGCATCTTAAAAGACAATATGAAGGTATTTGTCAAGTATAGTGAGTTTCAATATTCACTTGCAAGCATTTTTTTAATTTCTTGCTTGAATTAAATTCTAAGAATCAGAAATCAGAATACATATATTCCCCACCAGATTACCATTAGAAAGGTCAGATTAGTACTCTCACCTGAAGCAGAAAGGATATGGGATAGGTAGGGTGTTAGTTGGGGGCAGGGAAGGAGGAGAGGCAAAGGGAACTGGGATTGACATGTAAAATAATCTTGTTTCTAATTTAAATAAAAATGGAAAGAAAAAATATAAAATGTACAATAGACAAAAAAAAGAACTCTCCCCTGAAAATAGAATATGTACAAGACTTAACTGATGCAACCTGCTATTCATGATGTCAGGTACAGTTTAAAATATCACATAAATATGCTTAGTGTTTATTCTCCAATAAATGTTTGCTAGTTGTTTTGCATAGATTGCTTTGTTCAATTTAGTATATTCAGTATGGTTTGTACTTTAAGTTCCATATATCTTTATAAGTTTTATCCAGCATATGCCTTTATGCATAGGTACATAAAAACCAATATGCATAAACCTAAAACCTTCCTTACATGGACATAGCAGCTATTATATAATTATAATCAATAAGCTATTACTTTACTTTGGCTTCTACACCAATAATTTTAAAGAAAACTTTTAGTTTCTAGAAGCAAAATGTCCTAGTATTACCTGTTTCTTTTTCCTGAAAACCACATTTTTTAGAACTTTTAGAATCTGTTTGCTTTTATGTTCCCAGAAGCATAATAATAATCAAAATAATAAATAGTGACATTAGGCATGAGATGGTAGTTTAATATATAATCAAATAGAAATAATAGCCAAATTCACGATGCAGCCTCAACTCATTACAAACTCATTTCATCAAATTAATTTTTATTAATCACAAAGAACATGGTTTAATAAATTTAGGAACAGTTCGATATGTTTCATCATTCACATAAAATTTCTATGAATTTAGCTAGGACAATCTTTGCACCAAAGCTTTAATTGCTCTTTTTTTTAAAAGCAGAAAATACGTGCCTTAATGAATAAATGTAATACGTATAGAATGTTTTCTAGAGTAATCAAACACAAAGATTCTATTCCAACCTCCTAAAATTATAATAAGTAAAACTAAAAGTTCTGTCAAAAACTTGTAAATTGATGACAAGTTATGCTTCAATTTTTTAAAAGAAATATATTTGCATTTGTTGACTTCCTTCCCAAGTGAAATAAGTAAATGAATCATCTGGAAAATATTATTTCTCTCAGTGTCTGATTTTCACCATTACTCAGTCCATTTGGTTTCCCCTTACTCCAGACCTGCCAAACGCAAGACCTCTTCTTTCACTTACATAGTGCACATACATTTTTACATGTAAATAGTCTGCTGAAGACATTAATGTTGTTCCTATTTGTATTTGTTCAGGACTGAGTACTGGAATTTCATAAACTATCAGTGAGTTCTTCTCAAAGAAGACTGATTCTTTCTCAGAATAAATTATATGCCTATAGTCCTTCATCTAGGGATAAGACATTGTGATATAGATCCCATCCACAGTGAACTATCAACCGTTGTTGTCACTATATAGGTCTTGTTTAGGTAACCATGCTATTAAAACACTATTTCCCTGTAGATATTCTGGATCTTCTGATGTTTTTAAAAATCTATTTCTGGGGGCTAGGTACAGTCAAAAGCCCATTGAGTGGATATGAGGAAACAAATAAATGTGGGTGTTCCCTGGTAGGGTCATGCTCTGCAAGGACAACAAAGGACTTTTCCAGGGCTCCAAGGTCTCCAGGATGGGGTCTGGAGTTTTCCTGTGTCCCTAGACACTGAGTTGTTAATGCCTTGATTTCTGTATCATTGTGTTCTTTGCAAAAGTAGAACATGGGTTACTCTTAATTCCCAGTTGTCTTGTTTTTTTTATGAAATTTGCTTCTTTGATGAGGGCTAAGAAAAAAAACTTATCTATGGTATAAAAATAAGTATTAAGTTGTGGTTAGAAATTTTATAGATTTTAGCAAGTTGTGGTAGTACATTTTCCTCTCGGTCCCAGAGTGTCACCCATAAAGGATAGTTGAACAGGTAGATTTACAGTACCAGGCATGAATTCTCTCCTATTTTGTGTGTCTTAAGTCCAATTAGATGTGATTGGTTTGATTGGTTAGCCTCAGTATCTAAGTGTTACTATTGGTCCCTAGGAATATCTTACTATGCTGGTTATGGCTGTGTTCTGTGGAATTCAAAACAAAGTGAGACTATTGACTGATACTCTACTTTGGCAGATTGCAAAGCACTTTCAGATATTATGAGATCTAATCTTCAATGTGGAGGCTCCTGTATCACTTCTAGCTTAATTCCTCCAAATCATGTGTCAAAAGTATATGTTGTTTTCAGTAATGTGTTACCATCTTCTTTTTTTTCTTGAATTGAAACAAAAGACACTGACAATACCTTGTACTGTTTCGGGGAGTCTCTTGGATTCCATTGACCAACAATTTGAAGGAAAATTCCCAAGAATTGTATGCTACTTTGTGTTGTTTGTTATTGTTGTTTGTTGTTGTTTATTTATGGTGACACTTGTAGGGAGCCGTCCCTGCATTCTCCATTACAAGATGGCGCCTGCATCCGGCAGGCACCGAATGTAAACAAGATTATTGCGCAGGCGCTGGGTAATTTTCCATTCCTTGATCTCTGCCTATTCCGTGGCGTCATATGGCCGGATGAGCTGCAGCCAATCATGGGGTGACACGTCCGAGGCGGCGGTTGCCAGCCTTTATTAGGGGACGGGATTCTTGGCTTGGCGTCTCCGCTCTGGGAAGCTTATGCTCTCCACTCTCAAGATGCATTAAAGCTTGTCTGCAGAAGGATCCGAGTGTCCCGTGTATGATTTCTTGCTGGCGAGAAATACAGAGCGCGCGGGACAGACACTGAACATTCATCACCAATTGTCATACCCCAATGCACTTTTACCTCTTTTTAATCCATAGAAGCCTCATAGTCATTCATATTAAAGTGAATAATCTGACTGTTGTGGTGGGATTTTTGCTTTTCCAACTGTGATCTGTTCCCTCAGATGTTCTGTTTTACGTTTATAATCACTGTTCTTTTTCTGTTTTCTGAACATTGATAGTGATCACATACACATTAGAACCTTCATTTTGATTATGTACCTCATTGGTTTGGGTCCTACACTCTCTGAATTTACTGCACAGGCATATTGTACTTTTGTGTTAGAAAAAGTTCCAGACTTAAGATCAGTGGGACGCCTTCAAGAACTACTTGTTCTACCATTAATTAGAAGTTAATCCAAATCCTAATAGCTCAAAAGAATTAATATCTATATTATAGTCACCAGGGTCCAAAGTACAGGCCAACTCTGGAAACAGGATGACATAGTGTGAAATGAACCCCTATGCTTTTCTCATTATATCATTAGACACCCCATTTCTCAAACTTCATCAGATAATATGCTTTTCCCCCAATCGACAGTAACTAATGCAAGGGTCTACAACTGGTCATTGTGCAGAAAGTAAGTGACTTAAAGATTCTCAAACATAATGCAACTACAATATCACACTATTAGGAACCAATTTAGAAGAGGTGGTGAAAAGCCAGAAGCCACAGATAACTGCTACACTTTATTCTTATAAATATGATTGGAATACTACACCCATGAAATCTTAACATTATGGTTGCCTGATATAGAACTGCATAGTCATAGCAGTAATTGACATTCCAACTTAGACAGTGGAAATATCACAAAGCTTCAAACCTGATGAAGAATTATAGGCAATTAATGGCTGCATAGAGGGATAAAGCTCCTAATAAGTTAACAATATCAGGTTGTGAGCCCTAAGCAAATAGATATAAAATAAGAGCTTATTGGACTCAGAAGACAGTGTTTAAAAATGTGTGTGTGTGTGTGTGTGTGTGTGTGTGTGTGTGTGTGTGTGTTACTTTTTTGGAGTGTGTGGGAAATAAAAAGTTTTGAAATTCTGTATATACAGTATTCTCATGTAATTATTTAAGAAGGGTAAACTTAAAATTAAAGAGTAATATGTTGATCAAAAATCCAAAAATGAGATATTTTTATGTGTGTAGAAACAGGCAAAATTAAAGATAACTTCAAAGGACTTAAGTCCAAATATGTAACCCTGATTTTTTCCAAAACCCTTATCCTGCATTAACAAGAAATAAGGCAAGACATGACTATGAGAATTCCATAGATTAAAAGGGAATAAAAATGTTATAATATGACAATGGTGATGAAATTTCAGTGTCGATACAAATCAATTATGCAATTATACAATACTAATTATACAATATAGTGTAATCATAATGCATACACAGTCTGAAAAACCTTAAGTCAATATTTATAATATTCATGAGGCTATAACTGCTCTTATTTTCGAACATGCTCAAAAAGTGTGGAAGAAATATTGTTCCAAAATTAAGGAGCTTAATTCATTATTTAATATAAAGTGTGTTGATATTTATATTAATAACACATTTATGATATTGTTATTAAATTATTCTAAAAATAATACAGTTGATTTCCATTAAAACCTTAAAAAGCAAGATCTTGAAACATTTGTGAATAGCATTTTATTTTAAAATACTTAGAATTGAGCAGATACAATGCATAGGAATTTTTCTTTTTTCTTTATTTTTTCCAATTTTTTTTTAATTTGAATTAGAAGCAAGATTGTTTTACATGACAATCCTAATTCCCTTCTCCCTCCCATCCTCCCCTACTAATCCCTCCCAAATAAAACCCTACCTATCACATATCCTTTCTGCTCCCCCTGGATGGTGAGGCCTTCTATAGGGTGTCATCACAGTCTATCGTATCCCTTGGGATAGGGCCTAGGCTGACCCCTTGTCTTGGCTCAGGGAGTATTCCTCTATGTGGAATGGGCTCCCAAAGTCCACACCTATGCTAGGGATAATTACTGAACAGGAGGTCCCGTAGATTTCCGAGGTTTCCTCACTGAAACACATGTTCTTGAGGTCTGGATCAGTCCCATGCTTTTATCCCAGCCATCAGTCTGGGGAACAAGACTTCCCTGATGTTCAGGTCAGCTGTTTATTTAGATTTCACCAGCCTTGTCTGGATCCCTTTGCTCTTTCACTAGTCTGCATCTGGATTCCAGTTCATTTCAATCATTAGTCATGGGTGTCTGCTTCTACTTCCACCAGCTGCTAGATGAGGGCTATCAGGTGGCATATAAGTCAGTCATCAATCTCATTTTCCTTGGAGGGCATTTAAGGTAGCCTCTCCTCTGTTGCTTAGATTGTTAGCTGTTGTCATCTTTGGAGATCTCCAGATATTTCCCTAGTGCCTGATTTCTTTGTAAACTTAAAATGTCTCCCTCTATTGTGGTATTTCCATCCTTGTTATCTTCTATTCTTCCCCTGACTCAAACTTTCTGCTCCCTCATGTCCTCTGCATTCCTCTTCTTCCCCCCTTCCCATTCTCCTAGCTCCCCTCTTTTCCTGTGATCCTAATTTGCTTGGGGGATCTTGACCCTTTCCTCTTCTCTAGGAGACCATGTATGTTAGGGTCCTCTTAGGGTCCTCCTTGTTTACTAGCTTCTCTGGCAGTGTGGATTGTATGCTGGTAATCCCTTATTCTATGTCTAAAATCCACATATGAGTGAGTAATACTATGTTTGTCTTTTTGCGATTGGGTTACCTCACTCAGAATGGTTTCTAGTTCCATCCATTTTCCTGCAAATTTCAAGATTCCAATGTTTTTTTTTTTCCCCCACTGAGTAGTACTCTATTGTGTAAATGTACCACATTTTCTCTATCCATTCTTGGTTGAGCGGCATCTAGGCTGCTTCCAGTTACTGGCTATTGCAAATAGTGCTGCTATGAACATTATTGAACAGATGTCCTTGTTGTATGAATGTGCTTCTTTTGGGTACAGGCCTAAAAGTGGAATTGCTGGATCTTGTGGTAAACTGATTCCCATTTACTTGAGGAATCACCATACTGATTTCCAAAGTGACTGTACAACTTGGCATTCTCACCAGCAATGGAGAAATGTTCCCCTTTCTCCACATCCTTTCCAGCATAATCTGTCATTGGTGTTTTTGAAACAATATTATTTTATATATGAATCCCAGTTCCCTCTCCTTTGCATCCTCCCATGCCCTCCCCACCGCATCCCTCTTCTGCTCTCTAGAAAGGGTGAGGCCTTCCATGGGAAATCACAAAAGTCTGTGACATCATTTGGGGCAGGTTCTAGGCCCTCTCCTGTGTGTCTAGGATGAGAGAGTATCCCTCTATGGGGAATGGGCCCCCAAAGTCCATTTGTACACTAGTGATAAATACTATTCCACTACCAGAGGCCCCACAGACTGTCCAGATTCTATAAGATGTAATAACATGTTTTCAAAATGAATTAACAACTCAAACTAAATAATAGATTAAACATTCAATTTAGATAGGTTCCAATTAAATAGCTATTGCTGGCATTGAACTTTATATTTAGATCAGATTGGTCTCAAACACGTAAAGATCTGTGCCTTAGTATTATATTGTTGTAAAGAGACACCATGAATATGAATATGATAACTCTTATAAAATCAAACATTTCTTCAGATTTTGCTTACAGTTTCAGGTATTTAATCCATTGTCATCATGGCAGGGATTATGACAGAATACAGGTAGACATCGTGCTAGAGATGCCCAACTTCCAGATTGATGGGCAGAGAGAAGAAATGTTTACTGGGTCTGGCTTTGGTTTTTGACACCTCAAATCCTATCTCCAGTGGACCATGCCTACTTTAACAAAGTCACACCTCATTATCCTTCTCAAGTAATGTTATTTCCTGAAGAATAAGCATTCAAATATATGACACCATGAGAGTCATTCTTTTTCAAACTAATACAATCTGTAAGCATCTGCCTTCCAAGTGTTGAAATTAAAGGTGTACAATATTATGTCCAACCCTTAACATACACATGTCAAACCATGAAGAATGAAACCACACCTGTTTGGTACAGGCACTTATAAGGAGTCTCACAAGTGTGAGTCTGGCCTTCCAAAGTTTCATTTTATTTTAAAATTGTACTGAACATAGCCCTAGTAATTAATTTTTGATATTCAGTACCCATATATACTTGATGAGAACTTAATACATTACCATAAACTTTTGGAGTCATATTAATTCTATTTTATATGGATGGATTATATTAGGGGAAAAAACCCTAGCATTTGCCAAGGCATGCCTTGAGCCACACATTTAATTTCCAGTTCATTGTATTTCATATTACATTTCAGCTCCAAGCACAATCCTAGGGTTACTGATTTTAGAACTTGTTTTCAATTCCCAAGAGACATTTTTATCTTATGAACTCTAAGCCTATGAAGAAAAGAATCTACTAGGCTTCTTAGAAAATGAAGCTTTTCAAATTTAATATAAATAAATATAGTGTAGAAAATGTAATGTTGAAAAATACTTTAAAGTAGCTAATATAAACTCCTCTAATTTATATCATTGAACATTAAAACTTAGTTATTTAAAGATTCATTAAAGATGCATCTAAAACAGGTCATGATTCAACTGGTTATACACTTAACACAAACAAAAATAAGTAGAATTTTTAACCTTTTTTCTCCATTTTGAAAAAATCCCTCCTGGACAGAGAGAATCTCACAAGGGTGAAAATGTTCCTGAAACCAACAAAAGTGATGAAGTCCCCAACAAGAAGAAGCAAACAACAATTTCTGGGGCATTGAGAGTCTCCCATCACACCAGAGGAGATGCTGTTAAACCATGCAGAGATAACCCATGTTATACATTTCTTGAGTCCTCACCTATCACACATGCTAGTCTAGGCTTTCAGCTGGATACAGCTGCATGTGAGGGGCCCCTGCTCTTCTAGGAATCGTCTAACCCATATTACAGTAAATAAACTGACAAGATCTTTGGTTACTCAAGATGGAGCTTGGTCAATTCATGTCTTTGATTTGTGGTCTGTGGGCTATCTTTGTGGGTAAGCATTTATTTGTTCACATTTTCCAGCAAAACTCTAACACAACAAGTGCTTTCAAGTATGTTTTTTCCACAAAGTCACTGAATTAATACCTTCAAATCAAGACCCTGAACTCAGTAGCAGGCAGCTATCTAGTTGGATAGCAAGAAAGGCAGCTGACACCTATTTCAGACACATCATGAGAGGAAAATAAATAAAACCCAAATAGACAAATAACAAGTCTGCAGACCCTGTAGTATCAAAAAATGCTTATCTAAGGAAAACACCTAGTTCCCTCATTCTGCTCCCAAGAAAATTAGCCTTTCCCTATCAATAAACGCAAATAGCCCACTTCAAGTGGATAATCTGTATTCTCCAGACCTCTGGTGATTGTATTTCAGTGTTATGAGCACATTGTAGCTAGTTATGGCATTATGCAAATCCAACCCTAGCTGTTGAGGTCATCTAAATTCTCACCTTTTATTCCTTACTTCAAGTTTAATTATTACATATTCATATACCTACTCTAATACTTTGAATATATTCAACTTTGAATATATTGAATATATTCTAACTTTGAATATTATCTCATTATATTTGATATCCCTGGGGACAAAATTGCCTTTAGGGGACCATAAATTGTTAGGTATATGCTTTATGTTTTCCAAAGAGTAATTAATTTGTGAGTCATTAATAGTAGTTATATAGAGCATAACTTCACTACTAAATATTGAAGATTTGAATTAAGAAAAACAAAATATTTGAAAAGAGTAGTGAGAAAAACAGTATTTGAGATATACTTTACATATTATGTCCCAATGAAGGTTAGTATTCTGTATTATGTAATCAAGAAATCACAGGAAGTTAGATAACATTTACAAAGAAAAAGGTTGGTTTTATATAAAAAAAGTTAGTTTTTCCCCTGGGGAGCAGAAAGGATATGTGATAGGTAGGATATTAGTTGGGGGGGGGCAGGAGGGGAAGGAGAGGCACCTGGGACTGATATGTAAAATAATTTTCTTTCTAATAAAAATTTTTTTAAAAAGTTAGTTTTAATAATATGCCCATGGAGATCAGGGACAGCTGGAGTCCTTTGCCTGAAGTCCTATTTAGGGCAAGGGCTTCTTGTAGTTTTATGTCCTCATTACTTCTATCTGAGCTACTAGAAATCAGCTCTCACATTCCATATTTTAATGGTTTATCAGTTAGTTTACAGCTTTGCAACTTCAAATTAACCACAAACTTCTATTTTTGAGCTGTGTGTTGAATGTACTTATCCTGTTGTTCCAAAGCCACTGAAAAACCATGGTACCAGCCAGATTAAACTGCTACAGAGCATCTCAGTTGGATATTTGTACTTTAGTGTGTCATGTCTTACTTTCAGTAGCCTGGTCCCAACCCCAGCAATGTTTAAATTGCCTATGCCAAGCCATTGTTTAAGATGATACAATTATATGAATGACTCATACTTGTCAACATAATCAAAATAGACATACTATGTCTCATAAATATTTTAAATTCTTTGTACTCTTTCTCCTTTCTAGAAATGAAATCTTCCTGTCATCTTTAGAAGACTTAGAGAACTGAAGCAGCTGACCCATGAGTACAAAACTGAAGAATAAGTGTTTGCAGCTTCCTGCAGAGTACAGGTTTGTAGCCACTGTAACCTGTGTTATATCACTTTCTAATTTCCTGGAAGCTTAAGAATCTTTTCCATTTGAAAAAGATCAGTGTCCATTGCTCCTCAGTAAATGCTGTTCAGCCATGAGCCTTTGGTCCTAAGTAACCTCTTTTATTTAGGATGCATCAAGATGTACACGGTTGGAAATCTACACATCTACACTTTCTTTGCTGCTCCTTGCCGTGTCTAACAGATTAAAAGCTTTAAGTGAGCAAATGCTATAATAACTGAGTTCAAAGTTTCACAGATTCTTTCACATCACTTGTTTTAAATACTGCAAATGGCTGAAACAATCTTTAAGCCATTTATAATAAAAAATATCACTAAACATGTCAGTTTTCACCATGGACTCTGGTGTGTGTGTGTGTGTGTGTGTGTGTGTGTGTGTGTGTGTGTGTGTACCCCTGATGATACAAGTTTTCTACTCACTCAGCTGCTATAAAGATTAAAACTCAGCTATATGGTAAATATCTACTTATTTAAAAAAAACTTTAGTGCAGAATCCTTCCCCAAATAAGTAATTCAACACAGGGTACTATGTTGAATTGCAGCTATTGGATATGACATCCCTTATCACATGGTATGAGAAATATATTACTTATGTTACTTCAATAAGCCCTTACAATAACCATGGCATATAGACAACTATAATTTATTCATATAAAAAGTAGAAATGAAAAGAAGTAATTGTGCATGCTCACCTCTTTTAAGGTTTAAACTGCTTTAGAAACTTGTTTGTCTCTGTAGCATTACTATATACCGTCTTAAATTATTGTAAGTTTTAACACCACATATCTGCTAATGGCAGCATCACCACTATTTGGCTGTGTACCTTTTATAAATAAAAACAAAAAAGTGTTGCTTTTGAATAACTTAATGCCACATGTATTCAAGATACATCTGTGTCATAATATTCTTATGTATTCCTTGTGTTTTAAAACTGAAGAATAAGCCAGACCATGGTGACACATGCCTTTCATTCCAGCACTCGGGAGGCAGAGGCAGGTGGATCTTTGGATCTTTGTGAGTTCAAGAACAGACTGGTCTACCAGAGCTAGTTCTAGGACAACCTCCAAAGCCACAGAGAAACCCTGTCTCGAAAAACCAAAACCAAACAAACAAACAAACAAAAAACAAAAACAAACAAGCAAAACTGAAGAATATTCTGGCTATATGTTTACCATGTTCTATTTATCCACTTACTTGTCAATGGACAAGTGGGATGCTAATTTTAACAATTATGTTTGACCCTTCTAAAAACATGAGCATACAGATTTCAACCTTTAAGTCTTTGAAGTATAAAAACTGAAGTGGAATTTTTGAATCATACATCTCTACTATTTATTTTGTAAACAATTATAGATTGTCTTTTAGACATACTGTGAGACATTTACAATTGTTTCACACATTTACAAAATATGTGTGTGTGTGTGTGTGTGTGTGTGTGTGTGTGTGTGTGTGCACAGTCATCTTATTGTATTTCAAGTAATTATCTCCATATGGATTTTATTGTCATTTTTCTTTGTAATATTGTGATATTAAGTGATATTAAGCATATTTTTATGTATTTATTGGCTGATAAGATATTTCACTTATAGAAACGTCTTCTAGTAGCTTTTATCATTTTTAGAACATGTTTTGTTGCTTTCTGCTCATGAACCATAATACTCCATTGCATACTGTGAATATTAACCCTTCATCTGATATTCAAAAAAATTACTCCATTACATAGGTTTCCATTTATTGCTGTCAGTAGACTTTGGCATAAAAGCTTGAAAATTTATGTTATTTGATTTTTTTTCTTTTGTTGTCTGTAAATTTCACATGCAGCAATTTTAGCACAATAGTTTCTATTTTCTTACGTCCTTGGGTGTTCAATTTTATACATAGTATAAGAATTAAAATTCAATTCATTCATTTTCATGCATGAATTTAGTTTTATTAACATTTTTATAGTCTGTGATTATCAATTTAATGATTTCAGATTTTTTTTGAAATATTTATTTATTTAATCTCTTTCCTTTTACACTAGTTAAAACATATGTATCTGTGATTACATAACACTTATTAATTATTCAATGTTTTTATTCAGTTTGCAATACATAAATATAAAGAGTGATATTTTCATCCTTTAAATAATTTGTGTTGTTGAATGTTCTTTAAGAACAAAAATGCAATATTGAATCAGGTAAAATGTTTGTAAACAAACAAAAAAAGACAAAGAAATTTTCTGTAATATATTATAACTTTGAGTATAAATTCATATTATCCATAAATAGAAGTCAGTAGTTATTAATATTCATCTTCAGTTTAATTGTGAAATAATTTGTAGTTTTCAGCATTCAGGATTATTCTCATTTCTCTTTAAGATAATATCTTTTAATACTATTATATATGTAATTTTGTGGTCTAGAGAGATGATGCAGTAGTTAAGAGAATTGGTGTCTCTCCTGGAGGACTTGGATTTAAATCCTAGCATCAATGTAACAGTTCTTAACCGAGGTATCCAATGCCCTTTCAACACTTGAAGAGCAACAGACATACATGTAGGTAAAAACCTACACATAAATAATAAAAATAAGTTTTAAGAAAATTATTGTAATTATTTTCTTATTTTTCCTGTCCATGTTGTTCATTATCAGTATATATAAGCCAACAGGTTGTTTTGTATTCATTTAATGTCTTTTGAATTTGATGTATTATGTTTTCTAATAGTTTTGGGGAGAAGTGGTTTTATGATCTCTATGCTCTCTATCATTATTTATATATGTTGAGTATTAATCAAAATGAATGTTACATTGTAATAGTAGTTTTTTCAAAACATTGCTTTATATATTTTAACCCTTTTGCCAATGTTTAAATGGCTATATGACATAATTGCTTGACTGTTTGAGTTTCCTGAGTTAAATGAAGTATTAATTAATAACATATTGATCATGATTGTTGGGAAAGATCACTTTCTTAAATAACAATTATGATATTTAAAAATTAATAAGATTGATGAATAACTTACATGCCATCCTAGAGCCTTCATCCAGCAGCTTCATCCAGAAGCAGATACCAACAGCTAAACAGTAAACTGAACTGGAATCCAGTTGCAGAGAAGATAGAGTGATAAGCAAAGTAAACAAGATCAGGCTGGTGAAATCCATCGAAACAGTTGACCTGAATAAGTGGGAGCTCTTGGCCCCCTGACTGATCACTGGGAAACCAGCATGGAACTGATCCAGACCCCATGAATGTGGGTTTCAGTGAGGAGGCCTCAGAAATCTGTGGGGTCTCTTGTAGTAGATCAGTATTTATCCCTAGCATAGGAATGGACTTTTGGAGCCCATTTCGCATAGAAGGATACTCCCTGAGCCTAGACACACAGGTGAGGGCCTACGTCCTATCCCAAATGATATGACACACTCAGAAGACCACTCCCATGGAAGCCCTCACTCTCCCTGTGGAGCAGAAATAATATGGGATAGGTAGTGTATTAGTGAGGGGTAGGAGAGGAGGGGAGGGAGAGGGAACTTTGATTGACATGTAAACCCATCTTTTCTAATTTAAATACAAAAATGGAGGAAAAATAAATAAAAGGTAACATGAATAAACACTAGTCATAGCAAGATACTGTCAATGCCATATAATTGCATTGAAAATAAGCTTCAATATTTAGAATATCACATAGTAAGATTTTTACAAAACTGATTCCCATTTTTTCCTTCATAAGATTATATATATATGTATATATATACATATATATGCATATAAATACACATATATATGTATATATACATATATATGTAAGTAAAGACATTATTATGCATAAGACTGGGAGAATTCACAAGTAATTCATGATCTCTGTAGACCTGTGGAACATATATGTAGCATTAGTCCATCTTGATTAAGTCTCAGAACAATATGCTCATCTAAGACAACTAATTGATGTTTTACATAAATATATATTTCTAGTAAGCTTTCAATTTAAATTCATTTTGAAGATATTCCTCATTTATTATATTCAGAAAACTCTTCAATGAATATTAACATGTTAACCAAAGTATATTTTCCTTTAAAGTATTATGAATTGATTTTATGAATTTAATAATAGATTCCCTGCTACTAAATATTAATCTTTCATCATCGACTTCTGTAATGGTTAGGTTTCAACTTGGTACAATCTAGAAGTTCTTGGCAAGAGACTATCAACGAGCAACTGTCTATGTTGCATCAACCTGTATGTATGTCTGTGCTAATTTGCCTTAATTTAATTGAGATAGCAAGATCCATCAAACTGTTTGAGACCTCTGCAAGTCATACTAAATTATGTAATATTTGAGCACTCAAAAAAGAATGACAGAATGCCGTGAGCATGTGTGTATTCTTTTACTCTGCTAGACAAAACCTGATGTGACTATCTATCTTAAGCTCATCTTCCTGTAACTCCCTTGTCATAATGGACTGTAACCTGAAATGTGTGTAAAAACAAACTTTCAGCATCCTTTTTACTGCTTTTAGTCAAGATATCTATTACAGAAATAAAAAAAGAATCCAAGACAGATCCCCTTCCATTCTTCTCTTATTTAATGATCCTTTGTTTAAGTGTTTTGTACAATGTTCTTGATGGCTCTAGTGACATTTGATTCCTCTTTGTATATCCAAAACAGATTAAGTTTCAAGAACTAAATAAATCAAATAACAACAATTTAAGCATTGCATCAAACCTATTGGGCATGGGAAGTGAACAATACTGGAAATGAAATTTCTTCCAACAGTTTTAATATTATGTCAATTTAAAAAGCTGGTTGCAGATATTAGAAAAAATTTATAAATTTAGTAATCACTTATTTCTCCAAGTTTCCAGAATAGGGGCAGCTTAACACAAATCATACATCAATAGTCGAAGCTCAGAATTCTGAATCAGGTCATGAAAGATTCATCATCTCAGCTTTTAACAAGGGAACTGATGAGACATACCAGATACCTAACATCTTAAAGAAAGCTCTATGCATGCTTCTATTACCCTTAATTCATTACATATTGTGTTTCGGTCAAATTCACTGCAAAAATTTGTCTTAAATATTAAACTACGTCACAATCTTCAAGAAGAATTTAATTAATAAATTTTGAAGAATTTCAGTATTGATCATTTTAAATTCAAAACATGCCAGGCGTTGGTGTCGCACACCTTTAATCCCAGCACTCAGGAGGCAGAGGCAGGTGGATCTCTGTGAGTTCAAGGCCAGCTTGGTCTCCAGAGCGAGTGCCAGGATAGGCTCCAAAGCTACACAGAGAAACCCTGTCTAGAAAAACCAAAAAAAAAAAAAAAAACATTAAAACATAATTAATCATACATTCTGATGAAACTACAATAACGAATAACAAATATAACTGTCATATTACCTCGTGATCAGTTTTGAAGTTATAAGCCTGAGGGATCTTTTAGACTGTGTGGGGTCCCTTTTTGCCACTTTCTCATAGCCACTCCCCCACTCTCCTCCTATACATGTAAAAGCCTCAGCCTGCTGAGCATCTGCTGACTTTTCTAACACTAGCAATTGAGGAAACAGGAGAAATACCATGTTATTTCAGACTGAAACATTCAATTCTCAGTGCTCTCAAAATACAGGGTGTTTTCTCTCCTACTAGCACTACTGTGGGAGCACAAGTAGAGATGTAGTTTCATTGCCTATGTTGGTAAGGAAAGAAGAATGAAAAGTGAATGAACAAATACATACTTAACTCTGCTAGCTCACATAAAATAACCTTTTATTCCCTGGCATAAGAAGGGACTTTGAGAGCCCATCCCACGTGGAGGGATGCTCTCTTGGCCTGGACACATGGGGGAAGGCCTAGGCAGCCCTCGTGGAGGGCCCCACCCTCCCTGGGGAGCAAAGAGGGGAGGGGTCTGGGTCTGGGGGGGAGAAAAGAAAAATAACCTTTTATTTTCAAATACAATGAATTCAGGGAGCGTTAATTCTACTATGTTAGTTAACACTGATCATTGGGTAACTTAGTGCAAGCATGCATGATTTAAACATACAAATAAACTTAAGACATGTATCATTAGATTAAGTATGCATTAACTTATAATAAGTAGAGAGGTTTCATCCAGCAACTGATGGAAACAGATTCACACCCACGATCAAACATTAGACAGAGCTCTAGAAATCCTGCAGACAAAGGGAAGAAAGGATTGTAGGAGCCAGAGGGGTCAAGGACACCACAAGTAAACCCAGAGAATTAAGTAACTTGGGTTTTCAGGGGCTCACAGAGATTTAACTGAACCCCAGAGAACCAGAGAACCTCCATGGGACAGATATAAGCACTATGCCTATTTGTTATAGTTGTGTGGTTTGGTCCTCTCATGGGACTTCTAACAGTGGAAGCAGCGGCTGTCTGATTTTACTGGCTTTTGGTATCCTACTCCTCCTACTCTATCTCTTTGCCCAGCCTTAATGTATGGGGAGTTGCTTAGTCTTACTGCAACTTGATATGCCATGTTTCCTTTGATACCCATTGGTGGCCTTCCCTTTTCCTCAAGGGAAACAGAGGAAGTGTGGATTAGGGGAGGGGAACAAAGGGCAGGAAGACTGGGATGAGAGGAGGGTGCAGAAACTGTGGCCAGGATATAAAATAAATAGATAAATTATAAGTAAATATTATGTGCCATAAAATAAAAATTAAAAATGGAGTTGAGGAACACTTTAATACAGTGCTTCTCAACTTTCTAATGATGAGATCCTTTAACATAGTTTCTCACATTGTGTCTCTCAACCATAAAATTATTTCATTGCTGCTTCATAACTGTAATTGTGCTATTGTCATGAATAGTAATGTAAATATCTGAAAAGCAGGTTATCTGTCATGACCCACAGGTGAAGAATCATTGCTTTAGTATAATTTCAATCACACCTAAATGTCACTTTTCTCACTGATTCATGGCCACTCCAAAGCTTTAAAAAAGAACCTAAGAATATGGCTAATACATACACACAATCCAAATACTGAAATATAAGACATGATGAAGTCATGCACTAATGATGGAAAGTCTGTTTACTTTAGCTTCCTGTCCAGTAAGTGTTACTTTTTTCTTTCATATTAGATGGAATAATAATTGATCTGACCATAGTTCACATTTGATTAAGGGAAAATTAAGCAGGACATACATTCTGGTTAAGTTAATTGTCACAAGAGATTAACTCACAATTGAAGACTAATCACGATATCCATGATATAGCAGAACAGACTTTTATGAATCTCCTAAAGCTGTTTATGACCATTAGGCAAATATTTTACTTAACTGAAGATGTAATGAAAGCACATGTTGTCAGAAAGATAATGATGGAGTCGATTAGAGCAAAGTTGTTTTCAAGTGGACATTCTCAGGGGAGCATCAAGTGGCGATTGAAGTTCAAGGTGTGAATCTACCAGGAGGCAACACCCTGATCTGTGAATCTTGGATAGACAAGGCCCGAAGACCACATACCCATAAATATCTTTTGCTTCTGATGTACTTCCCTTGCTTGGGTTCATTGAAGACAAGTCTGCACCCTAAAGTTTTAAACTTGAGCTGACTGATTCCTTTTCATATATAATAGTTTAGGTTTGTGATTCCTTTAAGATTCATTGTAACATTACCTTTCAAGATAAGTAATAAGGTAACTGGCCCTTTCTTTGTAATTGTAAAAAGCAAACTGGCAGTAAAAGCCCTTACTGAGAGTATCTTGCTTGCCTACTCCGTTAATCTAGAACATGTTGCTTGGATATGAATATATGTGGGTTCTTGGGATAATTCATTTTATTCTTTACCTGTAATACATAAAATGTTTAATCATGTAAGAGATGTGGAAAACATGCTGTTTTTTTACTTGCATTCATTCACTTGAAAAACAGAATGTAACCATATTGTAATTTTTAGATTTCCTGAAAGATTTTCCTGGGGTATATGATCTGTAATGGAATGAATAAAGATAGAGTAAAAATGGGTTAGAAGAAAAATATCAAAAATGAGAATTAGAGGACAAACAGAGTGAGAGAAGGCAGGATCACGCCCCTTCCTTATGGGCCAGGCTTTGTTGATCCCTCATGGGAGCACTTACCCTTTGGGAGGAGTGGATGGAGGGTAATCTGGGGGGAGGAGAGGGGAAGCAGGAGGAGGGGTGGAAGGGAAAACTGTGATTGGATTGTAAAATAAAATTAAAATAAATATTTGGGGCTGGAGAAATGGGTCAGTGCTTAAGAGCACTAGCTCCTCTTCCAGAGGTCCAAGTTTCAAACAGCAGCAACCACATGGTGACTCACAGCCATTTTTAATGATATCTTGTGCCCTCTTCTGATGTACATGAAGACAAGTCACTCATATCCATAAAATAAAAAAAAATTAAAAATAAATACATAAATAAATGAATAATATTTTTAAAAAGAAAACAAGAGGGAAATCAACAGCAATATCAAGAATAGTGTTTGCAATAGAAGAACAAAGGAAAGGTCTGAAGGAAAGCATCAAGATAGTGTTTGTGTGTCTCTCTAACTCCCTCAAATAGAAAAGTCTATATGTTCTGACTCCATAGCTTCCCTTTGAGCCCTGCATTTTTGGAGGCTATTACAAGTCAATGAAAGTTGCTGTGTATGTTACAAAGTAGCATATGGCAAAAAGCAATAGCCAATCATATTGCCAAGAGTAAGTGATGGTGAGTGCTTGCCATTAAAAACGGGAATCCATATTACCACTTCCAGGCTTTGAGAATTGCATGCCTCCTCTCCCTAAATGTCCTTTAATAAATATCGTTGGGAGGCTGGCAGCCTCATTTTCCTCAGTTATATAGCCAACTCTAACTAAACTCACCCAAAAGAGGAAGACATGAAAATAGGAGAAAGACTTGATGGGAAGAAAACAGATTTCAGCAAGAGAGTGAAAAGAATGAGAGAAGAAATGGATAAAAAGTAGAAAAATTAATTAGATACACAGATGAAAATGTCGAAAACAGATTTATATTTTAATTTACACTCAAGAAAATACCACCTTAAAAGGAAATACATAGGATATTATTTTTAATTAAAGTTCAAAATATAAGCATGTGATTTTATGTAGAAAAATTAAAACAGAAACTTTATTCATCCTAAAATATAAAAAATGCTTCTTTACTCATGGTTTTGTATAAAATTTTAAGTTTTATATATCTAACTTTCTGATAATTTAAAAAGCATATACTATGCTGAGGAAAGTTAGAATTTTTTCATGTCTCTCAGGGATGATGTCACAAAATTAACATTAAAAAGGAAGAAAATGATTTTATATTCAAATCAGAATATATTTTCTTAAACTCTGTGGAGTGTCAAGTATTCAGTATTTGTTTGAAAGTGTGTTATTCTTTATTTTGAATTTTAAATAAATAATTGATTTTATATCAAAATTTTCATATTATAATTTTCTGTTTTAAAGATATGATTTCTGGTGGTATATTTCTCTCCTCTGAAATCAGACATTCAAATTTGAAAGTAATAAATTTTTTAAGAACTTTGTGGTAGCTTGGAGTTCAGTAATAAATAATAAACTCACAGCCCTGAGACTAGGTTGAAATAACTGTAATAATACATGTTCATGGGTATGGCTGCATTTGTCAATCCATCCATGTAGATAAATCAGCTCAGAAGGAGAGTAGCAATAATGGATGGAAACTAACTATTGAATGTAAACCTAAAGCCCATAGGAAGGATAAACAAAATACTATTCAAATCCAGATTCTAAAATGTACCATTGAAATGTAAATTTATGCTACTAATAATCATTCTATCACTAGATGACCAATTTTTAAATATAAATGTTTTATTAGAGTTTAGAGATTTAAGGTTTTAAACCTTTGCTTTAGGCCTTTGATACATTGTTGTGGGAAGAGTTAAAATAGAGAAAATCTTATTGCTGCATGATCAAGAAGCAATAGAGAAAGAGAGAAGATATTGGTGTCGGATAACCCTCAAATGCACTTTTCCAGTTCCCTGAATACCTCTCAGGGAGCTACACCACTTAAAAACTCTGTTATTAGATGATACTGCCAGGATCCGTAATGAATCTCTAACCTGAACCTGTTCCAGGATACTTAATCACCTAACCATGGCATCAGGTTAATTATATGGAAATATTCAAAACAGTCTTGGCATGATTGAAAAATAAAAGTTATCAATATATCCATATTAATTTACTTGATAAGTATGGGTGCATTGCTTGCTTGTGAATATGTACACTATGTGTATACATTGCCAAAGGAAGCAAGAAAAGGGGTCAGGTTTCCTGGAATACAATATAGATAGTTTTGAGCCTCCATTTGGGTGCTAGAAAAAACCTATTCCTTTGAAAGAGCAGCCATTGGGTTTAACCATTGAGCTTTCTCACTATTTTTGGCAGTGATTAATTATTATTATCTTATTCATGATAAGGTTTTTAGCCCATATGTTTACCAAAATCCAACAAACCTGTATTTTAGAAAGAGGTACTTTATTCATTTTACACTACACTTCTGTCAATGTATATTGCTTTGGGATGCAGAGGCAGATTAAAACTCCTTTGGCTTCAACAATCTAACAAAAAATATAAATATCATACTTATTGTTTTGAGTCCCTATGGAAATAAAGTTATTGATAAGTATGTTATTTCAACTGGGAAAGAAAGCTGCATAATATAAGAAAATCAATTTCCTCTCTAAAACTGATTAAGCTGTAATTGTCTATAGTTACATAAATCATTAAATTGACTTTAAATAAAATCAAGAAAGAGAAATTTTTAAATATGTATATACAAATTAAAACAAAACAAGAACAAACAAGATTGTGATAAGTATTCTAGAAGAGGCTTAGGATATGGCTAATGCATGTACATTGATGATTTGCCATCAGGAATCTATTAGGTTTAGCATAGAATACTTTTCATAGAAACATGAAAATTTAGCCTACATGGCATGATTTCCCTAGATTCGAATAAAACCCTGGCAGTGAGCTTCTCTGAGTAAGCTGCTATCGGAGAGAGATTCTGAACTTAGCATTTCCCTCTGTCTTCTCCAACTACACTCTCAGATAACCATGCCCTTCATTGTTCCCTGTCTTTGCAGTCACCAATCATTTTGTGAGTTTTGAAGATCCAGAAAAAAAAATCACATAAGAACTAAAAAAATGTACTAGCTTCTCTGACAGTGTGGATTGTAGGCTGGTACCCTATGTCTAAAATCTACATATGAATGAGTACATACCACATTTGTCATTTTGTGATTGGGTTACCTTGCTCAGAATGGCTTCTTCTAATTCCATCCATTTTCCTGCAGATTTCAACATTCCATTGTTTTTTATCTGCTGATTAGTACTCCATTGTGTAAATGTACCAGATTTTCTCCATCCATTATTCAGTTGAGGAGCATCTAGGAGGACACTAAGAGAGACATGCATGGTCCCCTGGAGAGAAGGGGAAAGGGTAAAGATCTCCTGAGAAAATTGGGAGCAAGGGACAGGGGGCAGGGAGCTAGAAGAATGAGAAGGGGAGAAGAGGAGGGGTGAGGAGGATATGAGGGAGCAGAAAGGTTGAGTTGGGGGAAGAATAGAAGAAAACAAGAAAGGAGATATGATAATAGAGGGAGACATTTTAGGTTTACAGAGAAATCAGGCACTAGGGAAAGATCTGGAGATCTACATAGATGACACCAATTTACTATATAATGCCCTCCCCTAAGAATGAGATTGATGACTGTCTAATATGCCATCCTATAGCCTTCATCCAACAACTGGTGGAAGTAGAAGCAGACACCCACAACTAATCACTGAAGTGAATTGGAATCCAGTTGCAGAGAAGAACTAGTGATGGGTAAAAGGGTCCAGACCAGGCTGGTGAAACCCACAAAAACAGCTGACCTGAACAATGGGGAGCTCTGGTCTCTAGACTGATAGCTGGAATACCAGCATGGGACTGATCCAGACCCCAGGAACATGGGTTTCAGTGAGGAAACCTCGGAAATCCACGGGACCTTCTGTAGTAGTTCAGCACTTATCGCTAGCATAGGTGTGGACTTTGGGAGCCCAATCTATGTAGAGGAATACTCCCTGAGCAAGACACACAGGGGTGGGCCTAGACCCTATCCCAAAGGATATGATAGACTCTGGTGACCCCCCATGGAAGGACTCATTGTCTCTGGGGAGCAGAAAGGATATATGATAGGTAGGATTTTAGTGGGGGGTGGTACGGGAGGAGAAGAGAGAGTGGGAACTGGGATTGACATGTAAAACAATCTTGCTTCTAATTCAAATAACAAAAGAATAAAAAAGAACTAAAAAAAAATGTACTAAATCAGTACTTTGCAATGTTGAAGTACTTGCTGAAGGAAAACTGCTCTACATGACATTGACCTGCTGGTTGGAACCAACTTCTTAGGACAGAGGACCTCAACAGACTTGGTAGTGGTGTCCAACTGTTCTCTTTGCATTAGCTTCTCCACTAGAGGGGTTTGATTTTCCTGCTTACAGGTACATTAGGAAAAAAACAAAGTAGCTGTAAGAAAATGATGAGTCATGTGTGACATATCTTAAATATTAAATGGTTTTTAATTTAGGAAAAAGATATGGAGATACAATACAATTGAAAGCATAGTACCATTCCCTTTTCCTTCTATACATCTTTGTATAAGCAAGTTCACAAATACCAACATACTAGCTTTCCTCCTTCACTTTTGGAAAGGTAGTCTTTGTTCAAAAGAAATAAACTCCCATTATTATAAATTAATAGATATAATTTAAAGATCTATAATCACATCTACATCTATATCTACCTATATCTATATCATCTATATCCATATATACATTCATAACACAACACTCAGCCACACAGCCAGAATTTGCAACACATGGTTAAAAATAAGATCAAGTATTTGATATTTATATTATTTCTATACATTTTACATAGGGTGTCGGTATCCCCAACTGACCTCTAATATGCTGTGTAGTAGAGAATGATACTCCTTATTAAATTGACTCCACCTCACAAGAGCTAGAAGTACAGGTATGTGCCATCACACCAACTCAGTTTCTCATTCAGACCATATCTAGAACTTTAAATATGTTACTTAACCTAATAGAACAAACTATTCTCCTTTATGAACTGAGAACATGGGTATTCAGAGTCAAATGCATTTGCTTTAAGGATTAGGTAAATTAATGCATTTTATAAATTCAACTTCATGCATGCACACATTAAGTTTTCTAATTTTGGACTTATTTTTCATGCATGAGTTCTTAGAATGTCTCAATTTTATTTTTTTAAAGGCTCAGAGAAAATAGATAATTTTAGCCTGTGGCTATACAAAATAATGCGCCCAAAAGTTTGAGAAAAGCATAGTCAATAGAATTTTGATTTATTCATATCTATTTAAATAGTAACAATGGTAATTTAATTGCACATAAACAATGGAATGTATAAGCAAGTTAGGAAGCTAATTAATTAAGTCTTTTTGTAGAAAATAACACCTTGGTTTGAGCCAATATTTCTGTGGGTAAAAGAAAAATAGAAGGCACAATGTCTCTAGTGAATTTTTATCAAATACTGATGTGATCTAGTGTGGCTACAGTATTGTGATGTTTCATAAATAAAATGTGTTCTAGACTGAGGCTTCATCACATATGCTTTCTATGCATTCTTCAAATGTAAATAAGATTAAAAAATTATTGGTAAAGAATATAAATGTAAGCTTTTACAATATAAACAAATGTTCTATGTTAAAATGTTAATATTTTACCAAAACATGATGTGTGTAGTAACACTAAACAATAGATTTATAGATACAGATAAGGGGATGTTGGGAGCAGGACACATACCAGAACATTGTTAGTTTTTGCAGAGTTGATTCCAGAGTTAGAATTTGGCTAGTTCAAAGGAGGGCTTTCCCAGTACTTCCTGACAAGATTTTTGAGAATTGTGTTCTAAGAGAAGAAAGGTGAATTCTACAGAGACTTGAGAAGATATGACAAGCTCATGTCTGCACCATGAGGCTTGAACTCTAGCAGCAAGTTCTGAAGACCATTACAGAAAGCTATCTATAGTCATTGCCAGGAATTTTTGTGTTCATTTTTCTCGTCCAAAAGGGCCAGTAGTATAATTTGTTACAAAGTCTTAAATACTCACTCTATAAATCAAAGCAATGGAATGCAATCATTAAAGTAAATATTTAAATTTCACAAATGATAAATTACATATATATGTGCATATATCTTAAAATATCCAATGTATGTTGTTTAAATAATTAGTATTAGAGTTAAGGTGTTTATCTAGAGAAATAATAAAATAACAGAAAAAGAACAGTTATCTAACATCCAGTATTGTCTATGATCCAGGTGAAGGTGATGAATTTGTGAAGCAGGAAGTAGACTCCTATATTTTACACAACAGAGTAATACTGACCATCCAACACAGTACATCAAATGCTATGTTTGTATTTTCTTCTTGAAATGGATATAATGATAGGTTGACGACAATTCCATAGCAACAAAGACTTGATGACTTTCCCTGCATGTGTTTGCCCTTACTTCTTTTGTATGTATTACTGGATTTCTCTGTAATAGAAAAATAATTCATTTTGACACTGTGCCTCCAATTTCTATCCATCATTTCTTGAACCTACAACTATTAGACTGGTATCTTCCCCTCCTGAGAGGTTTCTGTCAAAGTTCACCATGACCTCCACTTTTCTCAGTCCCACATTGACATTTTCTGTAACATTTCAGCAGCATTTGGCAAAATGTAACTATTTCCACTTATAAAATAATGTATCTATTTAACTTTTGTCCCAATACACTCTTCTACAGTTCCTATTTTCTTGCCTGTCACTGCTTCCTAGTCTTCAACAGCTCCTCATTCCTTTGACTCACTTCAGTAAGTTTGGAATACTTCCAATTTTATCAATTGGTTGTCCTTACTTTTTCATTCTACTGACTCTCTTGATGATATCATTCATTCTCCTGTCTCCTCATATCAAATATTACCAACATGAACTACTCTACTAGAATTCAGAAATAGTATGAATCTCTTTTGACATTTTGACATGGATGTGTAACTAGTATGGGGATTTATCATGTCCAAAAGTGAATTCCCTGTCTTCCCTTTAAGATTTGCTGTGCTCATATATCTCCATCTCAGGTCATGATCATTCTGTTTTGTCAAGACTAATAACTTGGTGTCCTCCTAGACTTCTCTTTGCTTATACCCTTCAATCAGTGTGTCAGTGTTTCTTTCTGGCTTCACATTTTAAATGTATTCTACCAACTCCATATCTCCTACCCTGCTTCAAGACACAATTATCATCCATCCAGATCACTGCAACCATCTTCAAGTATCCCTAGTCTGCTTTTGCTCTCTGTTGTCAACACAGTATTCAGTTGTTCATGTTGAAGATTTTATGCCATTTCTTTTTACAGAATTCCCTAATGCTTTGTTCATTGACTGAAAATAAAACATAAAGTCTTTACACTTATGTCAAAATCCAATCTAATTCCTCATGCACTTGGAATTCGATAATATACATAGACTCCTGTAGCTAAAGTTGACTATTTTTGTTTTATTTTTATATTCCTTGAATATGCAGCATGCATTCAACTTTAGCATCCATGCATTTAGTTTTAAATTGCCTGGATTGGTTTTCCTCATCATCAACATCATTTCATCAACTTATTCAACTTTCTTTCATATCTTTGCTTAAATATGTCACACAGCCTTAGATAATTTTGCATTACTTTGATTAAAGTATCTGACAAAAATGAATAAGGATTTTTTATCTGAAGTTTTAGAGGTATTTCAATTTTCTTACTAGGGAATATGGGCACAAGAGTGAGAGACAGTACCCTGTTCACAATATGGAAGACAGGAATCAGAGATCCTGGATCTAGCAGTGGGGTTTGGTAATATAAACATTAAATGCTTTACCCTACTGACATCCTTTGGTAAATCCAAGCACAAAAAAGCTCCACAGCCTTCAAAATAGTGCCAAAAGATAGAACAACTTATTCAAAACAGCCTGTAGTTGGTACTCTAGACAGACAGTAACACCTTCCTAGAAAAGACACTCAGTGAACATACTCTATGCATTGTCTTTTTCTTCTTAGCTCTGTCTCTATCTTTGACTCTCTCACATACACCATAGTTATATCAATGCCGTGAGACCATTTAAATGTATTATATATTCTTTCTTATTAATACTATCAATGTTCAGTTCTTGAACTCAGCAATACATATTTATGCAATTTTTGATTAACTTAAATTCATTATCAAAGATAAAGCAGGCCTTCTTATATATCCATGTTTCAATGTATGTATCCATGAAACAACTTATCTATGTTTCTCATTTTAGTATTTTAGTGTTGTCAAAATTTCCCAATGCCACTTTTCCTTAAAGTGCTTTCTGGCTTCCAAAATAACCTAGCCCAAGTGAAAATGTTGAATAGTTAATGCATCCCCAAGCATACCTCAATGGATAGCTTTTCTGTATTGCTTTAAATGCCGTGCAACTTTGTTCCTTTGGTAAAATAACTCTGAGATACATCCTTTACATTGACTCTCAGAGTTCCTCTGTGATATGAAGTCATATTTATACAGACTCATGTGTATAATAACTCAATATACTAGGAGTGATTCTTTCCTTGTGTCTCTTTTTTCCCTAAAATACTGTCATCTTGATACCAATTTTCAAGTAAGTATTTATTCTTCCACTTCTTACATTAATATTTTGTATTAAGTGTGTAGAAACTCCAAGTTTTGGTCTGTTGTGGAAATTTAAATAATTATTCACATAATCAAAAGTACAATAAAGTATAAAGCTTAATAGGTATGCTGTTTATTGATGATCCTATTATTCTATTTTTAGTGCTAAACTACTCAAAATTTAAATAAGTGATCATCTATTTTATAAATGATCATACATCTTACTACATATGAATGCTTCCAGTCAGGAGTGACAAAGAAGTCTTAAATGCCAAAAAAAAGAAATAAGCATGATAACTTAGGAACAGAAAGTAGCTTCTCCAGTTAGTGTCATCTCTTCTTCAACCTTATTTGAAATTCTGATTGTCTTTTCATGTTTTGGGCCAAGATGTTACATGGATACATTGTAATTAATTATTTATACTGAAATAAGACCTTTTATATAATATTTGCACATTTATATGAAAAATGCATCTATTATTGTTTCTATATCAATATTAAACATGTCTATCCATGTGTTTGTCATATTTTTGGATGAAAATAAATTTACAACCTCTTACAAATAAAACTAAAATTAAAAAGTAAGTCCAACTCATATTATGGAAGTCTTATTGAACTTGGAACTATATCAATCTTAATGGTCTTACTCATTATAAATAGAATAGGACGTTTATGAACATAGTGCCAAGTTTCATGTTTAGGTTCTCTTAATATTAGTACCATTTTAATAGAATCAAGCTTTATTATCAGACAAATATACATGTCCACTTTACACTTGTTCTTCACAGAGGTAGAAGTGCAAATCAGAATTAAATGAGGATTGCTTCCTCCATTTTACTTTTTCCCCATTATTAATTTAAATTAGAAACAAGATTGTTTTGCATGTCAATCCCAGTTCCCTTTCCCTCCCCTCCTCCCCTACCCACACTAACACTCTACCTATCCCATAACCTTTCAGCTCCTCAGGAAGGGTGAGGCCTTCCATAGGGGTTCTTTGGAGACTGTCATATGCCTCTATGTGGAATGGATTCCCAAAGTCCATTCCTGTACTAGGGATAAGTACTGATCTACTACAAGTGGCCTCATAGATTTCCGAGGTCTCCTCGCTGACACCACATTCATGGGGTCTGAAACACTCCCATGCTGGTTTCCCAGATATCAGTCTGGGGACAAAGAGTTCCCCCTCATTCAGGTCAGCTCTTTCTTTGGGTTTCACCAGCCAGGTCTTGACAGCTTTGCTTATCATTCCTCCTTCTCTGCAACTGGATTCCAGTTCAGTTCAGTGTTTACCTGTGGGTGTCTGCATCTACTTCCACAATCTACTAGAAGGAAGGCTCTAGGATGGTGTATAAGTTAGTCATCAATCTCATTATCAGGGGAGGGCATTTAAGGTAGCCTCTCTTCTGTTACTTAGATTGTTAGTTGGTGTCATCTTGTAGATCTCTGGACATTTCCCTAATGCCAGATTTCTCTTTAAATCTATAATGGTTCCCTGTATTACAGTTTCTCTTTTCTTGCTCTCCTCTATTCTGCTCCTTCATGTCCTCCTCACCCCTCCCCTTCTACCCTTCTCATTCTCCTAGATCCCTCTCCCCTCCCTGTATGCTCCCAATTTGCTCAGGAGATCGTGATCCTTTCCCCTTTTCCAGGGGACCATGTATGTCTCTCTTAGAGTCCTCCTTGTTTCCTAGCTTCTCTGGCAGTGTGGATTGCAGGCTGGTAATCCTTTGCTCTAATTCTCAAATCAATATATGAGTGAGTACATACCATGTTTTTTTGTTTTGTGTTTTTTGTTTTCTCTCTCTCTCTCTCTCTCTCTGTGTGTGTGAGAGAGAGAGAGAGACTTGGTTACTTCACTCAGAATAGTTTCTAGTTCTATTCATTTGCCTGCAAATTTCCAGATTCCATTTTTTTCCCTGCTGAGTAGTACTCTGTGGTGTAAATGTACCACATTTCTGGTATCCATTCTTCATTTGAGGGTCATCTGGGTTGCTTCAAGGTTCTGGCTTTTACAAATAATTCTGCTATAAGCATAGTTGAACAGATGTCCTTGTATGAATGTGCTTCTTCGGGGTATATGCCTAAGAGTTGAATTGCTTGATCTTGTGGTAGACTGATTCCCTTTTCCTGAGAATTCACCATACTAATTTCCAAAGTGGTTGTAGGAGTTAGCACTCCCACCAGCAGTGAAGGAGTATTCCCCTTTCTTCACATCTTCTCCAGCATAAACTCATTTTGATTTTAGCCACTGTGACAGGAGTGAGATGGTATCTCAGAGTTGTTTTGATTTGCATTTCCCTCAAAGGATGTTGAACACTTTCTTATGTGTCTTTCAGCCATTTTAGATTCCTCTATTGACAATTCTCTATTTAGTTCTGTATCACACTTTTTAATTGGATTATTTGGTGTTTTGGAAACTAGCTTCTTGAGTTCTTTATAAATTTTGGAGATCAGCCCTCTGTCAGATGTGGGGTTAGAGAATATCTTTTCCCATTCTGTGGACTGCCATTTATGTTGTTGACTGTGTCCTTTGCCTCACAGAAGCTTCTGAGTTTCAGGAGGTCTCATTTTTTAATGGTCAATCTCATTGTCTGTGCTACTGGTGTAGGAAACTCCTTCCTGAACATTACACAATTTTTCTTCTTAAAAAGTGCTACTTTTGAAAATTTTCCCACAGAAAACAGATCAATCTTACACTGAACAAATAAGTAGGAAAACAAAGAATTAACCATCACAGGAAATTTAATTTAGTGAAACATAAATTATAGCATAGATGTTTTAGCAATAGTGCATTTCACTTGGAAACAATAGTATTAATTATTAGTAATTCCTAATGTTTTAAAGGAGATAGAGAAACCCTAAAACTTTCCCACTGCAGTGGAATAGGATGCATGTTGCTATGAAATGCATATAATTATGAAGTGTACATCCATATTTCACAGAGCTTTATATAGCATGATGAGACACTTTGATTTTGGGATGTTAGTCCCTCAGGGAGACATAGGCAAGCTTGCTTGGTGCAGATGTTATTTTCACAACTTTTAAAGCTCATTCTTTAAAGAAACACTGAATCAAAACTAAGGATATATGAAAACTACATATGCAATCTCAGTAATTATTATTCTAACTTAAAACTATAAGTTTTAAAAAAGCTAACAGAGGTACCATGCATCTATGGACAATGATATTCCCAGAAAACATTATCATATGAAAAGCAAAGTGCAAGATGTGAGATCCCTCTTCTCTGTGTTAGGATTTCTATTGATCCCATGAACACATTATCAAAAAAAGCTTTTGGAAGAAAGGATTTATTTCAGCTTACAAATTTAAGATCATACTTACAAATTTAAGATCATACTTCATCACCAAGGTAAGTCATGGCAGGAACGCAAAGCTTAAAGCTGGAGACAGCCACTGAAAGGGTGGCCAAAAAGGATGCCAACTCCAGCCTTGCTCCCTCCTGGCTTACTCTGTTTTATTCACCCCAAGACACATACCCTCCAGTAACACCACCCACAATTGGATGAGCCCTCTGACATCATTCTTCAATCAAAACTTATGCCCCACAGGCTTCTCGATGAGACAATCTTATTTTCTCAATTATGTTACTATCCTCTCAGATGATTCTAGTTCCTGTCAAGTTGTCAGGTGGCAAAAAAGCAAGCTAGGACACCTTATGTGATATTGATCAAGGAGGCCCCAGAGTTCTCAAAAATAGTAGAGAATATAGGACTTGCCATTGACCACTTGTTATATTTTGAAGGTTTCTGCAAATAGCATGGGCAACAAATTATTGATACAAGGGCCTGCTCCTCTCTAAATAGAAACAGAAGTGTATTGAGGGTGGAGGGTAGAGGGCAAGTAGAGGAAGAAGATAGGAAGAGAGGAGTAAGGGGAATCTATGTTTATGATGTAAAACAAAAAAAATAAATTTACAAAAGACTTGATTACATTGAAACTTTTATAAAGAACAAGCGACATTTTCCGTAGCTTTTGCAACAGCCACAGTTTTTGGAGGTCCCATGGAACCTTTTGGGCATCAACTAAATTATGTATAAACAAATTTCAATATTGGAGGCTTCATTTGCTGAAAAAAGATGTCCTGTTTTGGTTTTGGCTCTGTCTCCCCAAGTATTTGGCTGTGTAATTTAGATCACCTTCATATATGTATATATTTCACAAAAGTTCTACCACTTTATGTTTACATATGACTTCTTCATATGGTCCTTGATGTTAATTGTCTGTTTCATTATTCCCTCTTCACATACCCCCTCCTCCACCTTCCTACATGATCCTCTGATTCAAGTCCTCTGAATCATGCATCCATGACTTTCTAAATTATAGTCCAGGTTTGTGGGGATAAACATAAATATTTAGAATTTATTGAAGATACATTAGCAGGTTCTATCCTAGGAATTTTGACCTCCAACTACAGACTTATGGCCATGGGACCTCCAAAAAACTGTGGCTGTTGCAAAAGCTACAAGTTTCTCTTTACAGACTCATAGGCAAAGTCACACTGCTGAAAGCAACACCTACACAACTCATTGAATATGAATAAGTCAAGATGGTGCCTGTATAATGCCTTTACCCCTACAGGCTAGTGTCTTTGGTAAAGGAAAGGTACTCTGATGATTCCAAATTAGAAAAATATACACCAGTTCAGGTATAAAATCTTTTATATGCAACTCTCTCCATCCTGAAAGATATGATAGACAATGCTTCAGATACCTTGGACTACCAAAATTGTGAGACTAGATAGCCCAGAATCCAAGATTAAAATGAAATACTACTATTATACTAAAAGGATCTAGTAATGAAATTATTCCTAGTGACAATTCGCTATATTTGTTGATCAATGTCTTGTTCAGCCATTTTCAGAGAAGCTTCCTCCTGCAGCAGATGGGAAAAAGTACAGAACCCTGCAGTCAGACAATTTGCAGAAAGTAGAAATCTTTGGAACACACAGTTTAAAATGGTATGTCTCCATCTAATCCCTCCTCTCATTGAGGTAGGAAGAACGTAAGAGCCAGAGGTGAGGGTGATTTTGAGTTTATGAATTTTATAAGGGACTTTGAACTTTAGACCCTTAAACAAGTTTGAGATTGTTATCAACTAAGGTATTGTTGAAGCTTGACTTAATGGGTTTTGCATTATGCTATGGCTACAAGCCTTTGGGGGTCAGGGGCTGGAAAGTGGTATTTTGTCAGAAAACAGCCCCCAAAGGGATTAACACTCTTACAAGATGTGGCTTTGTTGGAGTAAGTGTGGTCTTATAGGAGGAAGTGTGTCACAGTTTGTATGGGCTTTAAGTATCTGTTACTCAGGCTATGCTCAGTGGGGTAAAGAGTTCACTTCCTGTTGTTTGCAGATCAAAATGTAGAACCCTCAGCTCCTTCTCCAGCAATATTTCTGACTGCATGCAACCATGCTTCCCACCATGAGTATAATGGGCTAAACCTCTGAAACTGTAATCTAGCCAAATTAAATGTTTACCTTTGTAACAGTTGCCATTCTCATGGTGTATCTTCACAGGAACAGAAACCTTAACAAAGACAGGATTCATGGCCCTTTCTCAGTCTATTCTAACATGTCTATTGCTGTTCTTGTGTAGTTCATGTGGTTGAGAATTTATGACCATATTTACTGACATCACTAGGAGAAATAGTCTCACTACAAACTCCCATATCCAAAGGTTCTTCAGTTTTGTTTTGTTTTTCTGCCATATCTTCTGCAATGTTTTCTGAGCTGTATGCACAGGAGTTGTTTTGTAAATGTATCCATTGGGATTGAGTTTCACAACTCTGCATTTTTATTGCTTTGTTTTTCTGAAATGGTCTCCATCTGTGATAAAAAGAAATTTCTTTGATGCAGGGTAAAGGCTACATTTATCTGTAGGTATGAAAACAAATATTTAGAAGGCAGTTTGCTAACCAAATAATGAAAAGCAACCATGTCTACAATCACCAAACACACATACATGCATACAAACATAAATTCAAATTTTAAATTTGATAAGAAAATCATAGGTCAAAAAGACCATCAGTGTTTGTAATACAGTTTGTAGAATTGAATGTCTTATAATCCATTTAAAATCAAGTCTGTATCATATAAAACTAGTAGTTTTCATCTATAAAATCTTGAATCCTAGTGAATCTATCAATTGGGTATTTAAAACATGATTAAATATGTTTGGAGTACAAGTGATAGAATACTGGTTGAATATATATAAAATGTGAACAAGACATATCCAGCTTATTGTATAACTTAGTGATTTCCTCTAAGCCAGTTAATAAACAACTTGTACAGATCTCGAGCCTGCCCTCGTACTCTCTATAAATTCATAAGTGCACTGATCATGAAGTTCACTGTTGGACCCCCAGCATTATGCTCACCCTGCCCCCTGACAATGGGCGGGACATGCATAATGCTGTGACCAAGTCGTGGCTACATAAGTCCTTATGGGTTTGCTTAAGGACTGAGTACACATGTGCAAGCCAAGAATTTATTCACAAATGATAACAGCTGGAAGAGGGAAAATCAGTTTCCTCCAATGTTGTGACAGAGTGTACCAGCCACACTGCAGGACAGATCCCATGGTCAAGAGTAGTTGGTCAAGGCAAACAGAATCTATCTTCTTTAATAACATTTTTATTTTGTTTTAGAATTCATTGATGTTTTTTGGCTTTAATTTATTTGTAAGGGAGAGGAAAACATGAAGTTGGGAGAGGAGGAAAGTATCTGGCAAGAATTGAATGATAGAAAGTAATAAAAGTATCCTGTATGATTAATTCAATAAAACAAGGATCTACTAGCAACTGAAACATGGCCAAAATCTTTAAAAATTCATGAACCCTTAAGGAATAAAATACAGTGTTCCTTTATTTACTTTTTTGGAAAATGGGTGAACAGTTCATCATAATGGAGTCTTGTGTCCTTGTTTCAGATCAGCATATGAATAATTGTCCAATGGGTCTCTGTGAGGCAAGTCCCATGAAGACAGTCTCTCACTTGGCAAAGACCAGTGTACCTTGGGACAGAGCAGAGTACTACTTAGAACACACAGCCTTCCTGATTTATTCTCTCTTATGATATTGATGATTCTCTTGGAAGTTTAAGTTTCATTTTGCATGCATGGGAAAGATGTTATCATTCCTTGAAACACCAATTGTTTTCTTCAACACTTTCCACAACATTCCTTTGAGAACTGAGGTATCTTTTGTCTCTTATAAAGAGGCTTGGATATGCAGAACTCTTTAGGTCAAGGGCATTGTATGGAAGCAGTTTAGGCAAAATACCCCAATTTCTATAAATATGCCTCATCAAGTTTTGAATTATGCTGTTCTTAAGAATGTGTGTGTTTTTAACCTTAGCTTTGTAAGAACTTGATGTGCCTGGCTCGACATTTATCCAATTTAACAAAATGCTGGGCATTGGTTTTAGTTTTATAAATTGTTTGTGAAAGTTGGGAAACAAACATATTTGTTTTTCTTCAGGAGGTTAGCTCTGGAAGGTGGAAAAAACATGTTTGTTTTTGAAGGATAAATAAAGATGGCTCAATCTATTCAGATTGACCTCTTGTGTGAAACTCTAATTGTGGTCAGATAATTCTTTCTTTATGCCTATCCCCTTCTCAGGACCTGATCCTACACTGCAGAAAGACCATGGCAAGTAGTTTTGACTGGGTTATAGATACCTATGATTCTTACTTTGTTCCAGAATACATGAAACACTTTTAACATCTACTAATAAATCTATTGTTAGCCTGTCTTAAGAGATAAAATCAGCAGACTGATACTATTAACATTGACATTGCTGTAAATGACATTACCTCACAAAGCAGTGTTTTGAATAAGATATGTCCTCCAAAATCTCAGGTACCTGTTTCCTAGGAGATGCTGTGGGTTTAGGTGCTGGCTTCTTGCTAAAGGAAGTGCATCAATATGGGAAGACATTGAGATGTGTATCTTCATGAACTTCCCAGATTACTTTCTCTTCTTCATGCTTCTGTTTGACATATGAGCTCTCAGGTTTCTTCAGTTCCTGCTGTGATATCTGCCTCTTGTTGCTGAGGCTTGTTCCTTGATGGACTTATCACTCTGTAATAAGCCAAGGTAAATTCATCTTTTTGAAGTTGGATTTGTCATGGTGTTTTACAATTGAAATAGAAAAGTGATTAATATACTCTTCGCCCAAGTGAAATATTCCTGTCTTTAAAAATATCCTGTAGAATTTGCATTTTCTTCAAGAGGGGGCTCTTTCTAAACTATTGCATACCAATTGTCATTTCTGAAAGAGAATTTAAAGTATTCTATCTGAAGTATGTTGAAATTTTGTTGCTGAAGACTTAATATAGAAAAAAAATGAAATAGTTTATTTGCATCGAGTTATAAAACTTAAAATTATTCTGGTATCTCTCTGTTATTTATTGAAGATTGCATTTAACATAAATCATATAAAATTAAGGATATTCAATGTGCACCTCATTATCATATTCTTGTTATAGAACATTGGATAAGTTTAACAAAAGGTATATATTTATGGTTTACATTATAAAATTCAATAGTTCTTTCTGACTCAGAGTATGCTATATTTTCTCTAACACACATCATCAGTTATATTTCAGAACAATCTTGATGTAAGAAATGTAGACAATAACTATGATTATAATTAGGGAGTGCATACTAAATGTGCTTTAATGAGGTACTATTGTGAGATCCATCTAGTGAACAAGCAGAAATCAAGACTAGCAGGCTGAATAAGAAAGGCTAAACACAACACATGTTTAATGACTAGATATAGAACTCAGAATTGTTTGGTCTAGGAAGACATCTAAAGTACAATTTCATATATACAAAAATGTGATTAAATGATAATTGCACTTAAGCACAATGAGTGTGGAATAAACAGCTTGTGAGTCAATAAAGCATGAAGCAGCTTGGTAAGGTATTTATTGACTGATGATTCATTTAACTCCAAGTTTATTCCATTTCTAATTTAATCCTATCATATTATATTTCATTGGAAAAGTTGGGTGGTGTGACTGGAAGATATTGCCTTAATTGACAACATCCAAAGTGTTATGTAAGTGCATTTCCGTAAGTTTTTCCATATTATATTACCTTTATAACCTCTTGCGCAATAACCCAATAAAGACTGTATCTTAACAAATTATTTTTTCATTAAACAAGAAACTTTACAGTGAATAAAAATTTTATGAAAGGATGAAAACCTCTGCTATGTTTAAATTATAATACTTTTTATATTTTAATATTTATGTCATGTGAAAAATTCAAAGACATTCTTATTATTTTCACTAGGAAAAAACACAAGTTAAACAAATCAAGCATTCTTATTGTAAGCTAAATGTGTCTTTATTAATTCCCATGTCTAATTTTTTTAACATTCATATGACTAACTCTACATTTATAATAAATTCTAAATATGGGTTAATATGATAGGTTTGCAGGTAAGGGGCTTTTCATACAAGCAAGAAGACTAAAGTTCAGAAATCTAGCACAAACATAAATAAAACATATGAAAGTGTTAAATCATCTGGAAGTCTCTTTTCAAGAGACGAAGTGTCTTGTTATAATCTGGCAAGAAAACTATATGAATAGGATAGATTTGGCTCAAATGACAAATCAATATAGAATGTTGAAATTACTGGGGAGAAAAGTTTAAATTCTTGTGGTGATGCATTATTTATGATTTATTAAAGACTGACCGAGGATTCAGAAAACCAAAGTCAGCCTCAAGCTATAGCAATCAGGCAATGGTGATATACAGCTTTAATCCCAGCAGCCAGAAGCTAGGAGGTGACGGTACACAACTTTTATCCTAGGACTTAGGTTTAAGAGATAAATGAACCTCTGTAAGTCCAAGGATACCCAGATCTATACAAGATTGATCCAGTCCTAAAGAGAAACAGCTCACACAAAGATGATCTCAGTAACTGTAGAACACACCTTTAATCCAAGCACTAGGGGGATATAAAGGATAGGAACAGGGTCTTCAGTAACCAGTATTAGGCATTCATTCTCCAGCCACATTGAGAATAGGAAGATATTGAAATCTCATGATTCTCCAGCTACGCTGAGGAGAGGTTACAGTTTGAGGTTTGGTGGAGCCAGAATCGCCTTTCGTTCTGAGGTAGAGTAAGAGCTAGTGACCAGCTGCTTTGCTTTTCTGATCCTCAGTTTGAAGCTTGAAGCCCGATATCTGTCTCTGGATCTTTTATTTGTCATGTTACAAATTCTTCTCCCCCCATACACATGCACACACACACACACACACACACACACACACACACACACACACACACACACACACATGTTATACCCATTACACATTATACACATGCAAGCAAGTACAACACACATAATAATAATAAATGAGTGAATAAATAAATTTTAAGCTTTAACTTTCAGTGACTTGAAACAATCCACAAATCAAACTGGATTTCCCTTCCACAACATTAGTAACCATCTGTGCTAAGACTTTGTTTGGATACCTGCAAGCTACTCTACTTGAAGTTATAGAGTATATTAAAAGATGTAGCCACTGAATAACAGTTTGTTAAAGGTATTGTTCACCAAAGAAGTTATACATTAACAAAGAATGACTCATTCTAGAATCATGAGAAACTTAGAGTTTATCAATTAATAGTACAACTTACTGTTACATTTACATCAATTGAGTAGCTTTCAAATACATAAAGAACAATGAAACAAAAGCTCATTGCTTACAAAGAAAATATTTGGATGTGGAATATGTTTCTTTTATGTAATTTTAATAACCATCAATCATGATATTATAACTACTTCTCACATTGATAAGGAAATACTGATTTGAAAAACAATTTAAGGTACTCAGGAAATCACATGTCACTTCCTCTAAACATATGAGAAAAAATATTTTTACTGATATTTCAAGTCAGTGATTTACTTATTAATTATATTGATACAAGAACACTTTAATTTCATAACTTGATCTGTTTAAATTTGCTTTGATTCTCCTCAGTTAAGAACACACATTACTCTTGGAAAGGAACTAGTTCAGTTTCTAATACCCATGACTGGCACCTCACAACCATCTGTAATTCTTTCTCCAAAGGCTAAAATGCCCTCTTCTTTCCTCAAGGCATATTTCACTCAATCTTACAAATTATGGCTAGATACACACAACCACAAAATAAAAAATAAAAATAAAATATTAAAAAAACAAAACCATTAGCCTACAGGTAGGACTGAGGTGTTAACATGATTGGCTGTGTTAGTACACATCACAATTCCCATACTAAGCATGCCCAAGTGGCTCACAACCATCCGTTACTCCACTTCTAGGGAATCCAATCTCTTTTCTGGCCACTGTGGACACTTCACACACATTGTGTCCAGACACATGTACTTTCAAAACACATGAGCACATGAAAGAAAATAAATATATTTTAAATGCCTTAAGTCACTTATACATATTACTATTTTGGAATTTTAAAATAATTCTTAGCCATTCTGATCACTGAATCATAAGTCAATCTGTTTCCTCTCATGTGCAATATCAATCAAATTCATTGAAATCTGTTTTGATATAAATTCCAGGGACCACACTTAACAAATTATCTAATCTCAACATTTTCCTTGCCTTTTCAAAATTATTTTTTCTTACTACCTTGCCAATTAAGTAGTAAACTATTTGTTTTCAATGCATTAAAATACTCAGCAGAAGTGCATTCTGAATCCTCCCTGTCTTCTTCCTACCAAGAGAATAATTGTTGGTCCCATATAAGTGGATTTTATCATCCAACATTTCTCAGAACTGGAAATCTGAGTCAAAGAGAAGGTCATGTAATGCTATACCTTCTTATATGGAGTTCTCTGTATGATATTCATGAATAAAATATTGGGCTTTGTTGAAACCAATTTTTAAAATTGTTTTTTGTGCCTTGAGCATGTGTTAGCCCAATATATAACAAAATATATTATATTTTGGCAGTAAATGAACAGTTGATTTATGAACATGTGTGCCTTGCTGTTTTTATGAACAAATTACTTTCCCACAATGAAATGTTACATGAAGGATGATTTGTGTATAAAGCCAAAGTAGCAACCAGGGTCATACTAACCCTGAAGAAATGGATATATTTGGGTAAATATAAATGCTTTGAATCAAGATATACTGTGCTGAAGAATTCTTGAGTGATTTATGATTATCAAGTTACCTGGGTTTCTCAGCTACCCAATGCTTCTACTGAATTTGTTCACATACTGGATTTTGCCTCCTTCCAGGTAACTTGATCTTCTTTTTCCTGCATACATTTAAATTTAAAAGTTCAGTAATTCAGTTGTTTATATCCTTTCTTTTCAGTGGGTATGTGAGCAAATGCATTCATAAACACAAACAGTATTTTTGAAGTTTTAGATACACCAAAGTAATCCATGTTACACAAAAGAGATTGTTAAATAACTCTATTTTTATTTTTAAATGAATTGAAATTAAGCAATATACACATACTTATTTGAATTTTCTAAGTATTTCAGTTCTTTATACAATTATATCTCTAACAAAAAAGTAAGAAAATGAACATCTTCTGGTACTGTTGATTCAAAGCGGTTCATGAATGCTTGTGTATTATTGTGTAGTTGTAATCATTGAGCCTTTTAGTAGGCTATGGTAGCATGTGGTACATGAAGTGAATTCTATTGGTTGTTGCCTTATTCCATTGTGAAGCTTATAGCACAGATAGCACTGCCATCATTGAAAGTGCTTCTTCTCTCATTCATGCTGGTCCTGACATCCTTGAGAATTCTGAGATCTGTGATGATTAAATACATTGTTCAGCCAGGCAGTGGTGGTGCACTCCTTTAATCCCAGCACTTGGGAGGCAGAGGCAGCTGGATCTCTGTGAGTTTGAGACCAGCCTGGTCTACAAGAGCTAGTTCCAGGACAGCCTCCAAAGCCACAGGGAAACCCTGTCTCAAAAAAATAAATAAATAAATAAATAAATTGTTCAAAGTAAATTGTCATTATGGACTAAGGCAAAATCTTTCAGTGTTTGTTTGGTTTTCTACCCATGTATTTTGTCATATTGTGTAACTGTACTTTCCTCATTATTAATAAATGTCATATTAGATAATATTTGTAATAGTTTATGGAAATTCAAACAGTCAATGAAAATAGGCTGCCAATGTTAACAATATATTTACCTGGTAGAGTTCCAAATGCTGGTGGAAGCCCCACATTTCTCTTCTTCAAAGTTGTTATCACCATCTTTGTTCTACATATTATTCCAAATATACTCATCTATACTCTACATGCAGAGTGATCTCTGTATCATACAAACACAAAGTTAAAGAAGTAAGGCATAAAAACAGAAGTTTCTTTGAGTATTAACTTTGGCCTGCTTGCTCAGTATGACAGAAGACAATTTTTACAAATGGCATAAGGGTTGGAAATAGAAAAGGGATAGAGAGGTTTCAAGGATGGATACAGTGAAACCCTAATATTGGAAACCCAATGCTCAGATTCACTGTGGTAGTTCCTTTTCATTACTAAAATAAATAAAATAGATTCTTAAGTTTAAACAAACCCATTTATTTAGGTCCAAATTTGGTGGTGTTCTGTCAAAGGTCATTTGGCTCTGTTGCTTTTGGACCTGTAGTAAGGCATACAATAGTGTGTGGAGCTTGTAAAAACCCAAAATCTTTACCTCATGGCAAGGATTCAAATGAGAAAAAGCATGTACAAAGGCCCCAATATCCATTTTCGTTGTTGTGTTTTTGTTTCTTTAAGTATTGTTTTGTAGGGTTGTTTTGTTCAAGACAGGGTTTCTTTGTGGAGTCCTGGTTGATCTAGAACTAGTACTGTAGACCGAAAGGTAATCATAGAGATGTAGCATGATGTTGGCTATTGGCCCACCTGCCTTGAAAGTTAAAGGCCTTTCCCTGGGACAATCCCCAGGACAAAGGAACAAAGATCAAAGAAAGAAAGAGAGAGAGGGGGGATATGGGGTTAAAAGAAGGAATCAAAACATAAATAACACACCCATTGAGTTAAGCTTGCTTCATTTAAGATTCAGAATCAGAATGAAAATTAAATAGCTAACATTTGTCCATAATACAATACAATTTGCCACCAAAGTTTAGATGTATCATTTCTCAAGGGACCCAATATATCAATAAATAAATGTAATTTATAAACAGTTACTAATTTCATTTACCAGAAATTTGCTAAATACTGGAATATACTGCAGATAATTTAGGAATTATGCTGGACATGTGTGGTGATATCTTGCTTGTACAAACAAAACCTATCTGAAGATCAGAGGATAGAGCTTGCTACTAGCTAACCATAGCGGTCTAGAGGTCTGTATAGACAGACAGGAAGTGAGATGGCTGGGCAGAGAGAGGATATAAGCAAGAAGAAACAGGAACTTGCTCTCTGGTCTTCTGAGAATCTAAAGTGGTAAGGTGTAACAGATGCTTGTTCCTTGTCGGATAAGAGTATCTCTTGATACTCTTGAGAGATACCTTGAGAGATAAGCGTATCTCTCAGCATTTTCCTCTATCTAATTCCAGGTTTTTATTATTTAAACCAATTAAGAATTCATTTTTGCATTTTTGGGCCCATGTGACCAGAACATTTACAGCAGGACAGTGGCAAATCACCCCCTGAGGAACACAGTCTGGTCCTAGAAAGCCACCAGCAGCTGTGAACTTACTCAGTCAGGCCAGCTTTAGCTGACTCCCTGATCCTCCGTTCCATCAGTGCCAGCAGCTTATACTATCCATAAAACCCTTTTCTTTGAATTCAGTGCTGTTACCCAGCCTTTATTTAGATTAAAGGGACACACTCCAGACTTCTATGGTTATCTAGTGGCAACTTCCATCCTCTGATCTCACAATAGGCATGACTACACTTCTTTACTTCCAGTACATGGAAAGTGGTAACAGACTGTGTTTTAAGTCATTCACAGCACCATAAGGAATTTGCATCTAGACTAGGTAACAGAAGACCCTACCTCCAAAAATAAATAACAATCCACAAATAAAAGACAGAAATTCATAATAAATTATTGTTACAAATGAATTAACAATTAATTGTATTTAAACTGTAAAGATCAAGTATTATATAACAAAGTATGATATGATATAATATACTACAAAATAGAACTCATAAAAAGCTTCTGAATCTAATGGTAATTGTTAGGTGCCGAATATCCTCTGGTATACAAATTCACAGTGAATTGAATTTTCACTAAAGCCTAACTTTGAAAAGAGAGCCCATACTGTAAACAGAAACACAGGAGATTGCAATCTGTGAGGCAAGAACTTCAAAATATTTATAAAGATCCACATCAATGCATACATAGCAATCTAAGCATGTCTTCAAGAAAAATGAACATTTCTTACCTATTTATGTGATTTGTGGTCTTAAAAATACTAAGCGCCTTTTAAAACTTCATACTGTACATTGAGTTATGAGGTTCTATGTAGTAAGTGCATTACACTTGTAAAACATTTTCCTTCAAGGAGCATAACCATATTGGCGGATTCCTAGAGAGAGGAAACACTCCAAAAATTTAGATGAGTGGTGTGATGAAGCAAGCATCTAAAAGACTGGATTCATTATATTTCTGATGGTTTCTGTTCATACTGGAAAGTTGGATCATTGAATTGAGCATCTCTCCCCTCCCATCCTGTCTTTAACTGAAACACTGAGAAAGATTATTTATCTCCTTCTGTAATCAGGGTTGGGTGTCAGCATAAGCAATATGACAGTGACAGTGACTGAATAATTACTCAATAATTCTATTATTGACCTTCTATGTGTATGTGGCAATTTGATATTAAATGAGGACCCATTTGACAGTTTGACATTTTGGAAATATTTTCTAAGATAAAATTATTTTGGAAAATGGAGACAAAATTGATCCTAAGTCAAAATTTTTAATTTCAATGAATAACCATTTCATACTTACCCCAGAGATTTCTCCATTGTGACTTTTATATATTTATGTATAAATATTATACCATAAAGAATAATGTTAAACACAATTTCTTTTAATGGTCTGAACTCATAGGAGAGACAACTTCTAAAGGATCTTGTTATAATTTCTAAGTTTAAGATGTAGCATTCAATATTTTATATTATTACAGGTTTAAATTAAGATTCTCCTAAAATTTGGGATATAGAGAGAATAATTTTACTTGTGTAAGCAATATTAAATATGCCAAAATTACTAATACAGCATTTATAATATAGGAATAATGTCATGATCAGCATACATATTAATGTTATCATCTGTCCTAGTTAGGGCTTCTTTGCTGCAAAGGAAAAAGAACATAACCCGAATTAACTGGAGAGGAATAGATATGCTTCAATTTGTGGCTTGCATTGCACACTCTCTTGTGGAGATGAGTCATGACTAGAATTCCTAGAACTAGAAGTTGGAAGGAACTGAAGTAGAAAACAGGGTAGAGTGTGCAAACTGTTTACATAACAACTCAGTACAATCATCCCATGGTTTGTACCACTACAATGAACTGGGCCTTCCCATCCTGCATCAGTCATTAACCAAGAAAATGATATTCCAATTTGCTTATAGTGTCACCTTAATATTTAGCATTAAATATGTAGTTTGGGTTGTTTAAATTTATTTGAATATAACAATCTTATTGTGGAAAAATTAAAAGTTAATATAGTTGTTAGAATTATCCTTGTCCAGACAATTCTATTATTTAGTATTAAATATAAAAACTATTATATGCTGCTATGAATGTTTCTATAGAATTATTGAAGATTTATATTAATTACTTATTAGTTTAAGCCTTTTAGTTAAGATTCATATTTGAAGTATAGGATAGATATATTTCAGGCTGGTTGTAAAGTAAAAGAATATTTTGATTTCAGGATAAAGAATTCAGAAGATCACTTTTATTAAAAACATATTTGCATCTTGCTATATAGGCCTCTGATGAAATGATATACAGGAAAAGAAATTTACATTTCAAATTAGTAGCTATAGTTTAAAAATTTTAGGATGATTAATCTAGAATCCTCATTTTCTAGCAATTGTATATTTGTATTGATGATATTTTCTAGAATATATTTGTTAGATTTTTATCTTGCTTCTTATGTGTAACTGATAATTACCAGAAAATTGTAATCACCAAATTATGAATTATTAATCTTCATTTTTAAAAGTATAATTGCATGAATTCAAGTAATAGTTCCTTCTATGATTGACTTAATTCAATACATAAAACTATCAAGATTTCTTCATTATGGTTATGAATGTTAATTGTTTTTTTTCCTTCTTGGCATTTCAGTTGTAGTGTCAATCAAGAACACATCCAGTCTGAATGAATCATTATGCATTTTATGCTTTTGTAAACCTTTTCCTATTTTATGCCTTCTTTAAAAAAAACTTCAACTTACTGATTCTGTCATATCTTTCCTAATAATTATGCATTATAATACCAGCCTCAAGGTATTGGTTTAAAAGCAAGTGCAATTCTGATGGCAAACAATTTCTATAAATAGAAAAAGACAGGTGTCAAACTATGGAGTCATGAGAGTTAAACATATGTAAGACAAACAGTTCACAATTTGGCATGTAATTAATGTCCTCCAAACAATTTTTCTGTAGTTTAGCAAAAATAGATGAGTTAATTTGACAACTCATTAGTTTACAATAAACAACAAGATCTGCTTACAAAAAGAAATTATGTTATTAATTTGATAATTGTGAAATTAGGAAGCAAATCATTTGCTTTTCAGATAAATTGTCAACATTGAGACTCTTTGGAGTACTGGATTATGAAACAGATGATTGGATAACAAAGAAGTTAATACAAGCATTTCTCCAGACACAATTTGCTTTCTAAATATTTCAGGAAGGTTTTAAGCTATTGTAAATTGTTGTGATTATTTTTGTTCTTTCATTCCATCTTTCAGTTCTTTGGTTTTCATCTAGTAGATATTATGGGCTAACAGACTTTAAACCTACCTCATATTTTACTAAAAGACAGGAATAAGAACTTTTATGAGTATGCCTCCACTGTGGTTTTATTGTATCCATTATTAATATCAAAATAAGATGTTTTGAGAAATATTTTAAATAATTGTGTTTTAAAAATCTGATTACAAATTTTTCTTTCTATTTCTAACTAAATTTATGCTATGTGTATGAGTATATGTATTTAGATGTAAATACATATATGCCTGTAGTTATAAACTCTCTAAAATTAACAAGGTCTAAAATTCATATCATTTTCTTAATTTTAAGTTTAATTTTATGTTTGTCTATCCTTTGCTCTTGAAACTCTTTCTGGCTATATGTGCCCTAGTTACATCTGGTGTGGAAAAGTAAAGCACAGACATCACATTGTCCCTAGTGATCCTCAGTGTCAACAAGCTAAAACCCTCTTTAAAGTAACATAAAAGTTAATGACAGAATTTTAAATTATTTGTCAGTTTCATTCTTGAATTATAATTACATTTACTAGTTGCATGTGTATTCTAAGTGGGCCAAAATAAAGAACAATTAACTTTTATTGTTACCAATGCTAAGGCCACTCTTTTATATTATCCATAAAGGCTGGATGATTCTAATAGTTGCATCATCTCAATAAATTTCAGCAATGTGTACCTTTTAGTAAATGAACAGTTAGAGAGACTTATCAAAGACTTCTCCCGGCCTTTGTTTTGTTCTTGAAATTCAAAACACTGTCCAAGAAGATAAAGATAACTTGTGTTTTGTTTCAACTTTCTGATTTATGGTGGCACTATATGTATTAAAATTTCTGGTATTTACTCCCAATGTTAAACTTGCTTTGAATGCAATAAATGATTAATTTTAAAAGCTTTAAAACAGAAAAATCTTAAAGTAACACTATAAAGGAATTCATGGGCTTTATATTTTAAAAAGATGTTGATACATCTTCCTTATATGTAAATTATTATTATGACCAACAATAGATAAGCTTATAGGTATGATAAACATGCCAAATTCTTCTTAAACAGACATGAGATTCTGAACCTAATGCATCCCCAGGAAGAGAAAATAAATATTTTTTTCTGAGGTATCTTCATTTGAGTCAGCTAGTAAGATATCATGCATGTAATGGTAAATTCTAGATTGAGGAAATTGTTTACAAATTCTTTCTAATGGCTGTTATATAAAATATTGACACAAGGTGAGGCTGTTTAACTATTTCTTAGGCTAGAACTTTTCACTGATACCCTTTAATGGCCTGGGAATTTTTAAAAGTAGGCACTATGATGGCAATTTTTTCTCTATCCTGTTCTTGTAAAGGTATATTTTAAAAAGCAGTCTTTTTAAATCAATCACTATAGTAGTTCATCCTTTAGGGAATAAGAAGGCAATGGAATTCACAGAAACCCATAGCTTAATCACCTTATTTATAGCATCCATATCTGTTACCATTCCCCATTTTCCAGATTTCTTTTTACTAAATAATAAAGGAGAATTCCAATGACTGGTATATTATTTAGTATGTTGAGCATTTAACTGTACCTGTACCAGTTGTTCCAGTGTCTGTAATTTTTCAGATGTCAAAGGCCATTGTTCCACCATATAGGCTGTCAGTCAACCATTTTAAAGGTAAGGTTGTTAATAACTTTGAAAGATCAACAGCTGTTTTAAACTGCTTATACAAACTGAGCAGTCTGTGACTGTTCTTGATAATATCTGTTATTGTTTTTCTTAGAAGTGTTCTTTATTTTATGGTTTGCTTCTGAGATTGGGGGAATGTTAATCCATGTTTTCCATTGCTCTGTAATGATAAGTTTTTACTCCTTCTGCCCTAGCCCTGCCGCCACACAGGCACTTTATGCCAGGTCCCAAGCTCCACCCACCATCACGTTAAGGTCCATGTAACACACAGAGACTATATTAGGTACAAATGCTACTTGGCCAAAGACTAGGATTTCTCATCTGCTAGCTCAGTCTTAATTATCAACCATAATCACAAGACTTATCTTATGAAGGACATCTCCCACTGGCGTCCTTATCCTGGGATCACGATGCAGCTCAAAGCAGAGACCAGGAGGAAGTGCAAGAGAAAAGGGGAAAACTTCCTATTAATCCCTGATTATATATAAGTCTACCTGCTATCTCACTTCTTGCCTGTATCACAAGACTTCTTTTTACTACATTTCCCAAAATACACATCGACTCCTAGTCCTATCTAACTTGCTGCCTTGTTGGCCAAACACTACTTTATTCAAAAATCAATAAGATAAACATATACAGAGAAAGACCAAATCATGTCCCCTTGAATTCATTTCTAGTTTAGCTATGTATGATGTTAGTTTTTCAAACTGTCCTTCTGGTACCTGACACATTTTGTACTTTGTTTTATATAACTTAAAGTTCTAATCTCTAGAAATTGAATATTTACCTCCTGAAGAGGACAACCTATATGCCAAGGTTTAGGTAAAATTATTGCTACATGTGTGCCTATGTTTAATAAAGCTACAAATTCAATACCATGAATTTCTAAGTTTAGTTTTAGTCACTGATCTTTTATAACAGTTTGCCAAAATAAATTTTGTTTTGCCTCTCCTGAAATTTCTGTTTTATCTACTGAAGCTGTTCTGTTCTTGATCACATCCAGAGCAGTGTGTTTCATAACAACAGTATCAAGTCTTTTTAATTGCTCTGTGGGTGAGTTTCTATGATGGTATCATGGAATGATTGAACAATATTTGGGTCTACAAGAGGCCCCCTAAAGTGTTTCCCAATGACAAAGGATTACCATGTCTATCCCTTGTGGATCTGAATTTATTAGTCCAGTAACAGTATTTGCTACATTTCTGCATATTCATAAAGCAAAGGTGTTTTGGGCAATTACCAATACAGAGCCAGGTAGAAATACAAGGGATTGTAATAGGGGAAAAAGCCTTACTTACATAGTGTCCTAGCCAGCTGGTGGGCAGCAGTCTGTACAGCAAGCCAAAAATGAAACTTAAAGTGACCAGCCACCTGACAGCTTCTCACTCTACATCACCCTGATCATGCCCTCATAGACATGGTCAGGCACACCTTTAGCCAGCCCCTATTCAGGCATAGCTACAGCTTCCCCTACATTTCCCCTTTTAGTCTAAAAGAGGATTAAAACTTAACAGTGTAAAGTATCCAAATTAACAATTACAAAGGTGAAATATAAGATGATACAACAATCTGCTTATGTCACATCTTAACTATCTATTTTAACTATTTAAACTATCTATTTTAACTATTTAACTATTTAAAACATAAAGTCATCTGAAAGAGGTATCCAAGCCTGAACTCCTCCTTCCAATCCCAATCATAAACAATAGGAAGCTATCCCTAACTAGTTATATACATTATCCTAAGTGACAACAATGGGGAAAGGGACATAGCATTTTCCATGTTACTTCATGCTGAAATGGGACGACGACATCCTTTTGGGGTCCTGTAGGAAGAAAATGTTAGTATAGTGAAAGTCTTGAATGGATTGTATCCAGTCAACATTAGATGGGATTTGCTTCATGGAAGATCTCACTTGAAATCCTCAACTTGATTGAAGTCAGTACCCAAAGCTCAGGCCACAGTATCAATTGAAATGGAGCAAGATGGATCCAGTGCAGTCAAGGAGGAGTGGCCCATTTTCTTTCTGGGGTGTCCAGGGATTGCTGTCAGGCAGGTCTTCATTGGCTGTGTTGGACTCAAAACATAAACAGCTAGCAGAGAAATATTTGCTTGTGTATGTACACATACTGGGAAAGGCAACCATGGAGAATATCTATTACAAGAGGGTATACACCTTGAAAGAAAGATCCAACAAAAGACAAAGACAGTCCCCAAATTCTTCTCTTACTCTGTATTACATCAATTGGCTTCTTGATACAATACAGAAACTCTAAAGTTTAGTTAAACAACATGCTTGGATTTTAGAGGAGGAAAGCCAAATCCATCTCTAAATCCAGCATTGGTTTAATTGAATAGGGACTAGGGAATTAAGAGAAATAGAGTTCTCTGAGAGACAGCTATAAAGTTTACCATATGGCATGTTCCTTTTGTTTGATGGTTATAGTTACCTTTTTTCTTAAGCATCAACCCATGCAGTGCCCTTTGCCTTACGGAGATGAGTTTTCCTGTGAAGATAAAAGCAAAACATTTCCCTTTCCTTTGGGAGGTTTCTATTTACTTTACAAGATATACTTTAGTAGAATACCTGTCATTTGTCCTCATCAAGAGATTTTTTCTTTTGTAACTCGAATCTTGATCAATTTTGATGGTATCCAAAGATTTCTTCTCCTGTGAAAAACCCCTACCGCATTGTAACACATGTCCTGGTTTCCATAAAGAGGTTAGTTCATCTTTGAAGTACACCGGCTGATTCAGTTCTGCAGTTTTTTCCATAGTCCTGTGTCTTTCTGTAACTGTTGGTCCTTTCTCATTGGCATTAAGAAAGTTTAGTGTTAATAAAGCATTATGTAACCTATGTTTGTGGGGTTTAGTCTTCCAAGCTTGTTTGTGGAGCATCTCCTTTAGTGTTCTATTACGTCTCTCAACCACAACTTGTCCTGTAGGATTGTGTGGTATACCTGAGACATGCTTTATGTTATAATATTTGAAAAACTGTTCCAATTTTGTGGAGACATATGATGGAACATTGTCACTTTTTATTTGTGCAGGTATACCCATAACTGCCCTCAACTCTAGCAGGTGTGTAATAATACATTCAGCTTTTTTAGAGTTAAGAGCAGTAGCCCATTGGAACCCTGAGAATGTGTCAATGGTATGATGCACATATTTCAAATTTCCAAATACTGCAAAGCCAAAGACAACAGTTTGCCAAACCTCATTTCTCTGAATGCCCTTAGGATTACAACATGCTGGAAATGGAGTTTGGTTAGAAAAGGAACAAGTAGGACAGTTTTTCACTATCTCCTTTGCTTGCTGCCAAGTGATGGAGAAGTCCTTTTTCAAAACTTTGCTTTTTACATGATGTTTCTAATGAAATTATGCAGCTTCTAGCATGCTTACAATTAAAAAACAATCAATCTCATAATTTCCTTGTGCTAGTGGGCATGGCAGACCTGTATGGGATCTGATATGTGTAATGTACATAAGATTATTTCTGTTTCTGATTGTTTCCTGTAATTGTAAAAACAGAGAAGTTAATTCTGTATTATCAATAACGAATTATGTAGTCTCAAATGTGTAACATGACTCTCTCTGCATATTGAGAATCAGTAACTATATTAAGAGGTTTTGTAAAATCCATAAGCACCATGAGAATTGCATGTAATTCTGCCTTTTGTACAGATGTATATGGACTTTGAACTACTTTACTTGCCTCACCTGCTTTATAACCTGCCTTTCTTAATTTGTTGGCATCTGTGTAGTAGGTAAGAACTACAGAAATTGGGAGTTTGTCTTACAATATGTGGAAGAATCTGTCTTTTTAAAGAATTTAATTCTGTCAGATGGAATAGTTGTTGCTAATCGTTCCCAAAATTCAGTAAGAGCTATTTGCCAATATTCATTATCCTTCCACAAGGAGGAAATTTCTTCATTAGTTAAAGGTAGTATAATTTCTGCTGGATCTTTTCCAGACAGTTGACAAAGTCTTAATATTTCCTTTAAAATCAAATTAGAAATCTTTTCTATATATGTCTTTAACTTTTCATTCTGTTTGTGTGACAGAAATATCTATTTCAATATAGTATCTTCCCTCTGTATCAGAATTCCAGAAGTCTATTCTCTGGATGGCAAGATAACCAGAATACAGTCTAAATCAAGGTTTATCCAATCTACATGCGCATCCAATATTTTGTTTTTGACCCATTGTAACTCTTTTTCTGCATCAGCAGATAGTATTTTTGGACTGTGTAGGTCATTATCACCTTTAAGGGCCATGTTTAAATGCTTTAAGACATGTCCTTCTACACCAATAATCCTTTGAAGTTGAGAAATTTCTCCTAATAATTTTTGCAGAGAATTAAGAGTTTGATAACGATCTCTCCTAATTTGTACCTTTTGAGGTCTGATTCTTTGTAAGTATATATTGTATCCAAAATAGTTAATAGAATCTCCTCTTTATATTTTTCTGGGGCAATCTGTAAATCCCAACGAGGCAGAACTTCCTTCAGCGTTTTAAACATACGTTCCAAAGTTTCCTTATTAGAATCGGATAAAAGAATGCCATCCATGTAATGATAAACAAAAGATTGTGAAAAGTCCTTACAAATTATTTTTAAAGGTTGCTGTACAAAGTGCTGACACAAAATAGGACTATTTTGTGTTCCTTGTGGCAAAACCTTCTATTAATATCTCCTAACTGGCTGTGAATTATTAAGAGTTGGTACAGTAAATGTCAATTTTTCTATATCATTTTCTTGTAATGGTATTGTGGAAAAACAATCTTTTAGATCAATAACTATGATAGGCCATACTTTAGGTATTAAGGAAGGTAATGACATTTTAGGTTGCAGAGAGCCCATTGGTTGAATTACCTTATTTATGGCTCTGAGGTCTGTCAGCATTCTCCACTTACCTGACTTCTTTTTGATAAAAAATACAGGAGAATTCCAAGGGCTGGTAGATTCATCTATATGTCTAGCCTCTAGCTGTTCTTGTACTAACTTTTCTAAAGTCTCTAGCTTCTCAGGGGTCATAGGCCATTGTCATATCCAAACAGGTTCATCTGTAAGCCATTTCAATGGCAGAGCCTTTGGCTCCTCTGAAGGTCCATCATTTGTACCTAGTTTTTGTACAGCATGGATGGTTGGTAACTGTTTTCCATAGTGTCTTACCATATCTTTTCTACTATCTAAAGATTGTACGCAATTTGTATCCAACACTGGAGGAATATTAATTTGAGTATTCCATTGTTGTAAAATATCATGACCCCAGAGATTTATAACTATATCTGTCATGGATGGTTTCAGTCTCCCTTTCTGTCCTTCTAGTCCAATGTAGACCACTGAGTTAGCACTCTGTCAATCTCTAGATAGAATTCGAATTCCTAAAAATTGTGCATTTGCCTCTTTAAGAGGCCATTTCTGAGGCCAAGACTTTTTGGTAATAATAGTCATATCCACCTCAGTGTCTACTAAGCCAGTAATAAATTTATTATTAATTTTCACATTCAACTGAGGCCTTTTATCATTAATAGAAGCTTGCCAAAATATGCATTTCTCATTTTGTCCATTCACACTTGATTCTTTATCACTCTTCAAACTACTATCTAGAGCAGTATCATTTTTCATAATAGGCAAAGATCTATTCATCCTTTGAGAGATTGTCTCCCACTGCTATTTGGAATGACTGGACCTTTCTTGATGTGGGGGCTTTCTTGAGACCACCCCTCAGGATTTCCCTACCTTAATGAGTTTCCTTGTATGTCCCTGGTCGATCTACATTCAGTGGTCCAGTGCCTGACCTTACCACATCTTCTACACAATCCAGAAGTCAGTGGCCTTCCGTATGAGGCATTGTTAGAATTTGTTTGTCTACAATTCCTCTTTGTATGTCCCATTCTACCAAAGCTGAAACATCTAGGTTCCCAGTGCCTTCATGGTCTCCTGGGGAAGGCTCTCCATACCCAAAATTCTGCTTCATGGTAGTTGTAACATCTAGCCTCTTGGTACCTATATTGACTTCTTTAGGTGCTTCTCCATCCCAAGCCCTTGCATCCTCATCTCTAGAACTTTTAATCTCCTGTTGTCTTTTAAAACCTTTTGAGATGGCTTCTCCTACCCAAGCTCCAGTATCTTGCATGTTATAGTCAATGTTGGCTGTTTGCAAAACCCATTCTTCTAACGGAGCTGAACTGATCTTTAAAGGCAAAAGTATTCTTTTGCATATTGGGTTTGTATTTTCATAAGCTATTGATTGTCTTGTTTCTGGATCTGTTACCTGTAATTCTACTGCCCTAGTTAACCTTTGTAAGAAGTCCTGGAATTGTTCCGTAGGTCCCTGTTCTATTCTGGTATAAGCTTCTAGGTGTTCTCCTGGCTCACGAACCTTATCCCAGACATTTAATGCTGCTTTCCTGCATAGAGACCGTATATGGTCATCATATTCAGCCTGAAACTGTGGGTTAGCATAAACACCCTCACCAAGAATCTTATCTAGGGGGGCTATAAAATCTCCCTTTGTGCCTTGACGCTCAAGGAGCTTTTCCTTCTCCATGAACAAAGCCCTCTATTCGATTTGGCATGAATTCTCAAGTATAGCTGCTACCAGTCTTTCCCAGTCTGTGGGCGTCACCCTGTTAAAAGTTGTCCATGAATGTAATAGCTGTTTTACATATGGGCTATGGAGATCATATGAGACAACTGATTCTTTAATATTCTTAAGATCCTTCAACTGTATAGGTTGCCATACATAAGCCATCTGTCCCTGATGATGTTTATTAGAAGCTGGCTTTTCTACCATGGTAGCTGGGTACACTAATGGTGTACAAGTAACAACCTTAGAGGAATAGTCATGATACCTGGGTGGAGTAGGTGCCTCGGATTAGAGTGATTCTGCCTCTGAGGCATCCCATGATCTTTAAGCCTAGTAATGATATCGTTATTAAAAGTTTTAATCTCCTTAATCATAAAAGATTCCAAGCATGTTAGTGGATCTGTAAATTGCTCTAACTGCTCCTCTACACATTTTTCTAGATCGTTAATACGGTAGTCCGTAGGCAGCATCTGGATGGCATGGAAACTGCCTTCTAGGTATTGGAGTCTAGATTTGAGGTCATGATTTGCTGATTTTGAGTCCTCAGCAATAGACAATATGGACCTATCTGATCTGTCAGCTCTGTACAGTACAGTAAATTATCTTCCAAACATTCAAATCTAGACTCAAATTTGTGATCTGCTACCTTAGATGCTTCAATAATTAATTGAATGGCATTGTCCAATTCTTCAACCCTATCCTGGGTATTTTGCACCTTTGCATCTAGTTTCTGGGTAACAATGCCTATCTGAGTTTCTAGCTGGCTACAGATATTCTTTAGTTCACCTCTGTCCTCTGACAGCCTAGCCTCTAATGCTTCAGACATGGAGGATCTCTCTGTGTTTATCTTATAAATACACTGTATCTCATCTTGGCTAACAGACAGCTCTGTCTTTAGTGTATTGGACACAGAGCCAAGCTTATCATCCAATTTCTGTTCCATTTGCTGTACATTTGTGGTCTGACCTAATCTATTCTCCAAAACCTCATTTCATTAAGCTGTTATTTCCTGCAAACAGGTGGTGAGATTATCTTTGTCCCTATTCCTGAGCCCTCTGGCTAGTAATATTATTTGTACCAACAAGCTAACTGCCATTACAGCATATAGGCCGGTAATTGGCAGATTAGCATCCTCCTCAAACATTGAATTCACATAATAAGCAAAAATAATACCAATTTTAGCAAATGACAAATATTCCGCCATAATTTTACCTGATTTCTTCTCCAGATGCAGTCACTATCTTTGACCAGCAGGTGGTGCAGGCATTCAGCTACTCGGTGCGTTTGACAGCGGTCAGTCAGGCAAGATGGTGGTAGCAGTGGAGAGAGGTCACTAAGCAGCTGCACTTATCTTAAGAGAGTATACTGCCTTGCAGCTGCAACCAGTGAAATTGATATGGCTTTATGCCACATCAGCCAGGGGAAGTGGCTGCTGAAAGCCGAGACCTAATTGGCTCTAGGCAGGAGGCCTCTGGGCACGGGTAGGCCACAGTCTGAGTTGGTCCCATGCATGCAGCTAGAAACTGTCTCTCAGCTGGCCAGACGGTTCATCGAGGCTCAGTAGCAGTGGGAATGCACTTGTGTGGGTACAGCCACTTGGCTGCTAGCCAGGAGAACCTGTGGAGACAGGGTGCTTTCTCGACCTAGGCCCGTAGTCCCAGTGGGACCTGCAGGCTGTCCCAAATGGGGACAAAATCCCACTTCTGACACCAGATATTGCGGGAAATTACCAATACAGAGCCAGGTAGAAATACAAGGGGTTTTAATAGGGAAAAAGCCTAACAGGTGACCTAGCCACCTGGTGGGCAACAGTCTGTACAGCAAGCTGAAAGTGAAACAAAAAGTGATCAGCCACCTGACTGCCTCTCCCTCTACATCACCCTGACCACGCCTTCGCAGGCATGATCAGGCACACCTTTAGCCAGCCCGTAAGCAGGCATGGCTACAACTACCCCTACACATGGGGTCTGCTCTTTGGATTATCTCTAGAAAAAAAAATTGCTTCTAGCAACACTTTTCTTACAAACCCCTTTCAAATGACCTAGTTTACCACAATTAAAACATATAACATTTTATTTTCCTTGAAATTTCTAGAAATTATTTCTCCTATTGAAGCAGCATCATATGCATGAGATCTACTAACAACTGCATTTCTAATTCATTCATCTATAGGTGCTGATCTTTCCTTTAAAGGCCTGATTATCCTTTTACATTAGCATTTTCAAAAGCCAAAGATTCAATTAATATTTCTCTTACTTCTGCATTTGATACTATTCTATTTACAGCTAAAATCAATCTTTGTAAAAAAAATTAGTGAATATCTTTTGGGCCATGTATAATTTTTAATAAATGACTCAGACCTCTTTCCAGATTCTTCAAACTTGTCCAAAATATTTAAGGTTTCTAAATGATAGAGGGCCAAGGGGTGATCAAAGAATTTAGACTGTCTTTACATCTCAGCATTTCCAAAGCTAGTCTTTAGAAATATTAATAATTCTAACCCTATTTCATTTTTCTATGATGCTAACTTCCTCTATCCACAATATTCTTAATTATATCTGAGGCCCACCTTCTAATATTGGTGTAACTAAATCTTTCCAATCTTGGGGGATTCTGAGTTTGCCATAACTTTAATGTCTGTTTCATATATGGTCAATTCATATCATATGAAATGACCACTACCTCAATCTCCTCAAATCTAATGTTTCTGTAGGATTTTACTTCTGTGTAGTCTCAGAGGTGCCTATCATCTGCTGGTCATTCTTGTATAATAAATCGATAAACTAAGGTTGTTTATCTAATAGCCTTTGGCTATTCCTCTACAGTTTCATCATGTGTGGTAGATTCTTGTCTGAATTCCTCTGTCTGTGTCTGAGTATTTTTATTTCATTAGTAGGTCTTTCTAAGCTTTGTATCTTATCAGATAGTTTTTCTTATTTTCATTAGTAAGACTTTCTAAAGCTTGTACATTAGCAGTAGTGAGTCTTCCTAAATCCTCCCCAGGGATGGTGAGTCCCTCCATGAAGGACCCTCAAAGTCCTTCATATCATTTGGGAGAGGGCCTAGTCCCTCCTTGCTGTATCTAGGCTGCAATAGTATCCCTCCATAGGAAATGGGCTCCCAAAGTTCATTTGTGCTCTAGGCATAAAGACTGGCTTCACTGTTAGAGGTCCCATAGACTGTGTTGGCCTCCTAGCTGGCACCCACATTCAGAGAGCTTGGCTCAGTCCAATGCTGTTTCCCCAGCTTTATGACTAGGGTCTCCATGCTCTCAGTAGGTCAGGTCAACTGTTTCTGCAGGTTTCTCTAGCACCATCTTGGCTCATTGCTCCTCCCTCTCCACAACTGGATTCCAGGAGTATGGTTCATTGCTTAGCTGTGGGTGCCTGTTTCTGCCTCAAACAGCTACTAGATGAAGGCTCTAGGAATGGTAACCAAGGTAAACATCAATCTCATTATAGGGGAAGGGCATCAATGGCATCCTCTCCACCACTACCTAGATTCTTAGCTGAGGTCTTTCCTGTGGATCCCAAAAGATTTCCCCTGTGCCAGTCCTCTCTCCAAAGTATACTGTCTCCCACTATCAAGTCATCTCCTTTCTTGCCCTCCTCTATTTCCCCTCTGTCTCAATCCTCTTGTTCTCTTCCCCCCTTCTTCCTTTCCCACCTTCTTCCTGCCCACCATGCTCCCACTTTGCTCAGGAGTTCTTATCCCCCTCCCTTTCTCCAGGGACTATGAAGTCTTCTCTTAGGGTCCTCCTTGTTTCCTAGCTCCTCTGGTAGTTTGTATTGTAGACTGGTAATCCTTTACTCTATGTCTAAAAATCATGTATAAGTGAGTATATACCATGTTTGTCTTTTTGTGATTAGGTTACCTCTCTCAAGATGGTTTCTTCTAGTTCCATCCATTTGCCTGTGAATTTCAAGATTCCATTGTTTTTTTTTTTTTTTCCTGCTGAATAGTACTCTATAGTAGGAAATTACCAATACAGAGTCAGGTAGAAATATAAGGGTATTTAATAGGGAAAAGCCTTACTTACAGAGCGAACCAGCCAGCCGGTGGTAGTCTGTACAGCAAGAAGCAAAGAGAAACCGAAACCGAAAATGCAGTCCCCCTACTCACTCTGACCACGCCCTCACAAGCCTGCTCAGGTACCCCTGTAGCCAGCCCCTAAGAAGGCGTGGCTACAGCTTCCCCTACAATTCCCCTTTTAGTCTAAAAGAGGATTAAAACTTAACAGTATAAAGGTAAAATATAAGAAGATACAACAATCTGCTTATGTCACCTCCTAACTATCTATTTTAACTAAACCCTAAAGTCATCTGAAAGAGGTGTCCAAGCCTGAACACCTCCTTCCAAACCGAACCATAAACAATAGGAAGCTATTCCTAACTAGGTATATACACTATCCTAAGTGACAACAATGGGGAAAGGGGGCGTAGCATTCTCCAAGTTACTTCCTGCTGAAATGGGATGATGATAGTCATGTGGGGTCCTGTAGAAAGAAAATGTTAGTATCCAGTCCATGTTAGATGGGATTCACTTGATTGAAGGTCTCGCTTGAAATCCTCAACTTGATTGAAGTCAGTACCCGAACCTCTGGCCGGAGTGTCAGTTAAAATGGAGCAAGTTGGATCCAGTGCAGTCGAGGAGGTGTGGCCCATTTTCTTTCCAGGGTGTCCAGGGATTGCTGTCAGGCAGATCTTCATTGGCTGTGTGGGACTCAAACATAAACAGTTAGCAGAGAAATGTTTGCTTGTGTATGTACACATGCTAGGGAATGCAACCATGAGAGCATAACAATTATGAAAGGGTGTACACCTTGAGAGAAAGATCCAAGAAAAGACAAAGACAGTCCCCAAATTCTTCTTTTATTCTGTATTACATCAATTGGCTTCTTGATACAACACAGAAACACTAAAGCTTAGTTAAATAATGTGCTTGGATTTTAGAGGAGGAAAGCCAAATCCACCTCTAAATCCAGCATTGGTTTAATTGAATAGGGACTAGGAAATAAAGAGAAATAGAGTTTTTTGAGAGACAGCTGTAAAGTTTACCGTATGGCACATTCCTTCTATTTGATGGTTATAGCTACCTTTTCTTCTTAAGTATCTACCCATGCAGTGTCCTTTGCCTTCTGAAGATGAGTTTTCCTGTGAAGATAAAAGCAAAACACTTCCCTTTCCTTTGGGAGGTTTCTATTTAGGTTATGAGATATACCTTAGTAGAATACCTGTCATTTGTCCTCATCGAGAGGTTTTTCCTTTTCCAGTCGAATCTTGATCAACTTTGATGGTATCCAAAGTTTTTCTTCTCCTGTAGAAACCAATGCAAAACCCCTACCCCAACTTAATACATGTCCTGGTTTCCATGCAGAGGTTAGTACATCTTTGAAGTATACTGGCTGATTGAGTTTAGCAGTTTTTTCCGTGGTCCGGTGTCTTTCTGCAGCTGTTTGTCCTTTTTCATTGGCATTAAGAAAGTTCAGTGTTAATAAATCATTATGCAACCTATGTTTGGGGGGTTTAGTCTTCCAAGCTTATTTGTTGAGCATCTCCTTAAGTGTTCTATTAGATCGCTCAATCACTGCTTGTCCTGTAGGATTGTGTGGTATACCAGTAACATGCTTTATGTTATAATATTTGAAAAATTGTTCCAATTTCGTAGAGACATATGCTGGAGCATTGTCAGTTTTTATTTGTGCAGGTATACCCATAACTGCCATCACCTCTAGCAGGTGTATAATAACAGAATCAGCTTTTTCAGAGTTAAGAGCAGTAGCCCATTGGAACCCTGAGAATGTGTCTATGGTATGATGCACATATTTCAAATTTCCAAACTCTGCAAAGTGAAAGACATCCATCTGCCAAACCTCATTTCTCCGAATGCCCTTAGGATTACAACCTGCTGGCAATGGAGTTTGATTATAAAAGGAACAAGTAGGACAGTTTTTCACTATCTCCTTGGCTTGTTGCCAAGTGATAGAGAAGTCCTTTTTCAAACCTTTGCTATTTACATGATGTTTCTTATGAAATTCTGAGGCTTCTAGCACACTTCCAATTAATAAACGATCAATCTCATCATTGCCTTGTGCTAGTGGGCCAGGCAGACCCGTATGGGATCTGATATGTGTAATATACATAGGATTACTTCTGTTTCTGATAGTTTCCTGTAATTGTAAAAACAGAGAAGTTAATTCTGTATTATCAGGAACAAATTCTGCAGTCTCAATATGTAACACGACTCTCTCTGCATACTGAGAATCAGTAACTATATTAAGAGGTTCTGTAAAATCCTTAAGTACCATGAGAATTGCATATAATTCTGCCTTCTGTACAGATGTATATGGACTTTGAACTACTTTACTTACCTCACCTGCTTTATAACCTGCCTTACCTGATTTGTTGGCATCAGTGTAGAAGGTAAGAACTCCAGAAATGGGAGTTTGTCTTACAATACGTGGAAGAATCCAGACTGTCTTTTTTATGAATTTAATTCTGTCAGTTTTGGGATAGTTGTTGCTAATTGTTCCCAAAAAGTCAGTAAGAGCTATTTGCCAATATTCATTATCTTTCCATAAGGAAGAAATTTCTTTATTAGTTAAAGGTACTATAATTTCTGCTGGATCTTTTTTAGTCAGCTGGCGAAGTCTTAATTTACCCTTTAAAATCAAATCAGAAATCTTTTCTATATATGTCTTTAGCTTTTTATTCTGTTTATGTGGCAGAAATATCCATTCCAATATAGTGTCTTCCCTCTGCATCAGAATTCCAGAAGGGTATTCTCTGGATGGCAAGATAACCAGAATACAGTCTAAATTAAGGTTTATCCGATCTACATGTGCATTCAATATTCTGTTTTCTACCCATTGTAACTCTTTTTCTGCCTCATCAGATAATATTCTAGGACTGTTTAGGTCCTTATCACCTTTAAGGGCCATTTTTAAATGCTTTAAGTCATGTCCTTCTACACCAATAATTGTCTGTAATTGAGAAATTTCCCCTAATAATTTCTGAAGAGAATTAAGAGTTTGATACCGATCTCTCCTAATTTGTACCTTTTGAGGTCTGATTCTCTGTAAGTCTATCTTGTAACCTAAATAGTTAATAGAATTTCCTCTTTGTATCTTTTCTGGTGCAATCTGTAATCCCCAACGAGGCAGAACTTCCTTCACCATTTCAAACATACGTTCCAAAGTTTCCTTATTAGAATCTGATAAAAGAATATCATCCATGTAATGATAAACAAGAGATTGTGAAAATTTCTTACGAATTATTCCCAAAGGTTGCTGTACAAAGTGTTGACACAAAGTAGGGCTATTTAGCATTCCTTGTGGCAAAACCCTCCATTGATATCTCCTAACTGGCTGTGAATTATTAAGATTTAGTACAGTAAATGCAAATTTTTCTCTATCATTTCCTGTAACGGTATTGTGAAAAAACAGTCTTTTAGATCAATGACTATGATAGGCCATCCTTTAGGTATTAAGGAAGGTAATGGCATTCCAGGTTGCAGAGAGCCCATTGGTTGAATTACCTTATTTATAGCTCTCAGGTCTGTCAGCATTCTCCACTTACCTGACTTCTTTTTGATGACAAATACAGGAGAATTCCAAGGACTGGTAGATTCCTCTATATGTCCAGCATCTAGCTGTTCCTGTACTAACTTTTCTAAAGCCTCTAGCTTCTCAGAGGTCATAGGCCATTGTCCTACCCAAACTGGTTCATCTGTAAGCCACTTCAATGGCAGGGCCTTTGGCTCCTCTGAAGGTCCATCATTTGTACCTAGTTTCTGTACAGCATGGATGGTTGGTAACCGTTTTCCATAGCGTCTTACCAGATCTTTTCTACTATCTAAAGATTGTACATGATTTGTATCTGACACTGGAGGAATATTAATCTGAGTATTCCATTGCTGTAAGAGATCACGACCCCAGAGATTTATAGCTATATCTGCCACGTATGGTTTCAGTATCCCTTTCTGTCCTTCCGTTCCAATGCAGACCACTGAGTTAACACTCTGTCGAACTCTAGATAGAGTTCCAATTCCTAAAAATTGTACATTTGCCTCTCTAAGAGGCCATTTCTGAGGCCAAGACTTTTGAGTAATAATAGTTACATCCGCCCCAGTGTCCACTAAGCCAGAAATAACTTTATTATTAATTTTCACTTTTAACTGAGGCCTTTTATCATTAATAGAAGCTTGCCAAAATATGCGTTTCTCATTTTGTCCATTCACACTTGATTCTTCATCACTATTCAAACTACCATCTAGAGCAATATCTTTTTTCACAATAGTCAAAGAACTATCTATTGTTCCTGTGAGAGATTGTCTTCCACTGCTATTGGGAATGACCTGACCTTTCTCGATGTGGGGGCCTTCTTGAGGCCCCCCTCGGGGTTTCCCGACCTTAAGGGGTTTCCTTGTATGTCCCTGGTCGATCTACATTCATTGGTCCAGTGTCTGCCCTTACCACATCTTCTACACAATCCAGAAGGCAGTGGCCTTCCATATGAGGCATTGTTAGAATTCATTTGTCTACAATTTCTCTTAGTATGTCCCATTTTACCACAGTTGAAACATCTAGGTTCCTGGCGCCTTCGTGGTCTCAAGGGGAAGGCTCTTCCTCCCCAAGGTTCTGGTTCATAGTAGTAGTAACCTCTAGCCTCTTGGTACCTATGTTGACCTCTGTAAGGTGCTTCTCCTTGCCAAGCCCTTACATCCTCACCTCTAGAACTTTTAATTTCCTGTTGCCATTTTAAACATTTGGAGATGGCTTCTCCTACCAAAGCTCCAGTATCTTGCACATTATAGTCAATGTTGGCTGCATACAAAACCCATTCTTCTAACTTCTTCTAACGGAGCTGATCTGATCTTTAAAGGCAAAAGTATTCTTTTGCTTATAGGGTTTGCATTTTCATAAGCTATTGTATATATAATTGATTGTCTTGTTTCTGGATCTGTTACCTGTAATTCTACTGCCCTAGTTAACCTTTGTAAGAAGTCCTGGAACTGTTCTGTAGGTCCCTGTTCTATTCTGGTATAAGCTTCTAGACGTTCTCCTGGCTCACGAACCTTATCCCAGGCATTTAATGCTGATTTCCTGCATAGAGACAGTATATCATCATCATATTCAGCCTGAACCTGTGGGTCAGCATAAATACCCTGAACAAGAAGCTTATCTAGAGGGGCTTCAAAACCTTCCTTTATGCCCTGACGTTCAAGGAGCTTTGCCTCTTCCCTTACCAATGCCTTCCACTGGATTTGGCATGAATTCTCAAGTACAGCTGTTACCAGTATTTCCCAATCTTTGGGTGTCACCCTGTTAAAGGTTGCCCATGAATGTAATAGCTGTTTTACGTATGGGCTATGGAGACCATATGAGACAACTGATTCTTTAATATTCTTAAGATCCTTCGGCTGTATAGGTTGCCATTCATAAACCATTCGTCCATGATGGTGTTTCTTAGAAGCTGGCTTTTCTACCATGGTAGCAGGGTACACTAATGGTGTACAAGTAACAACCTTAGAAGAATAGTTACGATACCTGGGTGGAGTAGGTGCCTCGGATTGGAGTGATTCTGCTTCTGAGGCATCCCACTGATCTTTAAGCCTAGCAATGATATCCTTTTGAAAAGTTTCAATCTCCTTAATCATAAAAGATTCCAAGCACGTTAGTGAATCTGTAAATTGCTCTAACTGCTCATCTACACGTTTTTCTAGGTCTTTCATACGATCATCCTTAGACAGCATCTGGATGGCATGGAAACTGCCTTCTAGGTATTGGAGTCTAGATTCCAGGTCATGATTTGCTGATTTTGAGTCCTCAGCAATCGACCGTATGGACCTATGTAATCTGTCAGCCCTGTACTGTAAATTATCTTCCAAACATTCAAATCTAGACTCAAATTTCTGATCTGTTACCTTGGATGCTTCAATAACTGATTGAATGGCATTGTCCAATTCTTCAACCCTATGCTGGGTATTTTGCACCGTTGCGTCTAGTTGATGAGTAACATTGCCTATCTGAGTTTCTAGCTGGCTACAGATATTCTTTAGCTGGTCATGGTCTTCTGACAGCCTAGCCTCTAAGGCCTCAGACATGGAGGATCTCTCTGTGTTTATCTTATCATAAATACGCTGTATCTCATCAGACAGCTCTGTCTTTAGTGTATTGGACACAGAACCAAGCTTATCATCCAATTTCTGTTCCACTTGCTGCACAATTGTGGTCTGACCTAGTCTGTATTCCAAAACCTCATTGTGTAAAGCTGTTATTTCCTGCAAGCAGGTGGTGAGGTTATTTCTGTCCCTGTTCCTGAGTCCTCTGGCTAGTAATACTATTTGTACCAGCAAGCTAACTGCCATGACAGCATATAGGCCAATAATTGGCAAATTAGCATCCTCCTCAAACAGTGAATTCATGTAATAAGCAAAAACATTACCAATTTTAGCAAATGACAAATATTCCGCCATGATTTTACCTGATTTCTACTCCAGATGCAGTAAATATATTTGACCTGCAGGTAGCACAGGCCTTCAGTTATTCCGAGGCGTTTGGCAGCAGTGGGTCCGCAGTGGAGAGAGGTCACAAAAGTGCCTGCGCTTATCTTAGAGAGTATATGGCTTTTCAGCAGCGCCTTACAAAAGCGGCTGCGCTTATTTTAGAGAGTATACGGCTTTTCGGCTTTGGCTTTCCCGTTCAGAGGCAAGGGGAAGGCTCTGCTGAAAGCTGAAACTTACTCACCTCTAGGCAGCTAGAAACTGGGTGGATGGCTCTGAGCAGCTCAGCTGCCATGGGTCTGCTTCTAGCCGGGAACACCTGTGGAGAGAGGGTGCTTTCCGGGCCTAGGCGGCGGGCCCGATGGAACCCACAGCCTGTCCCAAATGGGGTGTGGGTTTCCAATATCCCGCTTCTGACAACCAGTAGGAAATTACCAATACAGAGTCAGGTAGAAATATAAGGGTATTTAATAGGGAAAAGCCTTACTTACAGAGCGAACCAGCCAGCCGGTGGTAGTCTGTACAGCAAGAAGCAAAGAGAAACCGAAACCAAAAACGCAGTCCCCCTACTCACTCTGACCACGCCCTCACAAGCCTGCTCAGGTACCCCTGTAGCCTGCCCCTAAGAAGGCGTGGCTACAGCTTCCCCTACAGTACTCTATTCTGCAAATGTACATTTTCTCTCTCCATTCTACAGCTGAGGGGCATCTAGGTTGATTCCATGTTCTGGCTATTACAAACAATGCAGTTGAACATAGGTCCATGTATGAATGTACATTGTTTGGGTATATGCCCAAAATAGGAATTGCTGGATCTTGAGGTAGACTGATTCCCATTTTCCTGAGGAACCATCATACTGATTTCCAAAGTGGTTGTACAAGTTTGCACTCCCACCAGCAATGGAGGAGAGTTTCTCTTTCTCCACATCCTCCCTAGCATAAACTGTCATTGGTGTTATTGAATTTAGCCATCTGACAAGAGTAAGATGGTATGTCAGAGTTGTTTTGAGCTGCATTTCCCTGATGGCTAAGGATGCTGAGGACTTTCTTAAGTGTCTTTTAGCTATTTTAGATTCCTCTGTTGAGAATTCTCTATTTACTTTTGGACTCCACTTTTTAATTGCATTGTTTGGTGTTTTGGTGGTTAGCTACTTAAGTTCATTGTATATTTTGCTATATTTTCTCAGTCAGATTTTCATATTTGGCAGTTATCAAACCATGTTTTAAGAATAAAATATGATTTACCAAAATGATAGTAATTACAATTGGCCCTATGTCATTCCTAGCTAAGTCAATTATCTCTTCCTTTATGTTTTTCATTTTCAAGCTATCCATAGTAGTACTATACAGAGCATTAATTCCCTATTTTTTGATATTTCCATTCTTAACATGGGAAAGATTTTTCTGATTAATAATACTTAACTCTCTCATTAACAATTTACCAGGGGTCTCACCATATTTGCTGACTTCTTGGTCTGAAGCAGTGACATCAGTGTCAAGCTCAGGATCCCTTCTGAAATTCCCAAGTGAAAGCCCTCTGGAGTTGCTGAAATCAACATTGGCAACTTGAGCAATGTTTTGTGAGGGTAGAAGGTGACTGTGACAGTGACAGCGGATTTGGTTTCTTTGTACATGTAGTCATGCCCCATATTGGACCACCAAATGTTGATTTTCCATAGGCTTAACAGTTTTAACTGAATCTCCTTAATTTTATCTACTCTCTGTGGACCCACACTTACAGTCAGTTCCCTGTCTCTTAGGATTCAGTCTGGTGTGGTTTCTGGTGCTGCCATCACCAGCTCTGCTGCTATAGTCAGATGTAATTGTTAACTAGGTTCCTATCATTCCATTTACAAATAAAGACTCAGGATTCAAATGTTAGCATTGAAAACATGCTAGCTCAGAGAAGCTAGAGCAACCAGACCTTCCTTTTTGGCTGGAGACACAGCAAGAGCATTTCTTTCCAGACCAAAAAGATCTCACCGAGCAAATTCTCTTCTTTCTCCTCTCTTCGTGTCTCTCTGTCTACCTGGCTCCTCTGGACTATTGAGGCTTAATTGCTATTAACAAGTTGCTGACTCTGCCCCTTGATCCAAGTTTGATTTTATTAACACAGGTCCCAGGTCTAAGTTTCAAAGTGCATTCAAATATCTTGCTACAAACAGATACATGGGAAAATTGACATTTGTAGTGATTTGTGGTTGTTGTTCTTTTAGAATGGTAAAACTTTTATCCATAGTTATATATCTGTAGGAAATAAGTGTGTACATACATGGTGTAAAAGTTAAAGATTTTTATGGAGAAATAACTTTCAGATAATCACTTATAGCATGACATTTGCGGTAATTCTGGTTTCTTTGTTCTTTTCTCAACATTTTTTAATTTATATTAAAAATAATTTTATTTTACATTCCAATACCAATTCCCCCTCATGTTCTCCTCCTCTCCTTCTCCCCTTCTCTTCTCCTACCTCCTTCCTCCTCTCCCCTGTTCTCCCATTTTACTCAGGAGATCTCTTCTCTTTCCCTTCTGTAATTATCACACATCAATTTTAAGCAATAAAATAAGTTTGAACTCATTTTTGAATGATTGAAATATTGCAAAAATATTGCAAAAGAATATTTTCAAAGCATTAATTATATTCAGAATTGAATAAGGGGTAATTTCTGTCTAGGAAATTAACTATAACCTATCAAAATTCACAAGCACTTTGTTTTTCTATGAAAAATATTTTAAAGGATATTGGAAAGACTTGACAATAAATAATAAATATGTGTACCCACTACTGATTGGTAGACAAAGATTGCATTTTATAGAAAGAATCTCAGTTGTTTCTAGTCTAGTCTGTCATGTTTGTTTAGAAAAACACTCCCGACACATGCTCTTGGGCTTGTCTCTGGCTCTCAATCTATTAATTTTCAAATACTTTCTAGGTCGAATTTGATCACAACCTCTAACTCAGTTATTATATCCCAGTATAGGAGATAATCAAATTTGCCTCTTACATGTTTTAATTTTCTAAAGTGACTCTTCATCGGAGCAAATTTTTACCCTTTTCACTCCCTCATCTGATTGTCACTCTAGCAACTCTTTGGATATATGTTAGTTTGCTTCTTTCCCCATGCATTGGCCTTTCCATAATTGACTTCCTCAAATTTCCTTTTCCTACTCAAGACAATATTAATATTTCTTAATTAATCTTTCCAAATTAAATACAAAAATCTCAAAAGTAATATCAGTTTCATGCTAATTGGTTGTAAGTGGAGAATTCAAAACACTTTCAAATGCTTTTATTCATTGACAAATATTCAAAGTCATCTCTGGTGGATCAACCCAGATATTCATTAGGCTTGTCTCCACATGCTCACACAACAATACTATTGCAAAACTATCTTGTAATACAGTTCATATTCATGGAAAAATCCATTAATTAGTTGAGAATGTTTGACAATTTGTAAATAAAAATGTAAGAAAATATTTCAATGGTTATAATCTTATTTAATTGTGTGCTTTATTCCAGGGATCTTTCTAAACTAATGTTCCCCTAGCTTTTCACTGATTGAATATGGGTGAAATAGCATGTGAAGGAGATATATAGGCTTCTCCTTTCTCAAAAGGAACATTCTTGTGACTCTCTTAAAACACACTCACAAATACCTGAAATTGGCAAAATATATTCTCTTCTTTTTGTCCCATGAAAACATGAAATATCCTTCTTTCTACACAGATCAGCTCATCTACAATATCATGCCATTTAGCTCTCTGATATTGCTACTCTCTGTTGCCATCCTCCATTAGAGTCATAGGCCTTTGTCAATAACCTTTCATGCTCCCTACAATCCTGGTATAATCTCATATGTTTTTCCTTATGTACTATGAACCTCTTAGAAGTTGAATTTTCTGTATGACATTGAATTTTTGGCATCTCACATTCTTTATACAACACATTTTGGATTTCTGCTATCTTTTATGAGAATTCCAAATTCTATTCCTGATGGCTGGGCTTTCTTTTCAGTATTCTGCATCTTTGTAAATAATTTTGACCACAATATATATGCAAATGCCTGTAAGTAAGAATAGCAATACTCTATAATCACAAGTCTGTAGTAATTGCATAGCACCAGACTTAGATGAGACATTTCAAGTAGTTAGGAACTACTCTTACTCATGAGACTGCATTAATAGTATTCATCCTTATGATGTTGCCACAGTCTCCAATGTATTTGTGAAGCTCCAAATACTTAGCATCTCTATTTTCTTCTCCCCCCCGAAATAACCACTTATGAGTTATATCTAACAAAACAGCTATGTGTAAATTGCTGCTAGCTATGAATCTATAAAGTTTAAAACTTCCATTATTTTTAATGACCCTTTTCTTCCACTTTAATTGCTTAATTGGAGTAATAAAGCATACATATTCAATATGAATAATACAGTGATATCTCTAATGTAATTAGGGCGTATGATGTTTTTCCCAAAAATAAAATAATAACAAGGAGTTTTACATTCTTGATTATTACCATATGGAAAGGTACATGTAGCTGGATACATCACAAGAATATTCATGATCATGACTTGACTGAATAGCACAGAAGGAGACCTTGTAGCTAATATATCACTTGTGTTCTCAGAGGGACAGATGTAATTGAATAACATACGGGACCCTATTTATAGAAATCTTCTAAAGGATATTGAAGTAAGTATATTTTGGCACTGAAATATTTTCTATAACCACAATAAGAAGTTCCCTCATGCCTAAGGTGAGCTAAATAAGTGCTATATGATTTCATATATATTGTCTCATCAGTATTTATCATCAGTCACAAATATTGTTATGCTACAAATTATCTACCTATCAAATGAGCAAGTCACTTGGAATTAACTGATAGAACTCTCTTCCTATAGTAAATTTGACCACCTACTGAAGGTGATATATTTATAGCAGAGAATATTCCTCACTGAAATAAAATATACTGAGAAAGCAAATAAATTTTTTTCAAAATTTTAATTGCCTTAAAACATTAAGATATATGAAAAAGAATTTGAACGATTTTAATTAATTATCCAAGGAGACATAATATGATACTGATAATAAAATTATTCTTTACTTGTATGAAACCAATGACCAAGCCATTAACATTCCAAGATAGTCATAATTATTAATACACAGATAAAAAAGACTGGACTTTAAATGTTCATTGAAGCACTTTAAAATATTTTTAAATTTTGACTTAAAATTGTCAAATTTATTTGAAAAGTACAATTTATATTATGCAATAAAAATTGCTGCATGCTTTAGTAAGTCTTTTATGGTAGACTTTCTTTGGACTGCCAGCCCCAAGTAAAGACATAGGGAAATATGAGTATTTTTTTTCCACGAACAATTTGTAAGTATTCCCGAAGTGATTACTCCAGTAAATATTAAGTTTTTTAATCACTAAACTGATTAAGAAAATGTGTAATAATTTTATTTGAATTTTTGACAAAACTTGTGACTATTTTTAATATATTTGCTAATACCAGAACAAAATATATAAAATTATATATATATATATATATATATATATATTCTATATATATTCTATTTATAGAATAGAATATATATTCTATATTTTACAAATTTTCTTTGTAATATCCAGGCTATATTTGTATATGACATATACAAAAACAAAAGTATATTTTTGAGCTTTGTAATTCACCATACAGTTAAATTTAATAAAGTAAGTGCTATCTTTGTAGCAGTTGAAATTCAATTGAAAATACTAGAAACTCAATTTTTTTAATTTTAGAAAGCATTTTGAGTCCTTTTTTCCTGCCTATATTGTTTATATAAATATGTCACACCTATTTAGCATCATTAATGAAAATAATTAAAAATTGGAGGCAATGTTTTAATTTGGTTATCTGATTAGAAATTTGTTTCTCATTGTACATTTTATTATTTGTCTTGAAAATGAGAAGGGTAAGAGCAAATGCAATTCATTCAAATACACAAACATCTTCATGTGGTCTGTCACACTCATCTGGCCTTCACTGGTGGAGGCAGGTACATATGCAAAGACACACACAAAACTAAAACCAAAAATAAATCTTTATAGAAAATCATTTGCCAACATTTATATCCATTGACTCTTAGTAACAGCTACAGTTAAATTTATATAATGTAACATGACTTGGAAGTTATGTTCCTCTATGATGATGATTATCCAAAAATAATTTATAACTTCATGGAAAACTCAAAATGTTTATTGCCCTATGTAACTAATTGAGATTCTAAATGAATAATTCACTTTACTTAAACAAGATATCATAGATATATTCCAAATAATTTATACCTTGTGCTGGTGCCTTTGAATGAGTACACAGTTGATCAGCATCCTTGTAAAAGTAATAAAAAAGCAACCTTCAACATCTTATAGACAAGAAAGTATATATAGAGATGATATCATAATATTGATTTCAATCATGTGTCACATTGCATTACATTCATCAATGTCATATATATAAAATCATGACCCACCAATACGTAGCACCTTTTAAAAAATCAAACTAATCATCTAATGACATTGTCTTGAAATAACATCACAGTGCAATTCATTACACATTCATAAAAATTCTTTCAAAAATCTATCTACACAACTAAATACAGTTGCATAGTGATTCTACTCAGCATACAAAGATATACAAAGTCAATAAGTTATGACACTGATCCTTGCACTTAATATAATCTGAATTTTGATATATAATAAAATCATTCTGATGTTTTATGTAGACCAATATGCCCTGTTACTCTAGTCAAAGAACTATAAATATTGCAAATCTCAAGATGACAAGCTTGAGAATATTTAAGTTTTGTTTGTTTGGTTTTGGTGTCTGACTTAACCTCATGTTGTGTTGTTCATTGTTCCTGCTAAGTATAGAAAATTCACTGCTAACATGGGCAGAAAAAAGGCCATGTTAATCAGTTGATGAAAAGTGATTAATGACTACACAGGACGAAAATCAGTAAGGAACATTACCCATCAATCAAACATTTCCATTCTATCATATCCCCAATCTTGCCTACAGGAAGAAAAGTGTCATAATATGTTAAATCACCTGTTTAATGTAAGAAACTACTGAGAAAAACATAAAGAAAGTTGTCTATGGATTATGGAGATAGTTCTGATGGCATGGATTGAAGCACTGCTTAAGAAAGAAGGTAGTAGGGCAAAAATAAACTTCTTAAAATTTTATAACAATTGATGAAAGGCCATGAATTTGATTTTGAGCAAGGTGGGCTTGTATTAGTTAATTTTCAATTGTTGTCAAAAAATACGCCATGAACAAGGCAACTAAAAAACCCAACATTTAATTTGGGTGCTCAGAGTTATAGTGGGTTAGTCTCTATGACCATTGTCATAGGGAATTTGGCAACAGGAAGGCAGACATGTTTTGAAGTAGCAACTGATAGCTAAGATCTGATATACAGGCATGAAACACAGAGAAGGAAGGAGCTAATTAGGGATGGCATGGGCTCTTGAAACATCAATGCCCTTTCCCATAGACACAACTCCTTCACCAAAGACACACTTTCTAATCCTTCCCAAACAGTTTCAACAACTATGGAGCAAGTATTCAAAGATAGGACCCTATCATGTCTGTTCTCATTCAGACAACCACAGGGGTTCATAGAGTTGAGAAAGAAAAAGAGAATGAGGAGAACAATGGGACTATATTTTAAATTAAAAAATTAATGATAATGAAACAAGTGTTAGCTTCAAATCAAACATTTTCCATTAATTGGAAAATATTCTTACAGTGCACTGCTTGCTCCCCTTTGAGACAGGAGGATGGAGTGATGAAGATGAGTATAAATAGAAAAGAAAGGATGAAAAAGAGAGGATGTTGGGAGGGAAGGAAGGAAGAGAAGGAGAGAGTTAGTGCTGGAAAGACAACAATTTTATTTAATTGTAAGAAAGTCTGATATGTCCTTAGCAAGAGCCTTGGGGAGAAGCTCTAATCCATCTTTGTTCCTGGATAAGAAATACACCCAGTGATATTTCCTATGATTGTCTTCCAATAGACAAGGTGTAGATCCTTCTAATGGGACCTGTGTAGATTTTGTATAAATCTGGAAAAATCTGTGTTGATTTGTCTCTTAGTTTCAAAGAAAAAAATAATAAGTAAAAAATCTAAGTTAAATTATGTCTAAATAGAAAAAAAGGTAATATATGAGAAATAAAATATCTTGTACAGATTTAAAAGTGTGTATATATCTTTAGCAGTATAGGTAAAGGAATTAAAAACAAATAATGATTTTTAAAATGTATAAAGCTATATAAATTTTATAAAATACATCTTCAATGATAAAAATATCACTGAAGAAATTTATTTTAAGATTAATTTTATTTTAACAATTAGTTAAAAAGCCTTCATGAATTAAACATACAATGACTGTAATTGTCTACTACTTTACAGTAGCCTTGAGTTGGCATATCAGCCCAACATTCACTAATGAAGCAAATCATTTTGTCCTATAAGAATTGTTGATGGTAGGTGATCTACATATCTATGCTTTTGTCTTTATAATACCTTGTACAATATCGTTTGCCTTTTCATATAATTTTATAGATATATAAATCTTTATCATTATTAATTTTGTTTACACATTAAGAACAATAAAATGATATTCTGACTTCCAAGGGAAAATAAGCTATGTCATATAGAATACATTATCAATTCACAGTTTACATAGTAAAACTCTATGTTATACTCAAAATACCAAACATCCTAAGGCAAATTTCTCATAATCTATTGACATATTTAAGTGATCTATGTATGTGCTATTGCATCATTAATTCCAAATAAAATATAAAATACCAGCTATGCAGTAGCTGTTGATTTGTTAGTTGTAATGATAAATCTTTCTGCCATCCACCTGATCCTGGCTGCCATGTGGGCACCCAAAATAACACACAGAGACTCATATTAGATACAATGCTTCTGGCCAATGACTAGGATTTCTTGCTAGCTCAGTCTTAATTATCAACCATAATTATTAATCTATATATTTTATAAAGATTTATCTTATTAAGAATGCTGGCAATATGCATCGATTTTTCTCAGTATCACATAGCAATAACAGAGAAGAGAGGAGGAGGAGGAAGAGAGAGATTTCCTGCTTATCCCTGCTTATATTCTGAGTATGCCTGCTATGTCACTTCCTGCCTAAGACTTCTCTTTACTACATTTCCCAGAATATAGGCCAACAGTACTTTATTTATTAACCAACAAGACAAACATATACACAGAAGGACCTCCCCATCAGTCTTTTTGTCTCTCAGACATAATTCAATATTCAATATAGGTAATAGAATTAATATATTATAGTTTCATTCATACTATTGGCTAAAAGAGTAGTAAAACATCAGTGTTTCATATGAACTGATTATTTCAACCTAAAAATTTGATATTTCTACTGATACACATCTGTCAGATATAATGAAAAAATATTTCTACAAGTTGCCACAAATGGATTTTAATTTCAGCATCCATAACTTTTTCTAGATATATTAGTTTTTGAAAGTTCACTCCATAATAAGTTTTCTCACAATACTACTTTTTGATAGCTAATCCTAAGAGTTACAAGGAAGGTAAAGTCTACTTAGTGCAATGAGTCATTCACAACAGGCACTCAGTGTTTTGCAGCTATTTTAGTGCCTGAACATAGAGATTAAGAATGTCACAAAAAGGCAGGGAGTTGGTGGTACACACCTTCAATCCCAGCACTCAGAAAGCAGAGGCAGGTGGATCACTGTGAGTTTGAGACCAGCCTGGTCTACAATACCTAGTTCTTGGACAGCCTCCAAAGCCACAGATAAACCCTGTCTCAAAAAAACCAACAAAAAAGTCACAAAATTATGACACATAAACTTTTAATTGTACAAATTCAACAATTTTATAAATTCTTATATAAATGGTCATTGCAATTAAAAATTCTTTTACATATAATTTCTTTAAAGGCCTGATGTGCATGTGATCTATTAGGTATCTTTATACCAATTTCATTGGTAGTATTAGAAAGATATATATTAAAATATATACTATGATAATATAGCTATTAAAGCATTTGAGTTCCTGTTGTAGGAAAATGCAAAGTTGTTTACAGATATATTACTGAATATTATAATAAGAGTTCTAGTAAAGTAATATACTGCAGTCAGTCTTCTATCATAGAAATATGAGAGAAATGAATTCCTGAAGATGAATACTTATCTCTTGTGCAAGATGAATTAAAAGATACAAAAGTAATGAAGATTGTTAAGTGTTCTTCACAAAGAAAGCATAATATACCAAGAAACAGACAAACTTCTTCTGTCGACCTCAACAACGCATAATCCCAAAATCCTACTTCAAAACTGGCTACTTCCCTTTATATAATTACAAATTTTATATGTAACATGAATAATAAAGATAAATAGATTATGAGGTTCAAGCTTCAATATGAAGATCAGAGTAGCAAGCAACCAACTACTAGCTCAAACCACTCTCAAGCTGAAAGGGCTGTCCTATCTCCATGAAGACTCAAATGCAAAAGCACTGAGCTCCTGTCTCATTCTGCCTTATATTCCTTTCTCCACCCAACCACATCACTCCCATCTCCACCTCCCTAATGGGATTAAAGGTGTGTAATCCCAATTGCTGGGATCAAAGGTCTGAGCTCTGTTACTCTTCACTCTTGTGTAGCCCAGGGTGGCTTTGAACTCAGAGAGATCCATCTGCCTGTCTCTTGAGGCCCAGAAATAAGCAGTGTGCCATACTGCCTGGTTCTATGGCTTGCCAGAATGTCTGCTGGAATTAAAGGCTGTTTCACTATTACCCGTCTGTATAGCTTGTGGCTAGCCTTACTTTCTGTACCCTCAGGCAAATTTTATTAAATCATATATAATATATCAACACAAATATATCTTGAAGATTGTATATTTATGGATAAATCTGTTGAGTACTAGAGGGTTTATAAATGTCAAAGATGTTCAGTTAATCAAATGCATATTTGCATGGATCATTCACCAAAGCATATATTTTTTTAAAAATTCCTTTTACTATATTAACAATTTATTGGTAGCTAGATTTTCAATTTTTCTTTATTTTGATATGATATACAAGTGAACATGTTCAACTATGAAGTTATTTTAAAGGAGTCACTGACACACAATATTATGCTTAAACTTATTTTGAAATTGTCAAAAAGCACACAACAGTCAAGGTTGCTACTACTGAGCTATATACCTAGAGAATATCCAAATTAACAAAATAAGCATGAAAAGGGGGCATAAGTGACCAAAAACTCTACCAGGGAACTTCTACAGCTGATAAACACCTTCAGCAAAGTGGCAGGATACAAGATTAACTCAAAAAAATCAGTAGCCCTACTATATACAGATGATAAATGCACAGAGGAAAAAATCAGAGAAACATCACCCTTATACAATAGCCACAAATCATACAAAATATCTCGGGGTAAAACTAACCAAACAAGTGAAAGACCTATATAGTAAGAACTTTGAGTCTTTAAAGAAAGAAATTAAAGAAGATACCAGAAAATGGAAAGATGTCCCAAGCTCTTGGATAGGTAGGATCAACATAGTAAAAATGGCAATCTTGCCAAAAGCAATCTACAGATTCAATGCAATCCCCATCAAAATCCCAACACAGTCCTTCATAGACCTTGAAAGAACAATACTCAACTTTATATGGAAAAACAAAAAACACAGGGTAGCAAAAGCAACCCTGTACAATAAAGGAGTTTCCTGAGGCATCATGATCCCTGACTTTAAGCTCTATTATAGAGCCAAAGTTCTGAAAATTGCTTGGTATTAGCACAAAAGTAGACAGGTAGACAAATGGAATTTAATTGAAAACCCTGATATTAACCCACACATCTACAAACATCTCATTTTGGGAAAGAAGCTAAAGTTATACAATGGAAAAAAGAAAGCATCTTAAACACATGGTGTTGGCATAAATGGATGCAGACATGTAGAAGATTGCAGATAGATCCATATCTATTGCCATGCACAAAACTTAAGTCCAAATGGATCAAAGACCTCAACATAAATCTAGCTCCACTGAACCTCTTAGAAGAGAAAGTGGGAGGTACCCTTGAATGAACTGGTACAGGAGACTGCTTCCTGAACATAATACTAGTAGCACAGACATTGAGATCTAAAATTAATAAATGGGACCTCCTGAAACCAAGAAACTTCTGTAATGTAAACAGAAGACAAGTCAGCAAGACAAAATGGCAGCCCACAGAATGGGGAAAGAGATTCACCAACCCCACTTCCTACAGAGGGCTGATTAGAGAATTCTCAATAAAAATCTAAAATGGCTGAAAGATACTTAAGAAAGTGCTCAACATCCTTAGTCATCAGGGAAAGGCAACTCAAAACAACTCTGACATGCTACCTTACTTTGACAGTATATGCTGGAGAGAATGTGGAGAGAGAGGAACACTCCTCCATTGCTGTTGGGAATGCAAACATGTATGAAAACTTTGGAAATAAGTGTGACAGTTTCCCAGGAAAATGGGAATCAGTCTACCTCAAGATCCAGCAATTCCTCTCTTGGGCATATACCCAAAGAATTCACATTCCTACAACAAGGATATGTGTTCAAACATGTTCATAGCAGCACTGTTTGTATTAGCCAGAACCTGGAACCAACCTAGATGTCCCTCAACTGAAGAAACTATAGAGAAAATGTGGTACATTTACACAATGGAGTACTACTCAGCAGGGAAAAAAATCAATGGAGTCTTGAAATTCACAGGCTAATGTGAACTAGAAGAAACCATCCTGAGTCAGGTAATCCAGTCACATAAAGACAAACATGGTATGTCCTCCCTTATATATGAATTTTAGACATAGAGCAAAGATTATCAGTGTACAATCCACACTGCCATAGGAAATAGGAAACAAGGAGGACCCCAAGAGAAGAAAGAATGGTCCCCCAAAGAAGGGGAGGTGTACAAGAACCCCTGAGCAAATTGGCAGCATGAGGGGAGAGAAAAGGTAAATGGGAATGGGAGAGAAGAAGGGGAGGGGGATAGAAACAAGAGGACTGAGAAAGGGAAGGAATAGAGTAGGGCAAAAAATGACATGCCTTGATAGAGGGAGACAGTACAGGTTTGGAGAGATGTCTGACACAGGGGAAGTGTTAGGGAATCCACAGGGATGACCCCAACTAAGAATCTAGGCAGTGGTGGAGAAGCTGCCTTTGATGCCCTTCCCCTATAATGTGCTCAATGTCTTCCTTGCTTGTCATTCCTAGAGTCTTCATCCAGTAGCTGAAAGAAGCAGAAACAGGAACCCACAGCTAAACACTGAGCAACATTCCTGGAATCCAGTTGCAGAGAGGGAGGAGAGATGAGCAAAGGAGAAAAGAGATTGTTGGAGAAGCCTGCAGAAACAGTTGATCTGACCTAGTGAGAGCACAGAGACCTTAGTTGTAAAGCTGGGGAGCCAGCTTTGGACCGAATCAATTCTTATGAATGTGGGTGCCAGCTAGGAGGTCAAATCAGTCTATGGGACCTCTAACAGTGGAGACATTGTTTATCCCTAGAGTACAAATGAACTTTGGGAGCCTATTCCCTACGGAAGGGTACTATTGCAGCCCAGATAAGGTAAGGGAGGCCTGGGCCCTCCCCCAAATAATGTGATGGACTTTGATGATCCCCCATGGAGGGCCTTACTATCCCTGGGTATTGGGTGGGGGGTAGTTCGGGGGTCAGTAGGGTGCATACGAGGATGGGAGGGTGAAGGAATGGCGGAATCAATATGTAAATAAGAGTGCTTCTGAAATTAAAAAAAAATGTTACCAAATAAAAAAGAATAGGGTGAATAACAATAGACACCAAGGAAATTCAAAGGTAATATTAGGTTAGGTTATAATTAAAAAACATGTACTCCATAAGTCTCAAAGAAATGAACAATTTTCTCAGGGGATATCCCTTAGCATATCTTGCAGCACTTGTTTATGCCTGAACACATCACTGCAATCCTAAACCTTTCCTCTTTCACTCTACTTCCCATCATTTAATTTATTACCTGGACATTTACCTTTACAGATTTCATGAATGAATGAAAACAACTGGTAGGTATATTTTAATGAGTGTTATCTTCACTTACTGTAAAGTTTTTGCAGGTTGATTCAGGTTGTCACAGTTTTCCTTTGTGACTAAATATTATTCCAGTTTAAATGTAGGACACATTTTTTGTCCAATCTTCTTTTGACAGATTATTATATAGGTGTAGTCCTTATCTTGAATACTGTGTCACAGGGATATTAAAATACAGATATTTCTTTAAGAAATCAAATTTATCTGGATGTATTTTCAGTACCACAGTTACTAAATTAAACCTTATTCTACTGTTAGTTTTTGTCAAACTTTCAAAATATTTTTCATTATAGCTACACTAGCTTAAGTCTCATCAATATGAGAAATGACACTGGTTTCTCTACAGGTTCATATTTGGTTATATTTTCATACTGGTATACTTACATGAATGGTATAATGCCTTATTATGGATTTTATGAAATACTTCTTTCATTACTAATGGTGAATATTTTGCCATAGATATGCTGGCCATTTGTATTTTTAGAAAATCTATTTTTGCATTTTTACATTTAATTTTGCTGCTTGATTGCTATTGTGATTGAGTTCAGTTGTATTTTCAATGTTATTGTCTCAAGATATTTGCAGTTTGAAAACAACTTTCCTCTAACTCCATCTTCTCCCATCAGGATCAACACAGGAGATTTCTTCTAATTATCAGATACCTTTTATTTGATGCCTTTCTATTTGCTATCCTTGTTTTATTTGCTTGTTTATTTGAGTTTATTTATGAAAAATGCTTACATCTGTTTCATTAGGATTTTCATGCTCTTTCTTCTACTAGTTTCATATGCTACATTTAAGATTACAATTAATATTGAGTTTACATTGTATATTATGAATTAACATTTTTGGGTCTAGGCTTGGGTCTACCTGTAGTCTTCTACATGTCTGCAACCAGCTATGCCAGCACCATTTGTTGAACATATTCTCTTTGTTCCATAATATAAATTTGGATTATTTGTCAAAAATCAGGTGTTCATAGGTGTGTGGGGTATCAGGGTTTTCAATTCTATTTCATTGGTCTACCATTCTATTTTTGTGCCAATACCAAGCTGTTTTCAGAACTATAGCTCTGTAATAGAGCTTGAAGTCAGGCATGGTGATGCCTCCAGAAGTTCCTTTATTGTATAGGGATATTTTGGCTATCCTGGGTCTTTTGTTTCTCCATATAAAGTTGAGAATTGTTCTTTCAAGGTCTGTGAAGAATTGCCAAACACCATTTCTTCCATCTTAGGACAATGAGGCCTCCTGCTTAAAACTGTCTGTCAGAGTAAATAAACTGTTTATACTGGTACATATTTCTTTCTTTTTTTCAGTCATTAATTTACTCAGCAGGTTTTTATAGAGTTCCTCATAAGTGTCATACAATGAGAGATATATTGATGATAAACAGGCCTATCTCATTTTAACACATGTTTGTGTGATTTATGTGTGTGTGTGCATGTGTGTGTGTATATTTTATGTAAATTCAGACCAGAAACAAGAAAATGTCTGGCTCAGTATTCTAAAGTATTAAATAAGAATATCTTTAGGGACCAGAGATTTCCTTAAACAGAAGTACTACCTTAAAAGCTGCTGATAAATGAAGAGTCTGATAATGACAGATATGAAAAGATTTTTCTAATATTGTGCATAACAAGAGATGAGGCCAGAATCCATGATTAAGTTCCAATATATGTAATGTCCATTGACCTGTGGGAAATTCAATAATTCATAGGAAATCACTTCCTCAAGTGAAATATGCTACATCAATGTAAAGGATTATCATAGTTATTAACTTCTGTCTGTTGGGTATAAGTGAAAAAATACAAAATTAAAAGTCTCTTTAATTTTAACTGGAAGTTTTCTCCTAGGCCACAGACAAAGCATATATCTAAAGTAATGATCTTTTTTCTTAAATTCTTCTTTTGTTTTGTACTGTGATATTTTTATCTTTCCAGAAATAACAACAACAATAATGATAATAATAAAGATTTCATATAACTAGTCTCTCAAGGAGTCTCTCAAATCTAGTTATATCTGTATCCAGTCAATTTATCTAGTGGGAAGAAATGTTATGAGTGCTTTACTCATTTATTCAGCCATAAGTGTATAAGTAACAATCTGAGGCTCATGCATGAGGAAATATTTCACTGATGCATAATTTACCAAAGATAAAAAGCAGAGCCAAGGAATTCCTTTGGGGAAAGCCAATGTATTATAGATTTCCAGTCCTTCTATTGAGGAAATGGCCTTCTTATATGGAGGCATTTCTAGCAGAGGCTCAGGATGTCTTTCTGTGGAATACATATTTAGAATTCTTTCTATAAGTGTCATTCTCAATTCTCTCTCTCTCTCTCTCTCTCTCTCTCTCTCTCTCTCTCTCTCTCTCTCTCTCTCTCTCTCTCACATCTCTATCCTTATTATCTGAATATAGTCTGTCTATGTCGTGTTGACTAGCTGCAACCTCATATGTTGAATGCCGGAATTTACAAGTAGATTCTATTATGCTTGTCTTAAAATATAAGTTCTTCTCTTGGAATTGGTAATTTAATTTCACAACTTTATTACCAGTATATGTTTCTATTTACAAGAAACACTTGAAAGCGCACCAAAACAATGTTAATACAGAACATTTAGGATTTCTCTAAGGGTAAAATACATTTCATCAACAGTCTGTGCTCTTCTAACAGCTACCACTTGGTTGTTGCCTTGGTAAGGACAAGAAACCCTACTCTTTGGGGAATGAAGGTTTGGATTCAATCAAACTCTTCTCAAGAATACAGCATGTCATCTCAAAGATTTAGAGGTCAGGTGTGGGCCAGTCATAAGCACATAAGCAAAGATAATTCACATGTTCCTAGATTTCAAGCAGCAGAAACTTCAGGTGCTTTATCTTAATCTGACAAAGGGTTTAATAATATACACACTACACATTATTATTATTTCTATAGTCATTTATCTTCAGTTATAAGTTCTACAAACTGTTTATTCATGGGATTATAATGCTATCTAAAATATGTACAGCTTGGCATCCTTCTGAGAATATTTTATTGGTTAAGAAAATAAATGACCTTCTATTCTATTTGGCATAAATTTGAGAAGATATACATTATAAGGCAAGAAATAATTTATAAGTTATCATAATTTCTGCTAACAAACAAAAGTATAAATACACAATTTTTTCAGCAACACTAAAAACCATGATTGTTAGCATATCTTATTGAAACATAATGTATATAAGAAATCCAGGGAACATTTGTAAGAATATTTCAGTGGAATCAGGGTTTTTTAAATATATATATATTAAAATATTTATATATAAATGCACTCTTATTTACATATCAATACCCCCATTCCCTCACCTACCCATCCTCCCATGCTCCCCACCAACCCCCCCAAACAACCCCCACCCACTCCCCAGGGATACTGAGGACCTCCAAGAAGGACCATCAAAGTCCCTCACATCATTTGGGCGAGGGCCCAGGCTCTCCTTCCCCTATCTGGGCTGAAATAGTACCCCTCCATAGGGAATGGGCTACCAAAGTCCATTTGTGATCTAGAGGAAAAGCACTGTCTCCACTGTTAGAGGTACCATAAACTTCCCTGGCCTCCTAGCTGACGCCCACATTTAGAGGGCTTGGTTAAGTCCAATGCTGGTTCTCAAGTCTTATGACTAGCGTCTCTGTGCTCTTACTAGGTCAGCTCAACTGTTTCAGTTGGTTTCTCCAGCACAGTCTTGGCTCCTTTTCTCATCCCCCCTCCTTCTTTCCAACTGGATTCCAGGAGTATGACTCAGTGTTTAGCTGTGGGTTCCTGTTTCCGCTTTGATCAAGGCTCTAGGGATGGCAACCAAGGTAGTCATCTATCTCATTATAGGGGAATGGTATCAAAGGCAGCCTTTCCACTATCTATATTATTAGTTGGGCTCATGCTTGTGGGACCCTGAACTGTTCCTCTGTGCCAGACCTCTCTCCAAGCCTATACTGGCTCCTTCTATTAATGAATTTCCTTTCTTGCCCTCCTCTATCCCTCCCCTGTCTCAGTCCTCCTGTTCTCTCCTGTTCTCCTTTCCTCTCTCCTTCTTCCCCTCTCCACTCCCACATCTCTCCTCTCTCTCCCCATGCTTGCAATTTGCTCAGGGGTTCTTGACCTCTTCTCTTCTTCCAGGACCATGTTTTCTTCTTTTGGTGTCCTCCTTGTTTCCTAGTTTCTCTGGTCATGTGAATTGTAGTCTGATAGTCTTTTGCTCTATGTCTAATATTCATATATGGGTGAGTATATTCTCTACTTGTCTTTCTGTGACTGGGTTACCTCAGTTAGGATGTTTTCTTCCAGTTGCATACATTTGCTTGTGAATTTCAATATTTCATTGTTTGTTTTCTGTTGAGTAATACTCCACGGTATAAATGTACCACATTTTCTCCATCCATTCTTTGGTTGAGGATTGCCAGGCATTCTTAAATCATCCCAGTACTTTTATTTTTATTTGTTTATTGTCCCTCATTGTTTCTTTCTTCTTGTCATTAGGTGAGACAAGAAGACTAAAGTGGCCTTGATGGAGAGGAGATAACTCTACCTAAGGCTTTGGTTTGATCCTGTCTTATCAGGAAGTAATGTTTTCCTTTATTGAGCAATCCTCAATGATTATTGTCTGCTCTTCCTGCAGAAGTACCAAGAGGATCCTATTTTGATGGTCAAAATGAACCTTTCCTGGAGCATCTGCATGTAAAATCCACAGAGGAAAGAAGTCGCCAGACAGGGTCCACCAGTTGTTTCTCACACATTCTGGGGTCCCCAAACTGCTACAGGCAATCAGGCTTAGTTTGTGATAGCTGGAATCAATTTATCTCAACACTTGCTGCTTTGGTTTGCCTTACAAAATCAGTTCTCTAATTTGTCTGAGATATAGTGTAGACATTTATTGTATTTGTTATAAAAATTATTGTAAAATTTCCTAAAAGTAGATTCTCAGTACAAAAAATTAATTTATATTAATATAGTCAAATTTTAATTTAAAATGCATTTTATAGCAAAGAACAAATATCAAAATTTGAGCTTCAATTTTTCTTTGCAGAAGTTTTCTAGAATATTATTTGTTATCTTTTTTGTCTTTGTATTTCCAGTGCAGAAAATATAGAAATAATTATGAGCAACCAAACACTATCATTTTCTTGTTATATAGTAGGACCCACATGAGATACATGATCATGAGAATTAACTCAGGTTAGTCAAGTATTCTGTAATTTGATGTGCTAAAAATTGCAGGATATGCTAAATAAAAGACTGTTTCCTTCTGTACCTTCCAGCAAGCTAACTATAAAGAATGCAGTTGTCACTGTGCTACCTGACGTGAATCCCACAGGATATCTAGTGCCTTGTCCCTGAGAGGTGACCATCTCTCAAACATACTCCAACAAGTGTGTGTTTGGAGGTTTAAACAAAATTTTCAAAAGAATCTGTGATTTTCATTTCCTTTCTAGCAACATCCTAACACTGTTTTAGAACCCAGCTATGGCTATTATGATCATATAGAATTTTTTAATGGCTTCCTTAACCAGAATTTCTATTAGATCAGATACTATCCTGTTTTTCCATCTTTATTTTGGCAAATTCACATGTACTAATAGTACCAGTAATTATACATCAAAGAAGAAATAAAGTCTGAAGAAGTGATTCTATAACTAAATTTTTAAGTTGAGGAAAGCATTTACTATTAAATACTATGTATCTTGTTTAACAGCTTGTTAAAATATAGTTCATATAACATTCAGTTTTTTTACTTAAACTTTATAATTCAGTGGGGCTTTGGTGAGTTTACAAAGTATTATATCCACTATACAATGTAGTTCAAAATTTTGTCATTTTTCTCCCCCATGATTCCTAAAGAAATCACTAATCTCAAACTGTTCCTTCCCAACCTTTAGTCCTAAGCAAACACTGATCTACTTGGCATATATTTTGTCTGCTATGCATCTTTCATAAAAAACAAAACCACACACATGTACACAATATGTTTACTTTTGTCACTGACATTGCTTGCTTTTAATTGTCTTTTTAGAATTATTCATGCTGCGTCCATTTACTTTTACTTTTGGTTGATATTGCATTGTGTGGATATACCATATACCATTTGGAATACTGTTTAATACTACATACTTTTATTAATTCTTTGAGAATTTCATACATTACTCTACTGAAATCTTGAACATATTCACCCTAAGCTTCTCCCCTTTCTCCTCCGATATAAAAACTTAGCTTCTTTTATGAGGACTGAAATCTGCACTTAATCTCTGAGTGCCAAGATGCCCATAAAATAGCAGTGTGAATAAGTCCATTTAGCAAAATAGTAGCAGTAAGTTTTTCACTTGGGAATGGGTGCCCATGAGTTTTTTTTTTTGTTGTTGTTGTTGTTGTTGTTGTTTTTTTTGTCAGACTTATAGTACCAGACACACATTTACTTCTATGTAACTTGTCTTCCATACAATCAAAAAATGAGTGGTTAGTTTCTCACCATGTCAATGTTGCATCAATATCTGTCAAAAAATTAATTATTGTAGCTTGTGGGCTTCACAAGTTGGTAAGATTGTTGATAGTATGTTTCATCCAGTAGACTTTATTAAAAGTACACAGCAGAGAAAAAGCTTCCAAGATTCATTCATCCTTTCTTCCTTCCTTCCTTCCTTCCTTCCTTCCTCCTTCCTTCCTTCCTTCCTTCCTTCCTTCCTTCCTTTCTTCCTTTCTTTCTTTCTTTCTTTCTTTCTTTCTTTCTTTCTTTCTTTCATCTTTTCAAGACAGGGTTTCTCTGTATTGCTTTGGAACCTGTCCTGGAACTCACTCTATAGCCCAGGCTGGCTTCGAACTCACAGAGATCTACCTGCCTCTGCCTCCTGAGTACTGGGTTTAAAGGCATGCACCACCATTGCTTCCAAGATTCTTAACAATTTTATATGTCACATCCAATAATAAAAGTGTGTGGTATCCAGTAATACAATATTACTGAAAAGTTATGTTGATCAACTAAGATCAATGATAATGGGAGATATTTCTAGTCCAGACTACCACACTCAATGCCTTGGACTACAGTATATGGACAGAGGGTAATTCAAGATGCATTTAGTTCAACTTCAAAAGTACATGTCATTCCAGATGGAAGAAATGGGGACACAGCAAGGAAATATTGGACCAAAGGAAAACTAAAACCTAATAAGGTAACCATCAAAATCTGTATCTCTATGTTTTGTATCAAAGGGCTTACTGGCTCTGCCCTCAAACTTTCTTGTCTACAGCATCCACCTTTCTCTTTAGATCCCCCTACTCACTGTATGCCTACTCTCCTTGGCAGATACAGGGCAGTTGTAGCATCTCCATATTTTGCATGCCCATTGAAATCAAGGTTTCTTTTCCATAGCTTCATTTACTGGCATATTAGGGCTTTCCAGCAGGGATGTGCCTGTCACAGGTAAGTTCACTTCAGCAGCTCTCTGAAACTTCAGAGGAAAAATACACAACCTTTTGATGAAATGTTATATTTCCTGGTGTTCCTTTTATTCTTCAAATTGTATCTCTTGCAATTCTTTATATCTTACTTGTTCTTTTTCATTGTAGAGCTGCAAAAGAGTTACTAAAGATAGCCATGCCATGGGTTAAATACTATACTTTCTTGAAATTGCTTACATCAATTACGTTTAAAACTTAGCCTCAGAAAAGTTTTTAGGATGAAGGCAAATGGTGAACAGATTGTTTTCTGAAGAACACACAGGAAATGACACTAGTGGAGTTGCTTTTATAAACTTTTCTTTGTTCAGAACCCTTTAGAGTCAGGTGTTTACATTCTGCTTTGCTTTCAGCACTGTTAATAGTAACTTTCTCTCTGGTACTAAATTATATATTATTTAATTTTCTGCTGCTGTGATAAAACATTATGGGGAGGGCAAACTCTAAAAGAAAGAATATATGTTGAACTACTGTTCCACAGGGATAAGGATCTATCATGCTACTGAATCATGACAGCAAATGGCAGGAATGCCAGTAGGAACAGAAAGTAGAAGCTGTGTAGGACATTTCTCATTTAAGCCATACCAAGGGCTTTGTGCTTAAGCACTCTACCATTGAGCTATAATCCCAAACTCTCTTCATATATCTTGAACTAGTAATAGACAGGATGTCCTGGCTTTAGTAACGACTTTCATAATTAACAAATGCTGCTAAATACCTTTCCTTGCCATTTATCTCTTCTGTTGCTTTTGATTTATTTATTTATTTATTTATTTATTTATTTATTTATTGGTTTTTTGAGATAGGCTTTCTCTGTGTAGCTTTGGAGCCTATCCTGATACTCGCTCTGGAGACCAGGCTGGCCTCAAACTCACAGAGATCCACCTGCCTCTGCCTCCTGAGTGCTGGAATCAAAGGCATGCGCCACCAACGCCTGGCCTGTTGCATTTTTATACTCAAAACATGGTGTTTGTATTCATTAGCTACTTGTTCAACTAGAAATACTTGCTAGGTATTTCTTAAGAGCTAAATTACAGTATTGAGATAACACAATAATAATAATAATAAAAATAACAACAATAATAATAAACAGTTCTTGATTCTATTTAGCAGGCTAAGATACTCGTAGATTAGTATCACACATGGTTGTGAATGTAACTATGGATAAAGAGAAGGGAAAAGGAGAGTATATCAGAAGGAGGGTAGGAAACAGAGAGAGAGAAACCTACACACAAAGAAAAGAGAGAGAAAGGAGAGGTTATCACTAAAATCACTATTGGGAATGATATGATAAAAGTTTGGATCCAAACTTTGGATCCAATGTACAAAAAGTAAAATATAGATACTACATTTTCAATTCCCTCATGGGTAAGAGGACAAGATGTATTTAAGAGAGGAAATAAGAAAGTTTATTGTTTTTGTATTTTTTTTAGTAGGCATATTGTTTGTAGTCTAAATTTTAGACAGAAGGCACATTCTGAGGAGACAATATTTTCAGTCAATGGATCTATAGGACCAGATTACTGAAGCAGGAAGCAATCTGGGAAGAAATCCAGTATTGAGTCCAGTAACTAAATTATGAAGAAACTTATCAGTATACTTGGGAGTTGATGTTCATTCTTCAGTCACTTAAAGAAAAGGTGAATCTTCAAGAAGGAAATTCATGAAAACAAAACTTATTTTAAAAAGCTATGTGTTACCAAGCACGATACAGGTACCATTGGAAAAGAAAAGTAACATATGTTTTATTTCTTGAAAGAGATTATCATAGAAAATAATAACTAGCAGAATCAAGATTATAATACATGGGTACTCCAAATAAAGTTTATGATGATATATTATTTATGATTTATTGAAATTTGCCTGAGAATTCGGAAAGCAAAACTAACTTCAAGCTATAGAGATCAAGCAGTGGTGACTCACACCTTTAATCCCAGCAACCAGAAACTAGGAGTTGGTGGCACATGTGTTTAATTCTAAGAACTCAGGATTGAAGTTAGATGTACCTCTCTGAGTTCAAGGCCACCCACTTATACACAAAATTGAAGTAGTCTAAATGAGCAGCAGAGCTCACGCCTTTAATCCCAGCACTAGAGAGGTATATAAGACAGGAACAAAATTCATTATCCAGCCACACTGAAGATAGGAAGGCTTAGTATCAAGGAGGATAGGAAGACTTTAAAGTCTCAGGATTATCCAGCTATGCTGAGGAGAGGCAGCAGTTTGAGACTTGATGAAGAGCACTTTGTAGACCAGCCCTTTCAGCCTGCAACTGAGGTGAGAGCTACTGGCAGACTGCTTTGCTTCCCTGGTATTCAGGTTAAACACCAATATCTGTCCCTGGGACTTTTATTAATTAGTGTTACAAAAGATGGCATCACACAGAATGTGATAACAGATACACACACACACACACACACACACACACACACACACACACTCACACACACACTCACACACATGCACACATGCATATACAGTCAATTTTAATACTAAGGTATAATTTTATTTATTATTTCATAATATTTTTTAGTTTTTAATTATAATTACAATATTTTTCATTAGCTATATTTTAAATAAATTGTAAAATTTGTGATAATTTTACAAATGCATTCTATATTTATTTGATGATAGTTTGATTCATCAAATAATTTTGTAGATAGACATATGATTTAGATTATACCAGTATAATGAAAGTATTGGCTGAAATAAAAAATATGATATGACTCTGAACCTTAAATACTTTGAAGTCACAGAGATGGATTATATAGTTATTCCTCCTTTATAGCACAAGAAAATGGAAACAGAACCCACATTTAGAGAGAGGCAATATTGTAGAAATGTTGACTTTAATATGTTTCCATTTATTTAATGAATCCATTTTTGTGACATAAATGGATTTACTACATAGTCACAATATGAACAAGTCACAAAATGTGGGCTTGAGTCATGTTTTAAATTTGATATTATGTGTCTAAGTGTCTTTATGAAAAATTAAAGTTACTTAGGTGATGAATGAATTTCAGAAAGAATTTTCCTAGATGGATTAACATTCTAATAATTTTGTTTCTTATTCCTGTCTTATAAAATGATAGATGCAGGAGTTTAAAATGTAAGTATTACTCAGGATGTACTTTCAAGTGTCTATAGAGTGACACATTTGATAATAGGTTGGAAGAATATTTTATTTTATTCTTTTTCAGATTTTTGAGTTTCTTTTTCTGTGGTGGTTTGACAGAAAATGGCCTACAAAGGGAGTGGCACTATTAGGAAGTATGGCTTTGTTGGGGGAAGTATGTCAATGTGGGGGCAGAATTTGGGGTTTCCTATGCTCATGATACCACTCAGTCAAATTTCTGTTGCCTTCAAGATGTTAGACTTTCAGTTTCTACACCAGCACTACATTTGCCTGCACACCACCATGCTCACTGCCAAGCTGATAAGGGACTGAACCTCTGAAACTGTAAGGGAGACACCTCAATTAAATATTTTCTTTTTAAGAATTGTTGTGGTTGTGGTGTCTCTTCATAGCAATAAAAACCCTAAGTAAGACAGAAGTTGGTACCAGGAAGTAGAGTACTGCAGTGACAGGCATGACACGCATTTTTTTGTTTGTTCGTTTGTTTGGTGTATTATAGTCTTTGGATGATTGGGTTAGGAAAGCAGAAGAATGCTTTAAGCACTGCTTAATGGGCCATAGTAGTAGGAGCATGGAACCAGTGGTGTTGCATGGAATTTGATGAATTGGAATCAAGAGATTTCAGAGGAGAAGAATTTTAGTATGCTGACTAGAGATTGCTCTTGTGTTATTTTGGTGAAAAAATAACAGGTGGCTCCCTTTTTTCCTTATCTGAAATCTGCCAGATTGAGCAGGGTAAATCACAAAATGTAAATTTGGAAGGGAAAAGGAGTACCAGGAAATGAAATGGAGGTAAATCCTGTGTTCAAGGAGATAAATGGATTAAGAAATAGAATAAAGGGAATAAAGGATGACCTCAGGGTAAATTCCCACTCAGCTAAGTTTTCAATTTGTGAAAATAAACTAAAGAAAAGCCTAGAGTCAGGTGTGATGGTACACACCTTTAATCCTAGATGTCAGAAAGCAGAGCCTGGCAGATCTCTGAGTTTGAGGCCCCCTGGACTACAGTGTGAATCTCAGGATAACTAAGTTTAGGCTGTGAAGATATAATTGAAAAAGACTGTGAAGATATAATTGAAGGAGGGGTAATATTCCAATATCAGCAAGCACCAGAACTTGGCAGCTTCAGCCACATGGTTCTGGCTTTAGAGTTAAGGATAGAAGAAAGATGTTATGGAATAAAACTGCAGAGGCCAGACATGTAACAGGGGTGTCCCTGAATGGAGACCTAGAGAGGCCATTTCATGAAGCTGGATTGCCGTTGAGGACCCAAGATATTAGTAATGCCAGAGTTGTGGGGGTATCTACTGAGGAGAGCTTCTAACATGGAATGGAAATAACCCAAGAGAAAGAAATTTGTTTCAGTCAACAAAGTTGAATGGGCTTGGAGATCTGGAAAGCATTTTGACATCAGACACAAAGATGCAGAGTTTGGGGTTTCCCTAGATAGTTTTTGGTCTGGCTTTGTTCCAGTATTTCATCACTATGCTCCCTTCCATGCATTTTGAAATGGTAATGTATACCCTGTACCATTATATGTTAGAAGTATGTGATCTTTTCTTTTTTTAAATAGAAGATTACAGTTAAGAGCTTGCATGAATCTCAGATGAGACTTTGAACTTCAGGCTTTTAAGCATTGTTGAGACTGTGATAGACTATGGGGACTTTTGAAGTTGGAGTGAATGCACTTTTGCAATATGATATCTCTACAAGCCTTTGGAGGCCAGGGAGTGGACTGCAGTGGTTTAAAACAATTGGCCCCTAAAGGACATGGCACTACTAATATATGTGACTTTTTAGGACTTTTTAGGACTTTTTGTTAGAGGGAGTGTGTTCTCTGGGGACAGACTTTGAGGTTTTCTATGCTTAAGATATAATCCAGTGTCCTAGTCAACTTCCTGTTGCCTTCAAGATGTAGGACTCCCAGCTACTACTCCAGTACTACATCTGCCTGCTATGGTCTCCATCATGATGATAATAGAATGAACCTCTGAAACTGTAAGAAAGCCACACCAATTAAACGTTTTCTTTTTAAGAATTGCAGTGGTCATGGTGTCTCTTTACAAAAATAAAAATCCTAACTAAAACATCTTCATCCATTTTTCTGCTTTCATAAATTTTTCTGTTTCATGTATGCCTTTCATTAATCTAAGGTATAGGATATTATTTGGTTCCTAATAATATTGTTTCAGGTACTATTCTAAGCCCAAAGAACATACTGAAACACAAAGTAAGTAAGGCATTAACAGTATTAATATCTTGTGACAAGCCAGAACCTAAATCATTATAAAGACATATAAAAACCATTGACAAAGTATTTTATAGACTTTTTAACCCTTTCCTTGATCCTCCCTCCATCCTCTTTCTTACATAAAGAAAAACTTTTAACTATAGAAAGTTATTTGAGATGTACTGATGCTTTTTACTGAAAATATTCCCCAAACATTGTAATTCATCATCAAAAAATATTGCAACCTAAACATTACTGAGAGACCTGAAACTTAACTTGTCAATAAAATGAAATGGGGTCTCTTCTCTGCACCATTTGTATCTTCCTTTCTACCCCACCTCAGCCAATCACACCAATAACCAAATTTAGTCTGTAGTCTATTGATCTGAAAGCACTAACATTCTACCTAATGATGGAAATTAAATATCAGAGAGTCATTTTATATACAGTCTTCTTTGTGCTTTCATTATTATTATTATTATTATTATTATTATTATTATTATTATTTTGCTGATACTTTGGTTTTTTTAGACAGGGATTCTTTTTGTATCCCTGGCTGTCCTGGGAACTTGCTCTTTAGACTGGGCAGTACTTGAGCTCAGAGATCAGCCTGCCTCTGCCTTTTGAGAACTGGGATTAAAGACACAAGACTTCCAGTGGTTCAACTGGGATACCAACCAAGCCACAAAACCTTTGATCTACAGCTTGTCTTACCTACAGGATACGCTGGGGCAATAGTGGATCAGAGCTTTTGGGGGTGCTCAACAGATGACTGGTAAGGAATGGGAAGCCATACTTAACACTGCCTGGATGTCCAGGAACAAGAAACTGGATGGCCCAGTGATAGAGGAACTGGCAAAAAAGAAAAAGAAGAAGCAGAAGAAGAAGAAGAAGAAGAAGAAGAAGAAGAAGAAGAAGAAGAAGAAGAAGAAGAAGAAGAAGAAGAAGAAGAAGAAGAGGGCAATGAAATGATTCCCAATGACATTTTGCTATACTCATGATCTAGCCTAGTCCATATTAGAGAGTCTTCCTCCAGCAGCTAATAGAGATACACACAGCCAAACTATACGCAGAGCTTAATCAACCCCTCAAGAGGGGGAAGAGGGAGGATTGTAGGAGCAAGAGGGTTCAAGGACATCAGGAGTACACAACCCACATAAACAATTAAGCAGGGTTCATAAAGGCTCATGGAGACTAAAGTGACAAAATGTACCATGTATGGGTCTGCACCAAGCCCTCTGCATATACATTATGATTGTTTAACTTGAGGAGTTTGGGGGATTCCTATTAGAGGGACTGGGTTTAACTCTGACTCTTTTGCCTGCTCTTGGAATACTTTTCCTCTTACTGTGCTGCCTCATTCAGCGTTGATATGAGGCAGTGTGCCTAATCTTATTTACACTTTGATAAGCCATGTGTTGGTTTATATCCCTGGAAAGCATGCTCTTTTCTGATGGGAAACAAAGGAGGAATGGATCTGGTGAAGAGGAATGATGTGATATGCATGTGTGTGTGTGGGGGGGGGGGCTGAGGGGAATAAAGGGAGGGGATGTTGCATTTGGGATATATGGTATGAGAGAAGAATAAATAAATGAAAAAATACCATCATTTACCAAATATTTTCATCTCAATATGTAAACAATTCTATTGGTGTTTTTGTTGCCACCCTATTCACATTGTTCAATAAGTAGAAAGCACAAACTGTGTTCACACAAAAAGAAATTATCATCCTAGGAGAGGAAAAAAGCCCAGCTTTTACTTAGAATATATGTTCATAACCCCAGTTCTCAAGTCAGAATTTAATTATGGCATTTCTTTTCATTCTCATCACCAGCTACTCTAGGACTCATTTTATAATGCAGCAATACTTAAATTGCATACTGTTATGTGATTCGTCATTATGTATGCTTCTCTCCCTGTGAAACCTCAGTAGAGTCATCCCACCTCTCTTTGTCACTGGAAACAATTGCTTTCTTAAAGAGAGAGAAACAAAGATCATGAATTTGGGTGGCTGCAGAGGTGGGAAGAATCAGAGATTAACTGGAAGAGTGGAACCATCAGATCATATTGTATGAAAAATATTTGTCAATACAAAATAACAAACAAAATTTTAACAAAAAACAATAAAAGAAAATGTTACTCTGCCCTCTCTTTATTTATATTTTAGAGATTTGGGTACTCTCATTTAAGTTTTCAAAGCACTTAACATATGAAATTATGATAAGCTTCTGATATAATTGTTAAATATATGCTTATTCAAATACAAATATAAATTCAGCTATCTCCCTACTTTATGTAGGGGTATGTTTCACACATGTACCTGTGTCTCTGTATATGTATGCATTCCTCAAATCATAAATTAAAATAGTATGCACAATAAGCCATAAAACTAATTATTAAAGGACTGAGTAAGTAAAATGTTCAAGGTTGTTTGGTCAAAAAATGCAGAAAAAGCCACCATGGTACATATCACTATGCATTCATTTCAGAAAACAGCTAAGTATCATAATCAATATCTCATTGGTACATTATAGATATACTGTAAGTCTGTGCTGAAATACCAAGCTAGAATCTGGGTTCTTTCATGTGTTCTGTAACTGAGTGTTCATTAGTTACCAGGCTCCTCAAGCTACACTTCACTCATTCATAAATTAGAAATGATTGCTGTGATAACTATGGCCAGCCTCAAATAAAATAATGTTTATAGTAATTTTGGGAGAACAATAAAATTCTTGGTATCTTTAAATTTTAGTTCAATTAATATCTGTGATTAAAAATAAATATATCAGAAGAGTCCCAGGGTGGTATTTTTCCAAACACCTGCAGTGTTTCCAGACAGATTGCATACCTTTGATGTTGTATATCTGTACTTAGCATAATTTCAACAAGAAAATTCCTCCTTTTAGCGTTTAAGATTCTCCTTTTTAAGATCTTAAGTTGCAACATCAGAAAGAGCAGAGTACATGTAAAATGTAATCTACCTTCACATATATAGCTTTATATAATGAAGAGTAATTATTTGAAAACCCACAATGCCTTTATACTTTATTTTTTCTTTTCTCTTTCAACTAAGTGATGTTTGTTACAAGTACTATTTATCAATTTAAATAGCTATAAACGTCACTTAATGCTTATTTCAAAAATTTACAAATATCTGAAGCCTCAGAATAGAACTTTTTCTAAAATAATTAATTTCATATTAAGCTGAAATACACTACATATTTATTGATATATCAATCAACATGTAATACATTATGTTAAGATTTTTAATAAATCAATACAGAAATATTACTAAGTAATTTAAATCATTTTAAATTATGCTTTGTTAAATTCCACTGTTTCTTTAGCTAAGTATAAGCTGGATTTTTAAATATCCAAACGATTACAATTAATAGCCAATTAATAGCCAAAATTCAAAATCAGCTTCCAACTCTTCCAATCTGTATAAAGACCTATGAGTTCTTTTTGAAGATTTGTGTATTTAAAATAAGATAATCTCCAGGTCTCTGTCTAATTAGAAGTGACAGTTATTAAAAAACACTTTATAAAATCTTGCCAACTAGCAACATATTCTAGTGTTATATTTCAATAACCGAACTGAGTAAAGATAGAAGCGGCTTGCCTACCATGATAAGCAGTTGAAAAATACACATAAGCTGTATGAACCTGGCAGAACCCATCTGGTGAACCATCTGTGTGAGGACTCACAAAAATCATCCCCCATCTGTTGTTTCATCTTGGCAAAGATTGCCAGCCCTTTCTTCACTCTATTATCTGACTATTTTCCTTCCCAGTGGACCTTGTCTGTGTGTTTTCTTTAATTCCCCATTGGCAACCTATATCTAATTTCCAAAGCACTCTTCTCATTTTTTAAAATGAATTAATTTCTGCATTTAATTTATGAAACCAAGAACCCTTTTGAGACACAAAAGAACTGAAAAGAATTGCAGTAATACCATAATATTTTTAGAAAATTGAGAATTGCAAATACCAATTTTTCTGAGTTATACTAAAGAATTGTACTATTTACCACTTAATTTAGATTTCAGTATAAGATATAAATAAATGTGTATCACAACACCTCTGTCTCTCTTTCTTTTATCTTTCCCCTTCACGATGTTGTTTTATAGAATATTATTCTTTTCTGGTTTCCTCTGAAATCATCAAGCAATGGACTTCCAATTTTACACTCCACTCTAAAATTAACTCAAATTTTCACTTATCACTGAGATTTTCTTAACTACACATGTCAGTGCAGGCACAGTCCACACAGTTTAGCTTTGTTGGTATTTTTCAAATTTTGTTCTTGTTCTTTCACTGCATTTCATATTTTCATGTTTTTGTGCTGTTTTCCCAAGGTGAATATTTTGCTCCTACCTAGGTAACTGAATTTTTTTCCATTTTCTTTGTATTAACATGTAGACTTGTAGCTCTGATTCCTAATGACTTAACTATCATTATTTAAAATACAAGTCCATAAGTAACATAATCAAATTCAAAATGATAATAAACATTCACTAAGGAGTGGTACTTTCTATGATGCTTGATCTAGAAAAAATCCATGTTATATTTGCTATAGATGTTATAACAGTGTTATCAGCCAGTACAGAATCTTCAGGCATGGCCAACTCTTTGAATGTATAAGTATAGATTGAAAGTGTTTCAAGCATAAGATATATTTCTATGATGTCAGATATTATCTGAGGCATTTCTAGAAATCTAAAAATTTGCCATCATGATTGTTTGAAATTGATCTGTATCTTAAACAAAATATTTTGTTTCCATATCAACTTATTTAGATAATATTATTAACAGTAATAACATACCTAATTAGGCACTGATAATATTCAGTAATAAGTATATAAGATAAAACCATTCAAGTATTATGAATCTACAAAGCCTTCCAAAAATAGTGAGAGTATAATTCAAATCATCATATTTCTTTTCTACATAAGAAAGTAAAACACATTAAATCTTCTGCAGGTCAGTTGCTAAATACTTCATGGTTTGTTTCAGATGTATTTTTTGTCCCATTACTTCTGGTATTAGATGACATTTGGTTACTGTAACAAAATACGAAAGATGTTCCACATGAAAGGAAAAATACTTATTTTTGTTCACAATTTTGAAAGATTCAGTCCAAAAAAGGTTGGATTTGCTTCTTTTGAGCCTAAATCTATTCAGAATATCATGGCAGAAAGTCAGATATCAAAGTGGGAAATAAACGAAGGGCTCAGGGTTCAATCATTTCTTTCCAGGGAATGTTCTTAAATAACCACACAATGTCTCATAAAGCCCAAACTTTATGTATGTCATCTACCTTCCCATGGCACTACCAATGTTAAATACTTCAACACTTGCTAGGTGTTGGTGGCACACGCCTTTAGCACTCAGGAGGCAAAGGCAGGTGGATCTCTCTGAGTTCGAGGCCAGCCTGGTCTCCAAAGTGAGGCTCCATAGCTACACAGAGAAACCCTGTCTCGAAAAACCAAAAGAAAAAAAAAAAACTTCAACACTCTGACCTCTGCAATACATATAAGAATTAAAGTACAGCATAGTCCTATGGAAACTTCTTGGAGCCAGACAACACTGTGATATTGCTGTGACTATTGTTTATTACTCTCATCAGCCAAGGTAGGAACCATATTCTGATGATTATCAATGACGTTAACAATTCTGCTACAGCAAAAGTTAGCAAGATTCCCACACTGGGACTTAAAAAGGATGTAGATAAGAATGTGTGAGTCTCTAAGATTTCTGAGCAAAGATTTACACTCCAGTAATTTTATTAGGAACATCAATATTGTTATCAATACCAATATTGAGGGTCCTATTATTTGCTGTGTGTTTTTGTGGTCATCAGTGACTTTCCTTCTTAGTGTTGGAGAATCTGCTGACAATTGCTCTTCTCAAAATGTGGAGCTCAGTTTCTTGAGTAGAAAATACTAGAGAGAGAGAGAGAGAACAAAAGCAGTTTTCATTTAAACCACGTCTTTTATTCCTCATGGAGTTGCCTGTGGACTTCAGTGTATGTCCACAGCAGCAAGGTTGAAGGGTGAACTAAGGGATAACAGCAACCCTTTATCTCTGATGCTGACCTGCCATTCTTGAAACAAAACTGTATCACTATATCCTTAGTACAAGTCCTTTCCCATGAGGCAACTTGTTCCCTCACATAAATCTTAAGGTGAATATAACTTAATCTCAAGCAGGGATGCTTGCTGCAAAAAAGTACAGTGGCTCAGTCACACAGCACATCATCAATGAATTTTAAAGGCTTTTGAATTCAGTTCAGTATAAAGGTTAGCATGAAAGCACAGTAGCTAGCAGCCTTCTCAGGAGGAACAAGATTCAAAGCCTCTTTGATGAACACCAGGTAAAGCTTTTTATTTTATTTATTTTGTTTTATTAATTTATTTCTTTTTATACTTAGAATGAGAAAGCATGGCAAGCATTTACTTCATACTTGCAAATCAACCAAGGCAGAAATGTGGTCTCAACCAGCTGTGGCCCCAGGCCTTAAATACTTTAGCATTTCAGGAATGGAATTGGATCTACTTTACTTATTTAAAGAATTGTTATAACACATCTAGTTTATCAGACTGCAAATTTTCAAAACCTGGCACCTGCAGAAGTGTGATTTGTGTTTTTGGAGGAGATGTGTAGTGCATCTAAAAATAATAAAAGCAGCAGTGAATTTGACAGGCTCAGGATTCGGTGTCACGACACGTACAAGCTACAAGGTGGTGCCACCTGTGGTTTCGAGGCATCTGATAACCCACTAGGGACTGGAATAAGAACTCCCAAGGAATGTTAGTTCCTTCCTCAAACCCAGCATCCTGCTGTCAAAATATAACTGAAGCAGCACCTTTATTCCTTTTCTCAGTTTAGGTAGAGAAATTTGTAAAATTTTATTTCATATAAATTCATAATACTTATGTATATGTAGATTCTGCAAATAAATCCATAGTATATGTGAAAGTTAGTTTTTTTATTTGTTTTCATCTCCTTTTATATATGTCTGGATGGCAGTTACCTAGGTGAAGTCATGTTTTTCTTCTATTTCCCATACTAGTGAAGCATACCATTTGATTTTCTTTTTTTCACTTTTTAATTTAAATTAGAAACAATCTTATTTCACATATCAATCCTAGTTCCCTCTCCCTCCCATCCTCCCATGTCCCCCACTGCCCCCCCATCCCATCCTCCTTCTGCTCCCCAGGGAGGGTGAGGACTTCCATTGGGGTTTTTGTTAAACTAATTTTTTCTTGTGCAATCCGTGAAGGAAATCTTTCTAGATACATTAGGATGGAAAAATTACTTACTAAGTCATAAGTGAGTTATAGAACAATATACATGGCACTGAAAACTGAACAAACACAGGTTATTAGACTTGTGGCATCAACTACACAGTATCACAGCCAAAAGAAGAAAAATAGACTAGTAAACTGATGTGTATGAAAAGGACACTCAGTAAATCTAGTGAGACCTGTTTTGGAGATTATTTCCAAGTACTTTTAGCGTGATTCCCCAAGCTTTAATGGAATACAAAAGCATATGCCTGTCAGGGAAGTGCGGAGCAATGCCATCTAATTGGTGGAGAGATCAGTATCCTCAGTGCATTTCTTGAACTTTATTGATTCGCTTCATATAAGGTGATACTCTGGTCCACAAAATGTATTCAGCTGTCAAGTTCTAGACACTCTCAAACAACTAGATTTCACACTAAATCTACCTGGTGTTGGAGTCAGAGTAAAAACATGCTGAAAGTTCACAGCAATAATTACAGGGTCATTAATTCATATCTGACCTTCTCTATTTCTGGCACTTAGATATTTCTCCAAGTAGATTTGTAGACTTTTCCAAGAAATACCATAGATAATTCAATTGCCTCTCAATCCAGTTCCAATTAACCATGTAAAGTCAAGAGGTTGAGTAACGTACAAAACACAAAGCTAGGTTGTTTATTATCTGTCAAGCTACATGGAGGAAATGGTAATGTACAATTGAACTACTGAATGAGGAGGCTACAGTATGGCGAGAAAAGGGCATCAGATATGTAGATATAAGGCAAAGCAAGTTCCAGGAAGGAGGCAGAAGCAGAAGGAGGTAAGCAGAGGACAGCAAATTTAAAACAGGTGAATTCTTTAAATGTCTTTTGGCCACTCCAGTTTGGGGTAACCAAGACCCTTCAACTCAAAATGCGGAACTCTGGTTTCAGTGAGAGACCTTTTCTCAAGAACATGGTTGGTACTGATGAAGATTCCTGATACCTTTATTTATCCCCCACATTCATGTTTCTGTATGCACCCAGGACCACATACAACATGCAACATACATATACTATAAAAAGAGAAAATATGCTTTAAAAATTTTACTTGACCCATGATGGTTTTATTTCTTAACATAAAACATATGATTTCAAATTTTGGCATCACCTTTAAATATTATTTTAAAGAAAACTGCTAGATGTGTACATGATATATACCATATTTTTTAATATTTATAATTTTGTACAATACATATCATATAAAATATACCATAACATATGCACTATATTTAAATAGATGTACACATTTTATGTATAATTATTAAATTCATAAAATATTAGTAAATATATATTTTAATAAATATATATTAATAATTGTATATTACATTATTAGTAAATACTGCATTAGTAAATACTATAGCAGTAAATACCATATACTATATATACTATATTATAAAAGTCTATGTTTACATAAATTTAGGCATACAGATGATAACCTTATTAATAATATTGACACATAGTCAATTTTTTTAAATTAAAATTTCATATATAATCTGAACAGTGTGACTTTGGTATTCTTTATGTGTCTAGGATACTGGCCCACTACATTATGTATTGATATAAGCTCTTATAATTTCCATAATAGGATTAAAAATTAGAATCAGTTCTTTGGAGATCAATGCAGCTCTTCTTACTTGTTTTGAGATAAAAACAGACACTGTAGCTTAATCTGGCACTCAGGTCATTGCCCGTAGTTGGTCCAACATCTTGAACTTTTCTACTTCAGCCTTACCAACTCTGGCATTACAGGAATGTACTGATATATCTTTATGAACTAATAATGTTAATCCCTTTCAAATGTTAAGGTTGAATGATAAAATTTTTCATTAATATATAGCTACCAGTAGGTACAATTGAAATCATGATGAAATAATTTAAAACAAAATATAATAGAGTGATTTATTTCTTTATTATTTAAAGTAGAAACAAGCTTGTTTTACATATCAATCCCAGTTCCCTCTCCCTCCCCTGCACCCCCTCCCAAACAACTCCCTATCCAATCCCCTTTCTGCTTTCCAGGTAACATGAGGCCTTCCATGGGGAAATCTTCAAAGTCTGTCATATCATTTGGAGCAGGGCCTTGGCCCAACCCCATGTGTCTAGGTTGAGAGAGTTTCCTTGTATGTGGAATGGGCTCCCAAAGTCCAGTCATATACTAGGAATAAATACTGATCTAGTACAAGAGGCCTCACAGATTGCCATGGCCTCCTCATTGATACCACATCTGGAGCCCATGAGCTCCCCATTGCTCATTTCAGGTGTTTCTGTGGGTTTCACTAGCCTGATCTTCACCCTTTTGCTCATAATTCCTCTCTCTTTATAACTTGATTCCAGGAGTTCAGCTCAGTGTTTAGCTGTAAGTGTCTGCTTCTGTTTCCATCAGCTACTGGAAGAAGCCTCTAGGACGACATATAAGGTAGTCATCAATCTCATTATCGGAGACAGGCATTTAAGGTAGCCTGTCCACTATTTCGTAGAATGTTAGTTGGTGTCATCCTTATAGATCTCTAGACATTTCCCCAGTGTAAGAATTCTCTTTAAATCTATAATGGCTCCCTCTATTAGGGTATCTATTACCTTGCTCTCCTCTATCCTTCACCTGACTCAGCCTTCCTGATCCCCCATGCCTCCTCTCCCTTCCTCTTCTCACATTCTCCTTCTCCTAGATCCCTCTCCCTTCCCCCATGCTCCCAATTTGCTCAGGAGATCTTGTCCCTTTCCCCTTCTCCAGGGAATCATGTATGTCTCTCTCAGGGTCCTCCTTGTTTCCTAGCTTCTCTGGCACTGTGAATGGTTGGCTGGTAATGCTTTGCTCTATGTCTAAAATCCATATATGAGTGAATGTATACCATGTTTGGCTTTTGGGTGACTGGGTTACCTCACTCAGGATGGTTTCTTCTAGTTCCATCAATTTGCCTGAGATTTTCAAGATTCTATCTCCCCCTGCCACCCGCTCCCCAGTGCCACCTACTGAATAGTACACCATTGTTTAAATGTACCACATTTTCTTTATACATTCTTCAGTGGAGGGGCATCTAGGTTGCTTCCAGCTTCTGGATATTACAAATAATGCTGCTGTGAACATAGTTGTTGTAGGAATGTATATCTTTTGGGTATATGCCTAAGGGTGGAATTGCTGGATATTGTGGTAGACTGATTCCCACTTTCCTGAAGAACCACTATACTGATATCCAAAGTGTCAGTATGAGTTTGCCCTCACCCTTTACAATAGCCACAAACAACATAAAATATCTTGGGGTAATGCTAACCAAACAAGTGAAAGACCTGTATCACAAGAACTTTGAGACTTTAAAGAAGATATCAGAGAATTGAAAGATCTCCCATGCTCTTGGATGGGTTGCATCCACATAGTAAAAATGGCAGTCTTATGAAAACCAATCTACAGATTCAATGCAATCCCCATTTAAATTCACAACACAGTTCTTCACAGACCTTGAAAGAACAATTCTCAACTTTATATAGAAAAACAAAAGACCCAGGATAACAAAACAACCCTGTACAATAGAGGATCTTCCAGAGGCATCACCATCCCTGACTTCAAACACTATTATAGAGCTACAGTCCTAAAAACAGCTGGGTATTGGCACAAAAGTAGACAGGTAGACCAATGGAACTGAATTGAAAACCCTGATATTAACCCACACACCTGCAAACACCTGATTTTTGACAATGATGCTAAAATTATACAATGGAAAAAAGAAAGTATCTTCAACAAATGGTGCTGGCGAAACTGGATGCTGGCATGAAGAAGACTGCAGATAGATCCATATCTATTGCCATTCACAAAACTTAAGTCCAAATGGATCAAAGACCTCAACACAAATCTACCTCCACTGAACCTCTAAGAAGAGAAAGTGGAGGTACCCTTGAATGAATTGGTGCAGGAGACTGCTTCCTGAATATAACACCAGTGGCAGAGACACTGAGATAGATAATTAGTAAATGGATATCCTGAAACTGAGAAGTTTCTGTAAGGCAAAGGACACAGTCAAGAAGACAAAACAGCCATCCACAGAATAGGAAAATATATTCACCAACCCCACATATGACAGAGGGCTGGTCATCAAAATATACTATGAGCTCAAGAAGCTGAAGAGCTAGCCACCAAAACACGAAACCATCCAATTAAAAAGTGGGGTACATATCTAAATAGAGAATTCTTGTTAGAGTAATCTAAAATGGATGAAAGACCCTTAAGAAAATGAATAACATCCTTAGATATCAGGAAAATGCAAATAAATCAACTTGAGATATTATCTTGCTCCTGTCACAATGGCTAAAAACAAAAACACCAATGACACTTTATGCTGGAGAGGATGTGCAGAAATGGGAACACTTCTCCAATGTAAGTGATTTATTTCAGAGAAGGCTAGGAGAATGAAAATGGGAGAAGAGGAGGGGTGAGGACAACACTAGGAAGCAGGAAGGTTGAGTGGGGGGAAGAATAGAGGAGAGCAACATTATACAATATACTCTGCAAGTATGCACTGAAGCATACACACAGTATTGAAACTACCCCCAAGTCTTTAGTGCATACACAGCTGGTATAGATTTTTAATATGGGTTTACACATTGGGTGCAGGATGTTATGTCTAAAGTAGTGAATTGCAGAGTCCAAAGGAGCAGCAAAGATCTTGAAGGACATAAACATTGTGGAAATTAAGCTATAGAAGTCCTTATACTTTGCATGGATGTAGAGTTTCACTGGGTATAGGAAAAGGCAGATGGGAAGAATTGTTTTGAACATTTGAAAAGAAGGAACCCATTTATCAGTAGTTATTTTATAGAAATTGAAGAAGCAGAATGATGAGGGCTGAAAGTGAGAGTTGTACAGTGTTGTGCAAATGAAATTAATTTGAAATATTTGTTTATTATTATTCCTAGCAGAAGCATTAAACTGGGCTGATGAGAACTTGTAGAGTTTAAGGGTACTCAATAGAGTGGAGTTAGGGAAAATCTGCAATATTTATAGTCACTAGATCACGTGGGATTATAAGAAAGTAGTTATAAAATAGAACAGAAGAGGACAAAAATCACAGTGCAGGTCAACCCAAGCTGGGAAGGATCTTGAAGAGGAAAGTGGAATAGAAGACAGAAGACAAAGTCTATGAGGTAATTGAACAAAGTGACATTTAGAAACCAAGTTGGAAGTAGAGTTATTTATCAGTCTGTTGTATGTCAACATTTTCTAACAAAATGTTGACCAAGAAATGACTTTGTATGTATGAACCTGGAGATGACTAATAAATATACAAGACTGAAATAATGAGAGTAAGTAACAAGGTCTGAATCAGTTTTAAAAATAACAGAAGGTCTGGGGTGCAGCTTAGGTGTAAATGTAATCGGCATGCATAACATAATACTATGGTTTCAATATCCAATATCACATTTTCAGTCATACACACATACACACATATATGTATGGAGTTGTGCATGTGTGTGAGAGAGAAGGAGAGTTTTCTGTCTGTAGGAGCATATGTAGAGGCAAAACTGTCTAAAACTTTGTAAGCCATATAACATAAAAATAATCAGAAAAGACATGAGAATTTATTTTTTGCCTAAATATAAAAATTGAATGTTACTTGCTAATAAACTTTATGTACATGAAAAATAAATATGATGCCAAAGAATAGACATTTGTTGGAGAGTTTAGTTTGAATTGATTAAATTCATAAGGACTTAGGTACAAATTAGAGATTGCATTTGAAATTCCAGCAGAAATAATTCATAACCAACCAAAAAGGAAAAGACTGAGTTCATAGAAACATTGTAACAAATTCTAGTGTGGGAGCTCTCTTTCATTGTATTAGTATTACTTTCAGTTCTTTACAAAGCATGGAGCAAGTCAGTATAGGTGATGAGGAATTTTTGGAGGTTGGGCCCTAAGTAACTGCAATAGTCCCCCTATAAGTAGGAAAGAGTGAAATGAGTGAAAAATATGTTTTAAATAATATTGTCCCACAGAATTAAGAACACAATTGAGGTAAAATGTAATTAAAATTTATGCTGTATGTGGACGTTTAATAAAAGCATTTTAAGTAGGGTAAACACTGAGGAGTCAAGTCACAGGAAGCAGACTTCGAGATAAACTCTCTTACTATCTCTTGGCTCTCTCTCATCATCAAGCTTGCCTTTGAAGTTGTGAACTCTCAGTTTTCTCTACCAGCTAATATTTCCGTTACATGTTATCATGACTCCACTTCATCCATCATCATGGTCTTCATCTGGAACTATAAATCAAAATAAACTGTACTTCCTGTTGCTTTTGACCATGAGTTTTTATCATAACAACAGGAAAGTAGTTAATGTAGATGTATGAAGCCCAAGAGACATGAAACTACTGAGGGAAATGTATTTTCCTTCTTTGTACCTCATTAAATAGAATTGGGAAAAATTACATAGAATTTATCAGTAGCTATAGTGATTTAGTTTATGTCATTACACATCATCTCCTTTCAATACAGAAGAAACCAATTAAAGTCATGTTAAATATGCATGGTTTCATTGTAATTATCCATTATAACTACTAAAACCCAGAGAAAAACCTTATAGTCTCATCAATTGATATATCAGAATAAATAACTTGATTTTAGAGATAAATTCTCTTAGATACTCAAATTCATTTGGCCTGGGTTTGTAGTAAGATCTAGTTTGTTTTATAATACTATTAAGGGAAGAAAAACAGAAAATCCTTTGAAGTTATTAAAGTACAGTGTTCTACTATTCACATTCTATTATCACTAAGAAGTTTACTTTTCTTTGACATTCTTCATTTTTGTTTACATCCCTATCAAATTTTACTTAAGTATTGCTAGGACTGGCAGCTAGGTTGTCTGTAAAGTGATAGGAAAATTGTTTAGGATTCCATTGGTCAAGGTATAAATTAAAATAGTTTATTATGTAAAAGCTTATGTGTTTGAATGTGTGATAGTGGAGTTACCAGGAAAGTTTATCAACCAGTTTGGACCCTTTCTGTATTCCCTGCCAGCAGCTTATCTTCCATGCTGCTACTTAATAGAAAAGCATAGACATGTCAACAGAGGACATCACCGCAATCAACGAAATGCTTCCTGTCACACCAGCTGCCTAATCCAATATTACTCCATTGACAATTCTATCTTCAAAGAAAAATGATAGCATAAATATTTGATTGAATTTAAACATTAGTCCTTCCTAGTATGACAGTTATGAATTGCAGAAAGTAAATTGCAAGACTTTCCCAAAAGATAGTCAGTTTTCAGTGAAGCAATCCTTAGTATAGATTTTGTTGGAACAAAACAAGATATTTTCACCATGAGTAATACTTCCCCCTGGGAAATGATGCCATGATATGTAATATGAAAGTGCTAATTGGACTGAACTGATAGCTTATGCAGGAAACATGAATATCTTTTTGCAGTATTTTTCTAGTTTTTAAGCCTCACTTTGTAGTCAGAAAAAAAATATGACTCAGTCACACTAAATTATAAATAATTAAGTACTGATATTGCTCCTAATCTTAAGGAACAAATTTTAAACCTTGTTTTATAATAATATCAGGCTTGTTTTATGCTCAAAGTATTAAGCTAAAGAGTAAAACTGTGAAGATAAAATTTTAAATCACAATTGATAGAAATATCTACTTTGATTAGTTTTCATTAATTGACTAATTCTTGCCAGTATTAATTACTAAGGAATATGGGAATAGAAAATATTGAGCAAACTGTACCATCTCATGGATACACCAAGTTTGCTGATTTTGGATATTTTGAAATAAACATTGCTGGGTAATAAATGAAAGGCAAAAGCCTTAAAAGATCAATCACAAAAGTCCATTAATGTGTTGATTAAGCAAAGAATATGGGGTTTCAGAAAATTAAAAGAAAGTCATTTATTTTACTTGGGTAATTTTAGTGGCACAAAATTTACTGCCCTTAACCAGCCTCATTTGCAAATTTTCTTCCCAGTGTTCTAAGCATTCTGACAGCCAACATGGGTGCTAATTAGCATCAATTTCACTGGTAATATTTTTCTCTGCTTGGGGAATGACTACAGCTGTTCGCTGGGAACAGAAATGTGAGAACACCCCTTTCCCAAATTTCCATGGACCAGTGGGCTGTGGTAATTGATTTCAGTCATAGCTAATCCAAGCTAGTTTAGAACTCCATAACTGACTGTATATCCTATTAGTGATCCCATTAACCATCAAGCTTGCCTAAGGTGACAAGGAAAACAACTCAATAGCCCAAAACTCAGACACCGTGGAAAATAAACTCACCTACTGTAGAGTGACAGACCTCGAATGGGGACCAGGCTTCTTTAACTGAATATATTTTCACGAATCCCTGTTTAAGCACTTAATGAAATGGGGTTTGCTTTATGACTTTCATTTAAAAACACATTAGAAAATCCACTTGGTTCCCCTTTACTTTTGCCAAGATTTGGAGCCCTGATTACCAGATCCACAGCAGACAAATAAGTAGTGTCATTTATTACAAAAATATATTTTTATGGCAGTTATTGGCAGAAAATATCTAGGTTTGAAACTTTGCCTCACAGAAAATATACAATATTAACATCTCTGAAGACTGTATACTGAACCATTGGTGTTTACTAACATGGAGTTTGTTCTGCCTGAAAAAAGAGAAAATTAACTTATAGGGTAGAAATAGATAGATAATTTTGAGAATGGAAAAATCTAGTTGCTTCTAAGTATCCTCTACCCAAGTGCATTGCCATGAGATAAAAATAGACACCTTTTATTTAATAGACACATACCTAATATTCCAAAATTGTAATGCAATATAGAAACTTGAGAACTTCTTGGTTGATGTTTTTGGGGGCTTTTTCTGTCTCAAAATAATTTTTTTTCTATTTTGATATTTTTAGAGAGGTTCTCATGTAAGCCTCACTGGCTTCAGAAGTGTCAATCTTCCTTCCTTTGCCTCTCAAATGCTGAGGTTCCAAAAGTACCAGCACTCTGTTACTCCAAACAATGCATTTCTACCACTGAACAGTGATATATATTTCTTGAGACCATTTACTTCATTTCTTTACCAAAGACTGCTACCCTTTTCATGCAATCATTGCATTACAGCAGCACCTACTGATGGATCCCCATCTTCAGTTTATTGGCCCCCATTAGTGTTTACCTGATAAGTTTTTAATAGAAACATATTATAGAACTGGAGAACTTTTTGGGGTTTTTAAGGGATATGAAGCAATTGACAGATTCATAGAGAATACCAAATGGTTTTAAGTACAGTTATAAAAGGAGGAAAAGGTACATTTATAGTGAACCACTATTAAGTTTTAATTTTTGTCATGAATGCATGAGCGCGTATTTATTGGTTAACACATTAAGGAACAAAAGAAAGGAAATTTCTCTTGGATTAGTTTGACAAGAGTGAGCCCAAATTTGAATTTTCTATGTCTATCCTCTGTGTCTTTAATCTGTCTATGGTGTGTTGTTACTGGCCAGTTTGTAATATGTCTTTTCTGTGTGTCATAGGTGTCTGTCCTATGTCTTTATGAACTGTCTGTGTGTCTGTCATGCCTGTGCATGTCCTGTGTCTCTGACTGTGTTTTGTCTGAATTTTTTGTAGCTCCTACAAAGGGAGCTTCGCTCTGTATTTATTAAACAACACAGAAATTACAGTATGGGAGAGAATAAAGCAATTCTATACCAAAACCTTGAACAGAATTTTACAAGGTAAGACATTACTTTAATGTTCAAAACTGACCCAGAATAGCACTCCAAATAACAAACAGATGTTATCAATCCATATCTGCATGTTGCTTCCAGAATTTATAGGATATTTTTTGTTGTTGTTTAAGGATTCTTTCAACCTGGACACTAGTTTCAGCAAATGATTACTAAAGACATGCATATATTTAGTCATACATTAATTCTGGGTCCAGGAATGGAAGACTACATCACTGAAGATTAAAGTGATACATTTAACTTAGGTTTTAAAAGCTAGCTGTATCAGAAATCCAGGAAAAGGTAAGGCTGGTTGCATTGTTCTCTTAATGGCAGGTTAAACTTACACGCATTGGGAGCAGGTTGAATACGTAGTCTTAAATGATCTCAAGGTACATTATTAGTATGGCTGTCAGGTCCAGAAATAGTTATTTTTTTACAGTCATGAGAATTTTTCAGAAAAAAGTATGGATGAACATATAAAAGATATAAAAATGTAAAGGCTGATACACACACACATACACATGCACAGACACATACACACACACACACACACACACACACACACAAGACCAAGCAAATCAGAAAATGTGAATAAGGACATCCAGTTACAATATTTTGTAAATAGCCTATACATTTAATGATTTTATTTAGCAATTTTAAAAATTTATTATTTTTCTCTTATGTGCATCGGTATTTAGTAAATCTGGAAAACAAGTCGGTTCTCTTAACTGCTGAGCTATCTCTCCAGCCCCAGTGTTAAAGGTTTTATTGGCATATATTTATTGTGGATAGTATTGAATTACAGACAATAGCTTTTAAGTGTGTTAACTTCTTTGATCACATATACCTCTCCCAAATCCATCTTCTTCTAGAGAACTGAAGGGTACTCATGAGAGGAAGCATGGTACTCATCTTTCCATATCTGATTATCTCTGTTAAATGATAATCTTATGTTTCAATTATTTCCCAGCAGAAAACATAATTTCAGCTTTTCTATGGTTGAATGAACTCCATTTTTTTTTACAATTTCCATAATTTCTTTCACCATTTGTCTGTAGACTAACAGGTGAAATCCATAACTTGACCATTAGTTAACAGTGTTATGGGAACAAATGTATAGTCAGATTTCCATTTGATGTTTTTTAAACTTCTCTTTATGGAAATTCAGGTCAGTATTCAGAAGCTACACCTGTATCATTTCTCACAACTTCATACATATGTATTTAAAGACATACATACATTATTAAAATAAAAATTTCAAGTAAAAATTATTGTTCCTTATTCTATAAGGCCAGAAGTGAAAATACCTGTGTATACTCATCACCTACCTACATGCCTGGAGAATTCATGTATAATATGATGTATATTTATATATTCAACGGCTTCCACAATACAAGCAAGATGCATGGGGTAGTCTTGAATATAATATAGAATATATTTGTATACACAAATGTTTTCATAATACAGGCAGAATCCATGTGACAGTCTTGTTTTTGAAGGAGAATAAAGTATTTTAAGTTGATTTCTGTTGATTAGTCAGCTATATAAATTAAGCAGTATTATTTTAACTTTGTAGGTATCAACTATTTTATAAAATATTAACAATGTTTCTTTTTACTTTAAGCAGGGAAGGTAAATACAATAAAGTTAAAATGTATCTAAAATTAACATATTAGATATGAATAGAATATTTAGCTTGAATTATTACATATTGTTCATAATATATAAAGAAAAACATGGCTCAGCAAAAAAAAGGCACCTGCTCTAAATTTTATGTATTGAGTTATCCCCAAAATACACATGGTAGAAAGAGATAACTGACTCTTGAAATTTGTCTTCTGACTTTGAAATGCTTGCTTTGGAACACTCACACACAAACACACACAGACACACAGACACACACACATACACACACACACACACACCACGGAAAACAAACAGCTATTCTAATGCTTTTCTTACATTTGCTTATTTTTTTGGCAATTTACAATGAGAAAAAAACATTTTATATATGTTCATATTTTTCAAGTGTAATATTTTAATCATGTTTAAACAATATACATATTAAAATTGTCCTCTCGTATAACTAGAAGTCAGTAAATGACATAGGAATTATGGACAGATATACCTGAAATTTTAGAAAAAAATGGTGGCCACTTTTGGTTGGAAGACCTGGGAAAAAGCCACAAAGGAAAGTCGGCTGAATCTCCATTATGATAGTACAGGACATATAATATATAATATGGATTAGATTATGCATTATCCCAGGGTAGCCTAGAGCTCTTTATGTAGACAGACAATGAAGGTCCTTGATCCTCCTGTATCAGACTCCTATATGCAGGCTCTATAGGCATGGATCATTATTCCTGGCGCATGAAATCATAAGGATGAAATCCAGGAATTTGCTGTGCTGGCAAGCACTCTATGGACTGAAGGAGGATTCCAGCTCTATGTGATGCTTCATAGTTGATGACTTCAAAGTTTGTTGTAAATTCATTTACATTATGCATATTGCTGACCATGATTTATTATGGTAATATTACACACTGTATTGTCAAGTCACACTTGGATGTTTCCAGCATCACTATTTCATTCATTCACTTTAACACTTCTTGAAGACTACTTATGATGTTTTTCTGACTTCTTAACCCATTCCTTTTAAGAGTGCCAACAAAATAACAATTTGTCACAGGACAAACTTTCCTTTTCTTTAGAAAATAGATAGCTAAGTTGTTTCTGGGAGGACAAAATAAACTCCAAGATTGATATTTTACTATATCGTTTCAGAAAGACATTTAACACTAGCCTTATTGTTACCATGGGGTGTATGACACTGATTAGAAGCACAGTCATCAGAAGTTCAAGCAATGGCAATGAACAGGGTTTCTGTTGTGTGGTTTCTGAAAATAAGTGGAAATTCACGGAAGCATTCATTAATTTATGAAACAAATTGAGCATTAAAAATCTATGCTTATTTAATTTACTAAAGTCATACACTGGTAACTATAAGAAACTTGGTGGATTTTGCTTAATTTAATGAATAATTTTATATTTTCATTATTTTAATTGTGTATGTGACCACCAGTGTGTAGAGGGCATGTGAATGAAGGGACCCAAGGAAATCAGAGGGTCAGAGCTTCCTGCAGTTAGAACTATAGACATTTGTGAGCCACTCAACAAACATGCTCCAGACCAGAGATGTGACCTTCTGCAAGGGCAGCATGAGCCCTTATCCACTGAGCTATCCCACTAGCACCTCTGTTAAACTTCATGGAATTATCATAATTAATGCTCTGACAATGTCCTGAAAATAGCACCTGGGGAAAAGGATTCATATAGCATAATCTGTTCTAAGAACAGTGTAAAAAAGGCATGTCTTTTCATCTTCAAGTAACAGAAGAAAGAATAATGAATTTTGTTGAATTCAAATGCATTTCATGCAAGAAGCCACTTTAAAATTACAAATATATGGAGAAAATAATGGAAAGTGGCACTTAATTTCATTCAAAGTTAGAACTGTTTCCCCTTCATAAATTTAGAGCTGGGGTTGATAAAAGATTAATACGATGACCAAAGTCCCCATTATAAAGACCTTGTAATGAAAGATGAGTCTGAGAAATAAAGGGTAAATAATAAAGTGTTAAACTAAGTAACTCTAGCCTCCATGTCTGCAATTTCATTTGTAAACTAACTGGTTTAAGACTTTTGAGTGTGAATTAAATGGCATTGGGAAATTAGAAGTTCTGCATTAAGATGCCAGAAAATGAGCTGGTGGAACACTTATGGGATTAGTTGTCAGTCAGCAAATAAAAAGAAAGTTTGGGAAACTCTGCTCGTCAAGCAATCTTTATATGAGGTATCAGCCCTCATTTTTCTATACTCTGTGAGGGTTAGTTTCTGACAGAGTCACAATACAGAACTTGAAATTGAAACATTTTTTCTACATGGTGGTCTGCAATAATTTTTCACATGTGTGCAGGTCCACAGACTTCCTGAGTGTGAGCTTCACAGCTAAATCCATTGCTTATAGAGTAAAACAAAGCATAACTGTTCATTGCAGGAATATTGCACCATGAATATCCATATCCACCACCAGTCTTAGACTGTAGCAGGCTTTCTTGGATTGCCAGCTGCAAATCATGACACAGAGACTTAGTATTAATCATGAATGCTTGGTCTTAGCTTGGGCTTGTTTCTAGCTACCTTTTTATTTAAACCTTGAATTGCCCTATTTCTATTAATCTATGTCCTGCCCTGAGATTCAATACCTCATCTATGTACTATGCAACATATCTTTATATAGTTAAATAAATGCTGCATGAACAAAACAACACATCTTTACATAGTTAAACAAATATTCAATTTCACCCTGCTTTTACTTTTCTTTCTGGGTAAGGCATTTTTATGATTTTTTGTTTATTTATTTATTTATTTATTTATTTATTTGCTTGTTGTTTATGAAATACTCTTTTTAAAAGTTTGTCCTGGTGATATTTGAAGTCACTTCAAGAATTGACAAGAATTGACCCCATTTAAAGTTCATTGTATCAATGTACATGAACTGTCATGAAATCTCACCCTTCCATTTCTATATAAAAGCACTCAGTGCATTAAAAACATAATAAATTCTGCAATATTATTTAACAAACAAAAACAAACTACTTTTATGGAAAGACTAGATCTATGACCATGAACTAACTTCACTAAACAGACTAATTATAAAAAGACACGTTAATATCCACAGTGTAATGAGTTGTTCTCCACACAGCTAGATTGCATTTTTTTTTTATTTTTTGAACAGTAGGAATTCAATTGAGTATCCTTGAATTGCCCTGAATTTATATATTTATTTTTGGTCTTGATACTTGCATGCATACACACAATTTATTGTGATCTTATAAAACCTAATTATCTGCTCACTTTCCATCTCCTCATGCTAACTTCTTTCTTCCCAACGAATGTAACTCTTACTGTTTTCAAATCATGTATTTACTTTTGTATTGTGTGCATGTCTTCTGGAGATAGGCATACCTGCTTTGTGTTCATTATTGCAATGAGTACCTCAGATCCAAAGACAGGATTTCATAGGGCTGTTCTCTATCCTCCTGACACTCCATTGCCTCTCGAAAACAATAACCTGTTTATTAAGAAACTTTAATACTGTCATAATTCATAAACCCAAGTATGTATTTATCTCAATTTGAAAATAGCATTTCCTCCATTTTGAAAGTTGTTAGTTGGTATCTAATAAATTCCAATCTTTCAATTTGCTGAGAAGGTGTGTGCCTCTATGTCAAGCATCCTTAAAGTCTCCAAATAAGTCTTGAAATTGCTTGCAAATACATTGGTAGAATTTAAGTACTTGAAAATAATTCAATCTCAGTACCACAGAATTAATCTGAAGTCACCAGCATGAAATCTTTTAGTTTTAATGTTAAGATGTATATTCTGCCGAATATGTGTCTTCAAGTTGTTCTTCCAACTAGTTACTTTTCCTATGCTACAATGTCTGAGGCACAGCATGGCTGCAAAGGAAAACAGAATGAAACATGCTAATTATGTCACAGTCAATGTAGTACTGATGTAAATATTTTCAACTGATGCATTTTCAAACATCTTTGTTGAAGCTGGTCAAGTTAATATTAGTTATTAGAATCAACCCATGTCTGTAAATATTTTTGATTTTGACTATAAAGAAGCAATTATATCACCTTGTCAATAAGGGTTAGAAGGAGTTATATAAAATAGATGCACAATGCAGAAAAAAAATGATCTTAGGGATTTAAATAAAGCCTATAAGGAAAAACAAAAACAAAAACAAGCAGCTTGAAACTGCCTACTTAGGATTTGGTCAGAGTACTTAAAAAGTCAGAATGTTTTCTTTAGATAAAAAAACAAGAGGTTCATACTCAACTGTTACTGCCACTTTGGACTAGGTACCAGCTATAAAAAGTAACTTCCTTCTCAAGTTTGTCTTAAAAACTCATTGTCTTTAAACTTTTTTTTTCTTTTTCCTTTTTATTTCTCTCTCTCTTTTTTATATAGAACCAATCTTATTTTACATATCAATCACCCCGTAGTTCCCTTTCCCTCCCATCCTCCCATGACTGCACAGACCCATCCAACCCACACCCCACCCACTCCCCAAGGACAGTGAGGCCTTCCACAGGGGATCATCAAAGTCTGCCACATCATATGGGGGAGGGCCTAGGCTGTGTATCTGGGCTGAACTAGGGAATGGCTCCATAGGGAATGGGCTCTCAAAGTCCATTTGTGCTCTAGGGATAAATACTAATTCCACTGTCAGAGGTCCCATTGACTCTCTAGGCCTCCTAACTTGCACCCACATTCAAAGAGCTTGGTTTGGTCCAATGCTAGTTCCCCAGTTTTACCAATGGGGACCCTGTGCTCTCACTAGGTAGGTCATCTGTTTCTGCAGGTTTCTCCAACAAGATCTTGACTCCTTTGCTCATCCCTCCTCCCTCTCTACAATTGGATTCTAGGTGTATGACTCAGTGCTTAGCTGTGGGTACCTGCTTCTGCTTCCACCAGCTACTGGATGAAGGCTCTAGGATGGCATTTAAGGGAGTCATCAATCTCATTATATTGGAAGGGTTTTTAAGGTAGCCTCTCCACTACGGCCTAGATTCTTAGTTAGGGTCATCTTTGTGGTCTGAACATTTCCCTAGTGTCAGACTTCTCTTTAAGCCCATACTGGCTCCCTTTATTAAGGTATCTCTTTTCTTTCCAATATTCTTCCCCCGACTTTACCAACTTAGCACTCTACTAGAAAAAATTACACTTTCTGGGTGTTATTTATTGCTTATAAACCATTGTTCTAATAATGGGGGTTCTTAAAATTAATTTATAGGAGCAGAAAAGGAAGTATGTAATCTTCTGATGCATATTATTTATGATTTATTAAAGCTTGCCTGAAGATTCAGAAAAGCAAAGCCAATTTTAAGCTATAGAAATCAGGCAGTTGTGATAAACATCTTTGGTCCCAGCAGCCAGATTCTAGGAGTTGGTGGTAGATACCTTTAGTACTAAGACTCAGCATAGGCCAGTAAATATGTTCTATAGAAACAACTTTCTTTACAGCAAATAAAACCCTAACTTGTTCCTTATTTTTAAAAATCTTAAAATATTTTAATATCATTTTGCAAATGTTCCTAGAAATTTTTCTGTTTAGCTACTTATAGAAATATTGAATGAAACTTATATTAAAGTTATATGTTTTGTGCATATAATGATTATACACACCCACTGAATTATATATACATATATAGAGATATAGATATAGATGGATTGCATGTAACACTAACCTGGGGTTACAATAAGACTCATATAACACTGCAAGGTTTTAAGTTTAAACCTTCTCTGTATGTAAACTGAAAATCAAGGTCAGGCATGGTCTATTTCTAAAATTATCATGATTTTCTATTCACTTAAATCCAGTGGAACTAACTCACTAGTGGTTCTACTGGTCTGTAACTCTGTATTACGTCAAATCTATAATAAAAAAAAAGTTCACAAATCATCTAGAAAATTGTTTTCCAATTGTTGCTTGCCAAGCTATCATGGTTTTTCTATTTATATATTTAAACTATGAGAGCTAGATGCATTTAAATCCCCTTAGTAATTAAGCATCTGAAATTTTAAGAGTTTTCTTTTGGTATTTTAAGTATTTATACTTTTAAAATAACAAATTCATAGACAAGTTTTGATTTTTTTTTCACTGAAGAAAATTGCCATATGACATCTTTCACAGATGAAGGAAAAAGACATATGGTAAAGAGTCTCTGTGAGAATTACAAGTCAGTATAAGTATTGCCAGGGATAAAATTTTCAAATTTGTATTTTAAAACAAGACTTTCAGAAGCATATGTACATAATACATCATTTTTAACATTATGAAATAGCAAATACATGCAACATAATATAATATGCACATATATATCACAGAATACTCCCTTAATAGAGAAATTATTTGAATCATTAATGTAATCTGTAATGTAGTGGAATAATATATGTTAAGTGGGTGTGAATCTTTTGGTTTGTAAATTATATAAGCTAAAGGTCAAAAGTGAATAAGTGCTTCCTAAAGAAAACTTCATGCTCACATGTTGGTAGACAGTGACAAATGCTGAAGATTAAGAAAGTCTAAAGAACACATTTTCATAAACCTCGCCACAAGGTGCGAGGTTTTTCAATATAATTCCTATTGTTGAATAAGCATTGTTGAAAGTGAATTCTTTGAAAGATTTATTTCTTAATTCCAATGTAGTGTGTATTACAAAGAAAATTACCTTTCAAAAACTTTTGAAACAAAGTTAGTATATATAACATAAACACACTTATATTACTCATTCCTATAAATGCAAATGTTAGTAGATGATTAGCTCTTGTCTCTACTTTTTATATTTTCCTTGGCCTATTTATGACAGTATAAAAGAAAACTGTTCTGACAGCCACCTAATAATATTGCCATTCTATTAATTAAGGTTTAGCAATGAATTTGATAAATCATTATATTCATATTTTTTGTTTAAAATTCTCCTTTGTTATGTGTTGTTTCATGAATACATTTCATGTGTCTATTTTCTGGTTGCTTACTCTTTGTTGTTTTTTTTCCTTAAATTTTTATTTTATTGTGTTGTAAATTACTCACATATTGAAATTTTGGCATTACCATTCTACCACACTTTAAAAGGATTTTCTGATTTTCCCATGTGATTTCACACATCATCTAGCATACACCAATGAAATATATGTACTTAATGTACTTTTAGTGGGATTTCCTTACACTAACAAGGAAAGGAAAAAACATGTTCCTTTTGTGATAAAAAATATGACCCAGGCTGGGCCTTGGTGGTGCACGCCTTTAATCCCAGCACTCGTGAGGCTGAGGCAGGTAGATCTCTGTGAGTTCGAGGCCAGCCTGGTCTCCAGAGCGAGTGCCAGAATAGACTCCAAAGCTACACAGAGAAACCCTGTCTCAAAAAAAAAAACAAAAAAAAAAGAATTATGACACAGTATAAACTTTCAAATATTTCCTTTGGGTATTCAAGAAAATTTTGCCTTTCTTAGGTCACTTTCTCAGAAACTGAAACAGAGTTTTTAAGAGATTCTTCCTTCCAGATATGCCATAGCTATAACAATTATAAAACCAGTATATAGGATTTCGATGCTCAAAACTATTCTAAATTTTTTGTTAAAACTTAAAAAATGTAGTTTAGATCTAGTTAGGTGTAAAGGTGCATTCCTTTAATTTCATCATTCAGGTGGCAGAAGTATGTGTATCTATTTGAATTTGAGGACAGTCTGGTCTACAAATAGAGTTCCAGTACAGCAATGTTACATAAAGAGACTCTGTCTCAAAAAATAATCCTTTGTTTTTCCAAAGATATTTATAATTATTTGAACAGGTTACATTTTTGTAGTCATTACAAAGGAACACACCTGACTTTTTTTCTCTTTTAAAAACTATTTTATCTTATCTTACCTTTTGTGAAGATACTATTTACAAAGGTTTAATTTTTGAGAGATTTTAAAACCATACTAATCTTATAGTTTATGTTGACATTGTTGTGAATTTTTTAAAAACTCAAGTATAAATTTTATTCAGTTGAAAAATAATTTCAGACTGCAATTTTGAACTAGAAACAAGCATATAAAAATTTTCCTTATTATATAAATTTTGAATTTCTGGAGCCATTTTCTACCTATGTAGTGAGCTTATCTAGCTAGTCTTTTTCCTGAACTCTGTTACAGTTATATAAAAATGAATAGAAACCTTTCTGTGGTATACAATTATGTTTTATAATGTTGTTAGTGCAAGAAAAGAAAGAAAAAAATACAAAATTGGCAAAAAAATCCAACCACCAAATTAACAAATTAACAGCATATTTAGCTCACAGTATACAGAGATGTGTTTCAGAAGAAACACAATACCTTGATTCTAGTTAATAACTTCCTTGTTATGGAAAAAAATGCAAATCCTAAGAACCCTGAATTTCTTCATTTCAATCCATTAGGAGAGTAAATCACAAAGCAGTCTGAAGTCACAATCTCAGGCAGCTCATGCTTGCCAGAAGTGCATGTTTACTAGAAAATACTGTGTGTGGGTAATGAGTATCACAAAATTATTGCTGAGGGAGGGGGTTAAAACAGAGGGTCATGGTTGCATGTATTCTGGTCAGAATAAATAATAAATAAATATCCTGAAAGTTTTCCCATCAAATAGATGTCTCTTTGAATTGATTTCAACCATTCTCATGTGCTCTGTCCATCTGTCTGTCTGTCTGTCTGTCTGTCTGTCTGTCTGTCTGTCTGTTTCACATCTACTCTACTAGTTCTCTTTCTATGAAGCATGGTCTCATGCAACTCATACTAGCCCAGGACTTTCTTTGTAACCAAGGATCATATTCTGCCTCTACTTCCAAAATGCAAGGCATTACAGACATGCTTCAATGCCTTAGGGCTTGAAGACATCTTTTCACAGAAGCACACACTGTTTTATGTTGATAATAGCAAAATTGTTACAGTAAATCCTGAACAAAGAGAAAAATAGCTCCAAAGTGGTTCTATAATAAGATACATTATATATATTCCTTCTGACAGGACCCCTTTTTGGTATGGCTAATGCTGTTAAATAGGAAAGAAGAAGACAGATTAATTAATCAATATCTCCTGTGGGTATTTAACAGAGAGGCTAATCCAAAGGCCAGGCACTGTCATTATCTGTATGTGGTCTGATTACAGTGATTTTGTGATTAAGAATAAAATTGTTTAAATAGGGGACAGTTTTCTATGAGCTTACAGCACAAATATAACTTTAGAAGGAAGAAAAAGCCACCTACATCTAGATAAAAGTAACTCAACTCACTCAAAATCTAGCAGCCTCTAGATTGAAATATGTGATTGAACTAAATTGCCATAGCCAGAATTATTATCATCTTATGCTGACATTAAGTGTTCATTAACAAGTCTAGTGTCTCTGCTTGTGAAAGAAAGGCTTATCAGAATAAAGGAAATCATCTATGTGTTTGTGATACCCATACACACAGAAACACACACACACACACATATACTCACACACACTCTCACACACAAACACACATACAAATACAAAAGTGATAGTAAGAGAATTCCATACATTTGTATAACAAATAGATCAACATGTCTATTTGTTTTCTCCCAGTACTATGTTGTTTTACAACTTGACGTTAGGATGGTGATGCCTCAAGCAGTTCTTTTATTTTTCATGATTATTTTAGTGTTAGATCCCAGGAAAACTCAGGCCTCCGGATTCCCAGGCCAAGACCTCGATCACCCCAATCACCAGGCAGATTCGAAAACTTGCTGCAAACTGCATGAGGCTTTATTGTTGTTTAACGAGCTAACCCCATGTTAGCCATGGCAGATGGCTAGCAAAGACAGCTTGAACCGGCTGCAGAGAGATCTTGTAGGGCAGCATAAAGGCAGTGTCTAGGGGTACACACAGGCTCAGGATTGGTGTGTCTCCAGGCTTACAGGGCTTGCCCTATGTTGATTGGCCAGCTGGTTGTTATGGCCCATAGGCCCTCCCAGGGTGGTTGCTATGCTCTGTGTGTCATTGCTGTGCACTTGTCCGTAAAGCATAGTGCCACCAGCTAACTTCTGATTGGTTCCTTGCCACAAGGCAGGCATCTGACTTCTAGTGATTAGGACAAGGTCATGGCAAGCACGTGTTACTGTCATGGCTGCTGAAATGGGGAGCTGTTCCCTTCATTAGCTACCCTGCTGTTTTTGTCTTTAAAACAAAGGATTCAGGACCAGGCTGGTGAAACCCACAGAATCAGCTGACCTGAACAAGGGGGAGCACATGGACCAGACCCCTGAACATGGATGTCAATGAGGAGGCCTCAGCACTCTATGGGGCCCCTGGTAGTGGATCAGTATTTATCCCTGGAGTAAGAAGGAACTTTGAGAGCCCATCCCACATGGAGGAATGCTTTCTCAGTCTAGGAACATGGGGGAAGGGCTAGGTCCTGCCCAGGATGGTATGAGACATTTTGAGAAACCACCATGCAGGGTCTTACCATCCCTGGAGAACAGAAGGAGGATGAGGTGGGGGTTGGGAGGAGGGAAGGGAGAAGGGATTGACATATGAAGCAAACTTGTTTCTAATTTGAACTAATAAATAAAAGACGAAGCTGTACATTGTCCTTTCAATATCTAGGAAGTCTTGGAGTCTTGATAGGGAGTGCATTGAATCTGTAACTTGTTTTTTGTAGGATGGCCATTTGCACTATGGCAATCCTACTGATCCATAAACACAGGAGATTTGTCCATCTCCTGATATCTTCTTAAATTATTTTTTCAATGACTTAAAGGTTTTATTTTACGGTTCTTTCAGTGGCTTTGTTAAGTTACCCCAATATATTTTATATTTTGAAGCTGTTTGTGAAGGTATCATTTTCTTTCTTTATTTCTCTATCCATTTATCAATTGTATAAATGAAAGCAACTGATTTTTGTGTGTTAATATTGTTTTCTGACAGATTGCTGAAAGGGTTTATCAGCTTTATGAGTTTCATAGTGGAATTTTGGCTTTAAGATATTTCACAGTACAGAAGTTTGTACCAGGGACTAGGGTATTAAATAGACATGGCTATGATTTTGTTTAAAGGAATATGGAACACTTTAGGACTTGGGACTAGAAAAGATATTGGAAACTTTAACCAGGACTTAATGGACCATCCTAGTAGAAGCATGAAAGACAGCAAAGCTAAGGGCTCCAGCTCAATTAGTTTCAATTGTGTGCCCCATAGACCATTCTTGTGTTATTTTCACAAAGAATGTGGCTGCTTTTTGTCCTTGTCCAAAAAATCTGTTCATGACTAAATTGAAGAGTTTTGGATTGATACCATTGGCATGGGAGATTTCAGGACAGCCTAGTATTAAACCTGTCCTGTAGCTATTAATGGTGAGTCTTATGCAGGTCTCTGTTGAAAAGAAGCAACCTAGAAAAGGAAAAATATAAAATGTACAGTAGAGAATATTAACCCCAGGAAGTGTAATGGAACTAAGTCCAGTGATCAAGGAAACAAAAAGTTTAAAGAAAAGCCTGAAGCTAAATAGAAAAAAGAGAGTAGTGGTTTCAGGGCAAGACCCCAAACAGCTAAGCTTTCAATTGTGAAAGGGAATTAAAAGAAAAGTTTAAGCAGTGAAGGCAACCATGGAAAACAGAAACTGGATGAAAATATATTTGAATGAGGAGACTAATTTCTAACCCCAGCAAGCAGCAGAACTTGGCAGATTTGGCCATGTAGTTTTGGCTTTAGAGTCAAAGACACAAGAAAGGAGCTGTAGAATCTTCCTCCACAGATAAGGAAAGTCACTGAGGCCAGGCATATTTCAGAAGTGTCCCTGAATGGAGTCCCAAGCAGGCCTCTGAATCCCAACTGATCCTGTGAGACTCCCAACTATACAGAATAACAGATAGTGTTGCTTATTTAGAGTTGATCAATTTTAGTTATACTCTTATCCAAAACCCTGTGAATTTGCATGGGCAATTAACCATCACACCAGCTTTATTCTTTGTTTTCTAGAATATTGCTATTTTTAAGTTGTAGCATTCTATGGTATAAACATTTGAGGACTCATTATGAGTGGACATACATTCCACATTCATTTGTTTAACTACTTAGAAACATATTATCTGCATTTTATTTTAATGCAATATTTACTTTTGAGAAAAACTGCCAAACTCTTTCCCCATGTGGCTATACCATATTGAATTTCCACCAGTAATAAACAAGAAATCACGTTGCTTTAGTCTTGCCAATAGAAAATTTTGAAGTTGGTTATTTCAGAACTTATCCACTGTAATATGTTTATATGGGGTATTTCAGTATTATTTTGATTGAAATTCTGTAGTGATGTATTGTATTAAATACTTTTTTTACAATCTTTGATGTCAGTTTGTTTATATCAGTACTATAACATCATTATATTAGAAATGTATGTGTGTTGTATATGCATTGTATATGTGTGTATTTGTGTTTTTGTATATGTGTGCCTAACTGTGTGCATATGAAGTCCAAAAGTCCACATTATATGTCTTCTTCTATTACTCTCCACTAAAATTTGAGATAGGCTATCTTATTGACCTGGAGCTTTCCATCTCTGTTAGACTGTCTGATGAGGAAAATCCCTGTATCAACCTGTCTCTGGTCCCCCAGAGCTGGTGTTACAGATGGGCACCATCAAATCTTGTATTGGTAATATGTTAATTGTGGTCTTTTATGTTGTGTTTTAAGAGTTAGATTTATACTTAAAATAAAAATTTTCAGGTACATATTTTATAAATATTTTATAGAATTTGTGGCTTTCATTCAGTTCTCTTAAATTTGACTTTCACAGAACACTTTCTAATTTTATGAAGGGAGAATTATACTCTGATTTTTTTGTAGTTGTTTATTTTGAAATATGGTCTCATGGAACTCAGAGTGCTGTTGAACTGACCATGTGGCTGAGCATGAGTGTAAATATCTAATCTTCTTTCATCCACATATGAAACCCTGGGATGAAACATGGGCTACACACAGATACCAAAATACTCAAGTAGCTTAAAATGAAATAACATATAGTATTTTAATTCATCTGTATGTATGTGTGTTTATGTATATGAGCAGGAATGTGTGTGCCAAAGAGATTCCTATGTGTCTGAAAGTGTGTTGTGTGTGTGTGTGTGTGTGTCTTGCTATCTATGTGTGTATTTTGTGCTTTTTCTTTGGCTCTTTTATTTAATTAGCTGTTTTGTCGTATGCTTATTGCTCTACAGTCAGTTGGATCTGCAAGAAAGAAGTTCATAAACAAGGAGGACTGAAATCTCATGCAATAGCCAACTTTACTCAGAGCTCCAGGCAATTTGTATTCTGAAGGTTAAGAGGAGTCATATGAGTAAAGCATACAATTGTAAGGACAAGTCCCACAAGAGTTACAAAGAGCACATGATGGACACATACAATAAAAATCATGTTTTTCCATTGAGGAATATAAACACAATCCAAGAATAGTTCTGTATTTCTTGAAGAAACTGAAGTTACAGGACTCTTTGTTTCTTGGGAGTTTTCTGAAAAACACTCAGAAATTTCATACAACTCCATTCTTAGACCATATGTTAACAATTGTGTTCTGATTTTTTATTTATTTTACTTTATTATTATTCCTCAGTAGCCTGTTTGTTTTCTAAAGAGAGACTGAAAGTGTGTGGATTCAGATTGGAGGACAGGTGGGAAGGAATTGGAAAGAGAAGGGCATGGGAAACCATAATCAAAATATATTGTATGAAAACAGTCTAGGTTCAATTAAGGAAAAAAATAAATCAAGATTACTACCACCACATACACCAAAAAATTCCAAACAAAGTTCTCCATAAGTATTGTTGACAAACAAAATTCAAAGATGCTTTAACTATATACATTTCCAAATACACTGATACAAAATGAAGCATGATCTCTGCTCTTAACTGCACTTTTAAAAGTATGTTTTAGATGTATGTGTATGAGTGTCGTTCCTGTTTATAGGTACATACTTTGTATGTATGTATTATGTATGTATGTATGTATGTATGTATGTATATGTTTGGGTGTGCAAAGTGTGTACCTGGTGCTTACAAACACAGCAAGAGATGGTTGGATCAGTTGGAACTGAAATTACTAGTAGTAATGAACCATCATACAGGTGCTGAGATCAAAACTGTGTCCTCTGCTGGAGCATCAGATGCTCTTAACAGCTGAGCCATAACTCTAGTCCCTACATAGTATGCTAATAAAGAACAGGCATGTTTCAGAAACTCATTAATGGGGGTGGGGACTGGAAAAACATCATAGTGGTTAAAAGACTTTGCTGCTCCCAGGGCATTGGCTGAACATGCCTTTAATCCCAGCACTTAGGAGGCAGAGTCAAGTGCATCTCTATGATATCAAGGTTAGCCTGTAGGGAGTATTCCTGTTTAGAGATACCACTGACCATGTCCATTTGGCTATGGCACAGGTGCCACTGACCATGCCCTAATTTGTTCGAATCAGTGTAGAAGGCAAGGACTCCAGAAATAGGAGTTTTTCTTACAATATGTGGAAGGATCCAGATTGTCATTTTTATTAATTTAATTCTGTCAGTTTGGGGATAATTGTTGCTAATTGTTTCCAAATAGTCAGGAATGGCTATCTGCCAGTATTCATTGTCTTTCCATAAGGAGGAAATTTCCTCATTAGTTAAAGGTACTATAATTTCTGCTGGATCATTTCCAGTCAGTTGACAAAGTCTTAATTTGCCCTTTAGAATCAAATCAGAAATCTTTTCTATGTACGTCTTTAGCTTTTTATTCTATTTATGAGTCAGAAATATCCATTCCAATATAATATCTTCCCTCTGCATCAGAATCCCTGAAGGGTATTCTTTGGATGGTAAGATAACCAGAATACAGTCTAAATCAGGGCCCACACAGTCTATATGTGCATCCAGTATTCTGCTTTCCACCCATTGTAATTCTTTTTCCACTTCAGCGGATAATATTCATGGACTATTTAAGTCCTTGTCCCTTTTAAGGGCCATTTTTAAATGCTTTAAGTCATGTCCTTCAGCTCCAATAATTGTTTGTAGTTGGGAAATTTCCCCTAGCAGCTTCTGAAGACTACTAAGAATTTGATAATGATCTCTTCTAATTTGTACTTTTTGAGGCCTGATTCTTTGTAAGTCTATCTTGTAACCTAAATAATTAATAGAATCTCCTCTTTGTATCTTTTCTGGAGTAATCTGTAATCCCCAATGAGGTAGAACTTCTTTCAATGTTTCAAATATTTGTTCTAATATTTCCTTACTAGACTCTGATGATAAAATAGCATCTACATAATGATAAAGAATGAATTATGGAAATTTCTTATGAATTATCTCCAAAGGTTTTTGGACAAAGTGCTGGCACAAGGTAGGACTATTGAGCATTTCTTGTGGCAAAACCCTTCACTGAAATCTCTTAACTGGCTTTGAATTATTAACAGTTGGTACAATAAACACAAATTTTTCCCAATCAATTTCTGGTAATGGTGTTGTGAAAAATCAGTTTTTCAGATCAATGACTATGATTGGCCGTCCCTTAGGAATCAAGAAAGGCAAAGGCATTCCAGGCTGTAGAGAGCCCATAGGGTAAATTACTTCATTGATGGCTCTCAGGCCTGTCAGCATTCTCCACTTACCTGACTTCTTTTTCATAACAAATACAGAATTCCAAGGGCTGGTAGATTCTTCTATATGCCCGTCATCTAGCTATTCTTGCTCTAGCCTTTCTAAAGCCTCTAGATTCTCAGAGGTCATAGGCCATTGTCCTACCCAGACAGGTTCATCTGTAAGCCACTTTAAGGGTAGAGCCTTTGATTTCTCTGAAGGTTTATCATTTGTACTTTGTTTATATACAGCCTGGATGGTTGCTATCTGTTTTCTATATGCCTTACTATATTTTGTTTACCATCTAGAAGTTGTATATGATTTGCATCTGATATTGAAGGAATATTAATCTGGGTATTCCATTGCTATAACAGATGACCCCAGAGATTTATAGCTATGTCTGCTACATATGGTTTTAACCTTCCTCTTTATCCTTCCGGTCCAATGCAAACAACCCAGTTAACATTCTGGCTTACTTTAGATAGAGTTCCAAACCCTAAAAATTGTACATTCACCTCCCTTAGAGGCCATCTCTGAGGCCAGGACTTTTGGGTTGTAATAGTCATGTCCATCCTAATGTCCATCAGACCGGAAATTAACTATTATTTATTGTTACTTTCAACTGAGGCCTCTGATCCTTTATTGAAGTTTGCCAAAATATGCGGGTTTTTTGTCTCCTCCAGTCACGTTTGATACCTCATCACTAGCCAAACTACCATCTAGATTGGTAATTTTTTTTCAATTGACAATCTACTATCTATTCATCCTGTGAAAGATTTTCCTCCATGGTGACTGGAGATGACAGGACCTTTCTCAATGTGGCACCCTTCGAGAGGCCCCTGCAAGGAGTTTCTGATTGTAATGGGTTTCCTTATATGTCTGTGGTCAATCTACATTCATTGGTCCAGTGTCTGCCCTTACCACATCTCCTACATAATCCAGAAGGTGGAGGCCTTCTATATGAGGCATTGTTGGAATTCCCTTGCCTGCATTTTCTCTTAGTATGTCCTATTCTACCAGGGTTGAAACATAAAGGTTCATGGTACCTTCTCAACTCTCTGGGGATTGTCCTACCCAATTTCCTGTACTATTACAGTGATAGCATCCGACCTCTTGGTGCCTTGTTTGACCTCTGGAAGTTGCTTCTCCTTCCCAAGCTACTGCATCATTACCTTTAGAACATTTAACCTCTTGGTGTCCTTTTAAACCTTGTGAGATTGTCTCTCCTACCCAACCTCCTGTATCTTGGACATTATAGTAGAGATTAGCTGTATGCAAAACCCATTTTTCTAGCAGTGCTGATCTGACCTTTAAAGGCAAAAATATTCTTTTGCCTATTTGGTTTGCATTTTCATAAGCTAGAGAGTATATGATCATTTTTCTAGGTTCTGGATCTGCTACCTGCAACTCTACTGCCCTGGATAGTCTTTGTAAAAAGTCAGTGAACTGTTCTGTCGGCCCCTGTTCTATCTTAGAATAGGTTTCCACTCTTTCTCATGGTTCATGAATCTTGTCCCAGACATTTAAGGCTGATGTCCTGCAGAAAGACAATATATGCTCATCATACCCAGCCTGAACCTGTGGGTCAGCATAAATACCCACAACAAGAATCTTATCTTGGGGAACTTCATAACATTTCTTTTGCCTTGAAGCTAGAAGGCTTCCTTCCTCCCTCCATAGAGCTTTCCACTGTATCTGAGATGAATTTTCAAAAACAGCTGATATTAGGTGTTTCCAATCTATGTGCATTATCCTGTTAAATGTTGCATATGAATTTAATAATTCTTTGAAATAATGGCTATGGAGACCATATGAGACAACAGACTCCTTGATTCCTTTAAGGTCTTTTAGTTTTATGGGTTCCCATTGATATGCCAATGACCATGTGGATGCTTTTTTTGGAGGGTGGTTTTTCTGTCATAGTCTCTGGGGGCACCAGTGGTGCACACATAACAACCTTAGTAAAGTTTTCCTGATGTTTGATTGGAATAAGTGCATCAGATTGGGAGGAATCAGATTCTGTGTCTTCCAAGGCTTTGAGCCTGGCTACCACAGTTTCATGAAGAGATTACATTTCATGAATCATATTATAGATATGATTTCATAGAATCATTAAATTTCCTTGTTTCTTCATTTACATGTGCTTCTGAACCTTATATTCTTATCCTTAGATAGTATCTGAATGGCAATAATTTGCATCAAAGCATCAGACAAGGAATACATTTTGGTTTATAGTGGTTATGAGTTTTTCTACCTGTGTTAGTAATGTAGTTTGGCCAGACTTAGTATTCTTAACTTCTTCATGCAAACGTTCCATGTCATTGATTTTAGAAATCAAAATTTCCTGGCTGGCTTTTATATCATGCAACGAATTTGCTAAAATGTCCTTTTCCTGTGTCTCAGTCATCTGGTGAAGAGAGCTTGTCCATTCACCTGCAGATGTCCACTCAGCTAGGCAGGAAAGAGAAGAAAAGGCCACATGCATGCCTCCCTGAAACTTAAACCCTTGCTATGCCACTCTGAACATGCTCAAGAAGGTGTGGTCAGTGGTACCTAGCAAGCCCCAAGCAGGCGTGGTCAGCAGTACCGATAAATGGGATTACTCCCTACACCAGCCTGGTCTATGGAGTGGATTCTAGGACATCTTCCAAAGCCACAGAGAAACCCTGTCTTGAAACACCAGCCACCCCCCAGGGGACCTGAGTTCAGTTCCATCAATGTATCATTGGTATTTAGTAGGGCAAAAGATTTTTTTGAGTTAATCTTGTATCCTGCTAATTTGTTGTAGGTGTTTATCATCTGTAGGATGTCCCTGGTAGAGTTTTTTGGGTCACTAATTTAGACTATCATATCATCTGCAAATAGTGAGAGACTGACTTCTTCCTTTCTGATTTGTATTCCCTTAACCTCCTTTTGTTGTCTAATTGCTCTAGCTAGAACTTCAAAGACAATACTGAAGATGTATGGAGAGAGTGGACAGCCTTGCCTTGTCCCCGATTTTAAGGAACTGGATTGGGTTTCTCTCCATTTAATTTTATGTTGGCTGTTGGCTTGTTGTATATTGCTTTTATTATGTTGAGGTATGTTCCTGTTATCCCTGATGAGGATTGGAGTGAGGAGAAACTGTGGTAGGAATGCATTGCATGTGTGAAAGGAAAATTTATTTTCAGAACAAAAATAACAGACTGGTACATAGTAGATCTATTTGTATTAGAAAGAAATATAAAACAAAATCTGTATCTCTTTAAACTTCCACACAGTTAACTAAGATAAAGATAAACAAAATACACATTTCTGTACTTCTGTACACCTGAGAAATAAAGAACAACTTATTTTCTATTTTATCTTCATTTTTTGAAAAGAGAATATAAGACACCTTTAAACTAACAAAAATTGCATTTAAAATAGAGGATGATTACTGCATTTTAAAAAAATTATTACCATTTCTGTCCCTCCCCTGGTTTCATAAGTATATGGAGGTAGAAACCTATCAAAATAAAAAAAACAGGGGGAAGGAATTTGGATTTTAAATGTACAAAAGAAAGAGTAGCACATGTTCTTAGCTGAGTAATAAACAATTTGGATTGTTTGTCAAAAATCAGGTGTTTCATAGGTGTGTGGATTAATATCAGGTTTTCTATTCAATTCCATTGGTCTACCTGTCTATTTTTGTGCCAATACCAAGGTGTTTTCAGGACTATAGCTCAATAGAGGAATCTAGAATGGCTGAAAGGCAAATAAGAAAGTGTACAATATCCTTTGCCATCAGGGAAATGCAAATCAAAACAACTCTGAGATACCATCTTACTCCTGTCAGAATAGCCAAAATCAAAACCACCAATGACAGTTTATGCTGCAGAGTATGTGGAGAAAGGGGAACACTTCTCCACTGCTGGTGGGATTGCCAACTTGTACAGCCACTTTGGAAATCAGTATGGTGACTCCTCAAAAAAATGGGAATCAGTCTACCACAGGATCCAGCAATTCCACTCTTAGGCATATACCCAAAAGAAACACATTCATACAACAAGGATATCTGTTCAACAATGTTCACAGCAGCACTATTTTTAATAGCCAGAAACTGGAAGCAGCCTAGCTGCCCGTTAACCTAAGAATGGATAGAGAAAATGTGGTACATTTACACAATGGAGTACTACTCAGCAGGAAAAAAAAAAAAACAATGGAATCCTGAAATTAGCAGGGAAATGGATGGAAATAGAAGAAATCATTCTGAGTGAGGTAACCCAATCACAAAAAGACAAACATGATATATACTCACTCATATGCAGGTTTTAGACATAGAGTAAGGATTACCAGCCTACAATCCACACTGCCAAAGAAGCTAGTAAACAAGGAGGCCCCGAAGAGAGACATACATGGTCCCCTGGAGAAGGGGAAAGGGTCAAGATCCCCTAGCAACTTGGTAGCATGGGAAGAGAGGGGAGAGACCAAGGAGAATGAGAAGGGGAGAAGAAGAGTAGTGAAGAGGACATGAGGGAGCAGAAAGGTTGAGTCAGGGGAACAATAGATGATAACAAGAATGGAGATACCATAATAGAGGGAGATATTTTGGGTTTACAGAGAAATCAGGCACTAGGGAAATGTTTGGAGATCTACAAAGATGACACCAGCTAACAGTCTAAGCAACAGAGGAGAGGCTACCATTAATGCCCTCCCCGGATAATGAGATTGATGACTGATTTATATGTACCTGATAGCCCTCATCTAGCAGCTGGTGGAAGTAGAAGCAGACACCCACAACTAATCACTGAACCGAACTGGAACCCAGATGCAGAGAAGGATGTGTGAAGAGCAAAGGGATCCAGACCAGGTTGGTGAAACCCATAGAAACAGCTGACCTGAACATCAGGGAACTCTTGCTCCCCAGACTGATAGCTGGGATACCAACATGGGACTGATCCAGACCCCAGGATCATAGCTTTCATGAGAAAACCTCAGAAATCTATAGGACCTCCTGTAGTAGTTCAGTACTTATTCCTATCATAGGTGTGGAATTTGGGAGCTAATTCCATATAGAGGAATACTCTCTGAGCCAAGACACACAGGGGTCGGTCTAGGCCCTGTCCCAGTGGATACGTTAGACTCTTATGACACCCTATGGAAGGCCTCACCATCCAGGGGGAATGGAAAGGATATGTGATTGGTATTGTTTTAGTTGGGGGGTGTGGTAGGGGAGGAAGTGAGGGAGAAGGGAACTGGGATTGTCATGTAAAACAACCCTGTCTCTTATTCAAATAAAAAAATCTGAAAAAATTTATTGATTAGTTAATGCATTCTTTATTTCCTTTATGCATTCAAAAAAACCTAGGGGGAACACTTCTGCACTGCTGGTGAGAGTGCCAACTTGTACAGCCACTTTGGAAATCAGTATGGCGACTCCTCAAAAAAAAATAGGAATCAGTCTACCACAAGATCCAGCAATTCCACTCTTAGGCATATACCCAAATGAAGCACATTCATATAAGGACATAAGTTCAACGATGTTCATAGCAGCGCTATTTTTAATAGCCAGAAACTGGAAGCAGCCTAGATGGCCCTCAACTGAAGAAAGGATAGAGAAAATGTGGTACATTTACACAATGGAGTACTACTCAGCAGGAAAAAAAAACAATGGAATATTGAAATTTGCAGGAAAGAGGATGGATCTAGAAGAAACCATTCTGAGCGAGGTAACCCAATCACAAAAAGACAAACATGGTATGTACTCACTCATATGCGGATTTTAGATATAGAGTAAGGAATACCAGCCTACAATCCACACTGCCAAAGAAGCTAATAAACAAGGAGGTCCCTAAGAGGGACATACATGGTCTCCTGGAGAAGGGGAGAGGTTCAAGATCTTCTGAGCAAATTGGGAGCATGGGAAGAGGGAGGAAGGAGCTAGGAGAATGAGAATGAGAGGGATGCTGAGACATGAGGGAGCAGAAAATATGAGTCAGGGGAAGAATACACGATAACAAGAATGGAGATACCATAATAGAGGGAGACATTTTTGGTTTATAGAGAAATCAGGCACTAGGGAAATGTCTGGAGATCTACAAAGATGACACCATCTAACTATCTCAGCAACAGAGGAGAGGCTACCTTTAATGCCCTCCCCGGATAATGAGATTGATGACTGATTTATATGCCACCTGATAGCCCTCACCCAGCAGCTGGTGGAAGTAGAAGCAGACACCCATAACTAATCACCGATCTGAACTGGAACCCAAATGCAGAGAAGGACCAGTGAAGAGCACAGAGACCACGCTGGTGAAACCCACAGAAACAGCTGACCTGAACATCTAAGATCTCTTGCTCCCCAGTCTGATAGCTGGAATACCAGCATGGGACTGATCCAGACCCAAGGAACATGGCTTTCTGTGAGGAAACCTCAGAAATCCATGGGACCTCCTGTAGAAGCCCAGTATTTATCCCTAGCATAGCCGTGGACGTTGGGAGCCCATTCCATATGGAGGAATACTCCCCGAGCCAAGACACACGGGGGTGGGCCTAGGCCCTATCCCAAAGGATACAAAAGACTCTGGTGACACCCCATGGAAGGACTCACCATCCAGGGGGAACAGAAAAGATAGGTGACAGATAAGGTTTTAGTTGGGGGAGGCAGGTAGGGGGAGGCGGGTTGGAGAAGTGAAATGGGATTGTCATGTAAGACAATCATTCAAATAAAAATAGTTGGGGAAAAAAAAAAAGAAAAACTTATGAAGGTCTATATGCACCTTCATACACTGGTAGTTATTGGAGAAAATACAAATGATAACATTGCTATCTTAGCCATACAAATTCATGCAGATAATAAACAAAGTAATTGATTTTATGATAATGTGGCATATGTGATAATTTAAATATGTTTATTGTATTATTAACTGATATCATTTACTATCCTATATAAATTATAAAATTGTTAAATTTAACTAATTATAATACTGTGGTAGGGTTTATATAGATCATTTAAATAAATTTATCACTCCTATGGTAGTAATATTAGTATTTCTATAATTCCCATTACATTATTAATAAATACATTGGAACAAGTAAATCTGGATACAAAACCTTGCAAAAATACTGTTTCTTTGATCTACTCCTCTGTAGAGTTCTTATTTTTACTTTCATCTATTATTGAACATACTCAGAAGTTGACTGTACATCTATTAGCCACCAAAACTCACAAACTAATCACTAGTGGTGATTTATACTGTTGTCAAAATTATAAGAAGAATAAATATGCCTATAATTTTGTTTCTACCACTTGTAAATATATTTCTGTATTTATGGTTCAAGGTTTGCTGATTACTTACAAAGTATGTGACAGCAATCTTAGCAGACATAAATCCCAGATCTCTCAAGGACAGAACCAAAGCTGCATTACCAGTAATCTTCAATCAGTCCATTTTTTTCCAATTTGCAAAAGCAGTCTCAAATATATCAGTATGCCTGCATTAATGAAGCAAGTGCATGTTTCAAATCATAAACAGCAAAAGATATATTTTACGGAAGTGTTAGCAATTCCAATGGTCAATTTGCTAAAAATATTCCTATGCTACATAACTTTTAAAAATAATTTTAGTAAAGAAAAATAAACATTTGCTAATTCTTACAGTAATCGCCTTAACCTATTATTGACTATTCTATTTAAACAGCATTTTATTTTTATTCCTAATGGGTTTTTTTCATGTGCCTTTCTGCTACAAGTTTACTTTCTCTACCATAATCAGAGCATCCATTTTGGTTATTAACATCATTCTCCATTATATTCTGGATATGCAGGAGATAAAACCCTTGCCATAGTTTCCAAACCCAAATCATCCCTAGTTTTTCTCAATGATTGAACTTTTGCTTACTTTTATTTAACTTACATTTCTGCATGTCACTGTGAGATTATGCACCATGTGTGGCTGCTCCCAGAGAAGATCCCCAGAAGCAAAATGATTCTGAGCTGTCTACATGGGTTCTTTCACCAGAGTAGTAAGTCCTCTTAGCTACTGAAGAATCTTTTCAGCCCTTTCTAAATGGTTTTATAAAATCATTGTCTTCCTCAGTAATTTCAGCAATTATAATACATGCACTAACCATTAAACTAATCAAGGACAGTGTGAAGCCTATATAGACCCTTGTAAAGGTCTTTCAATTGAAACAATCCTGTGATAAACTTCTTAATTTCTGAATTAGGAATATTATTTTATTATAGTGCTTGAATCTCCAATGAAGTAGCCTGTCTACTTAATACATGCAAATCATATAGAAGTATAGGAAAATAGCACATAATAATATATAAATATTAATAGTAGTTATTCTAGGCTAGTGACTGTAGTCTGTACAATGGTAACAAAATACCTTAAACTAGGTAATTTATATAGAACAAAAGCAGTTCCCTTGCAGCTCAGGTGTCTATGTAGTCCTAGTTAAAGTAAAAAATCCAGCAGGTTTAGAGCCTGAGGGATGCTTTTTCCTTCTGGGTGACATGGGCTAACTTTCTGCATATGATAGAAGGGACAGAAAGGAAATGGGAGCAATGTGCTATATTCACATGGCAGACAAGCAGAAGTGGATAAAGACTTATAGTAGTTACTTTTATTCATTTTACCAGGTCACAATCATTTCAGAGAAATCTGACTTCCAAACTTAACTTCATCACATACTTCACCATTGATATCAAAGTATAGGTCAAGTTTGAAATTTAGGAGATATATTTACCACAGTTCTACAAATATAACTTGAAAATGTAATCTTCTTACAAATAAGATATGTTCTTTACATTCCAGCAGCCACAGGGATCATCATTCATGCCATCATCCACTAAAATTTCAGGGTCAAGGATAGGTACAATTAAGAGAATTCATCTGTGAGGTTAAACACATTTTCTCTTACTAAAATATAATTTGTCACCAGGAATTCTCATATAAAAGGCAGAATAAGCCACAAAAAGACACGAGAATTCTAGACAACATCCCAAATCTAGAAAATCTCACACTATTGCACCTTGAAACAAGAGCAGTCTTTGACTCCATGGCCTTCTGAATACAATGTTGGGTCTGCAATAGTTAGGAGACCCTGAGATGTAGCCCTCTTTGGAGTTCAACATCCTGTATTTCTGTCCAATAACTCTATATGGTTAGATTTACACCTTGATAGTTCTGCAGTTTTTGGGCAACACTGCCCACAAATTAACCCCATGATCAATGTGTTTTTGAATTCTGTCCCAGTGAATTCTGGGAACTCTGTCTCCAAGTCCCACTGAGTATTACTGTCATGATGGTCCTACCCCTAGGCCAATATCCTGTTTGACACATTAAGACCTCTTCAGAAATCCAAATAGTTGTATGCATGTAGCCATAACACATATGTTCTGCAGCACTGGTGTCACAGTTTACAGAGAGTAGAGGGTTGGTGATGTTGCCCAGTTGTACTTTCTGGAAAAGATATCCAAGCTGCACCTCTCCCCAAATAGCCAGTTCTGTATAGAAAAGCTGTGAAACAGGGGCATGCAAGAAGCAGAAAGGTTTTGCTTTGTTTTTTTTCTAGGCATGGCAGTCTGTGGTTGATGCTTATCTAATTATATACTATAATTTATTGGTCACAAAACTATACTTTGAATAGAAAAGGGAGAAGGAGGAGAAAGAAGGAAAAAAGCAAAAGCTTTATGTTTTTTTGGATTTAAAGTGAATATGGTAGACATTGTTTTCCTTGCAGTTTAGTTTTCCTGCAAGATTTGAAAGTAATTTAAGCCAACGCCAAGTTGTAAACTGTATGACAAGTACACATGCAGTATTCTAGCAAGCCATTTGCTAGAGCATGATGCATGACAAATGTCCAAGGAGAAAATTATATCATTTCACAGAAGTTCTACAAATAGCACCAATCTGACAACTTAGACAAAGACTTTTTTGCCATTCTTTGAATTCAGTGTAGAAAGTAAAAAATACAAAAATCTTTGTTATTTAGTAATTTACCTCTGATTCTTGATTGTTGAAGATAAAATGTGTCCTTCAACAGAAGTTTTAATTTCAATTAGGTGTATAAATTAAACAATGACAACAAAGTGATGTACTCCATAGATTTAAAATGGTTACAATAATTGAATAACATCTATTTTGGAAAATATGAGCAATGATCTTTATTCAAACATAGTCTTCACACAAAGCAGAATTATATAATGAAAAGAAAACTTCAGAATTAAAGACAAAAGTACATCATTAATGTCTTTCCAAAAGAATATGAAAGTGTTCTGTAAGTACTGTTATAAAAAAGTCATATGGATCATTTTTCTTTTAAAGAAGATTTATAAGTCACCATAGACATTTTACACTATTTTTGATAATTAAAACCGTGCATATGTGCGTGTGTATATGCATGCACGTGTGACATATATGTGTGGATACCTGGAGAGGCCAAAAGATGGCTTAAGAACTCCTCTAGTTGTAGCTACAGTGGCTTGTGAACTGTCTGATAAGGGTAGTGAAACTAAACTCGGGGAATATTGAAGAGCAACAGGTGTCTTTAACTGCTGAGCCATCTTTCTAGGCCCCTATGTTATTTTCATCACTGTACATGCAGAGAATATATTTGCCTCTTTATTTCTGAAAGTTGCTGCACCTGAGGTTTATACCAAGAAAAGTATGTGTATAAATAGTATAATAGAGGAATAAAATTTGTTGTTACCATGCTTTTCCCCAGTGCCCTTTCAGAATGAAAAAAAAAAAATCTTAGCTGCTAGACTCACTGAAAAAAAAAAAAAAAAAAAAAAAAAAACCTCCCAGTGTCTTTCTTCTATGTCTATGTGACTTCCTGTGATGTGTATAGTAAATGTCCCCAAGACCAGAACCATTCTTATCAAAACCAATAGATTGTGGTTCATTGTGGGATCCTGTGTTTGTGGGGGTATGGTCAGAGCCAGCTGACTTGCACACTTCATACCTAAGAGGGGGAGTGTGGATTGAGAAAGGGTAGGGAAAGACGTTAAAAGAAAGACAGAGACACAGGATAGAGTCAGGAGGGCAACCCAGTGAATACTGAATGCCCCAACATTCTTAAGTATCCAACCAAAAGGGGGAACATGGCAGAAGACTTCTATTATGTATATGTAGCATACTTCCCTTAATCCTCCAGGCATTTTGGTAGTCACACCTGTTGTCAGGACTTTAGGGTCAAGAGTAAACATACCTGAGCCCAACTATATTGTTATTTAGATAAGTAATCTGCTACCAAGGCTGAAACATCCTGCAGTAGCCAAGTATTAGACCTTTAGAACTTATAACTTACTAAGGACAGTTTTGAACTCTCTGACCTTGAGGTAAGATGAAGTGGACCCATCTTTATGGGCCCCAACAGCTGATAGACTGGCATATTTATTTTCCTTTTTCTCTTTGCCTAAATAAGGGCCCATGTAGATTGACCTCGCTCTGTCTGGGTTGACTGAAAATTTTAACAGGACATTAATTCCAATTTCCCCTTTACTTAAATCTAGTGTTTCTTTTTACTTCAGAGAAGCTACACAAGGGATCTATCTCTAATAAATATCTGCACATTAATTTTGTTGCAAATTCTGATTCTTAAGCACTCCAAACCAACATGACATAAAACAGTTTTGAGTGCTAAATGAGGTATGGTCTACATAGTGGATGTGAAAGATGAAAAACTAGATGCCTAGATGATAAAATCGAAATTCACTGGATAGGTCATGCACATGTAATGGGGTGCACATAAATATATTTCACTTTTGTTTTCAAGGTGAATAAATTAAAAGACTTGCCCTTGGCAGTAATGAGCAGGTAAAGCATCACATTGGAAGACAGGCTTACAAAGCAGTTAGTGAGTAATAGAAGAAAATGAGTACGGAGAACACTGAAACAGTGCTTCAATGTCTCCTGGAGTTTGGAATAATTATGAACCCATAATGTTAAGCAGAATAAACAATAGGTTGATTCTTCCCAAGGACATTTCACTGGGGATATTAACTGCATTTAAGGGGGACCTTAGCCAAGCTCAATGTTATTTTTGTAAATGTTTTGTCTCATATTGCTTTGCTTAGGTATTGTTTTTCCTCATTACCTTTTGCTTATATATTACGGTTTCCAATTCTGTGTTTTTATGTATATGTAATTCTTGCCTCTTTCCTTTTTAAATTATAATTTGGTTGTTTTGTTGCTTTTGTTTGCCTCTTTGAGTCTCAAGAAAGAAATGAAGAAAAGGTGTGGAAGTGGGATGGATCTGGGAGGATTTGGGGGGGAACCGTGGTCAGAATATGTTGTATGTATGTCAGTTATTCTCCAGTAGATGTTTAATAGTCCATACTATTAAACATCAAGAGAGAATCTCAGGCACACAATGGAAAACACCTTTCTTGAGTAACCTGACAGAGGTAGCTTGTGTGCCCTGTGTGGACCATTCAAAATTACAACTTCTTAAAGGCAATGACTTTCTGCATTTTTAATCTGAGCTGTCAGCATATGGGTGGGAAGCACAGATTCTTCACTAACTTTAAGGTATGGAGTAGAACTGAAGGAAGTAAACTAAACTCAAAGGCTTCACTTCTAATAATTCACACTGGGGAGGAATTGTACAAATGTGGCAAAGCCTTAAATTCCCATTCAACTCTTATTATACTAGAGAGAAGTCATATAAATGTAAAGTTTGTGAAAAAGCCTTCAGAACAAATCCAGTCCATCCTTTCCCCTAGGCTCTACTTCTTGTGTTGTGAGCAAAACTCCAAGACAGCCTTTCTAGAAACAGTGTTTAGCAACAAATCACGCCCAAGAAATAAACAAAGCAATAGAAACCACAGAATGTTCCCTCCCAGCACCAACCAATGAGAACAGGCTACCTGCAAGTAAAAGATAAAGCCATAAAAACCACCAAATGTTCCCATATGTAGCCAACCAATCAAAAGCATTAACAAACCAAGTGCACTGACTTTGAAAAAGTCCCCTAATTGTTCCCCAAATATCAATCAATCAGGATCTGACCCTTGACTCTCCTACTGATATAATCCTGTGACTTTTGTCTTTAAAAACTCCTGCAGTAGACTAGGTGATTACTTCCTCTGGTGGCTGCTGTGTCAGCTAACTAGACAAAGTCCTTATCATGGTTGGATGAAACAATAAACCTCTCTTTTGCAGTCCAGTGGGTCTGTCTCTCTAGTGGCCTTTGGGGATCTTTGCAATTTGGTAATAACAGAATGATAAAAAAAAAAAAAGCATAGCAGATACAAGTACCATTCAGTTTTATTATGCTCATTGCCATGTATGTGACTATCATTTAAAGAAATTTCTGTGTTATTCCATTTTAACCCAGGGGTCTAAATCTACGAAATGAGTTAAGCAGGATTCAACACAATTCCTGTTAAGTGAGCAGATAAATGCATTAATCTTTAAATTTTAAAACTAACTTTGTCTTTACCATCTACTTGTTAGATCTTACTAATTAACATACAATCTCTGAAAGCCAGTGTCTCTTAAGGTGTGGGATAACATAATAGCTGTTAACTTGAAAGTTTTATGCTGAAGATTAATAAAGATACTAACCATAAGAAGGCTCAGCTCAGGTTGAGGTAAAATTCCATTTTGTTATTCTTCCTTGAATTTTTATTCTTGAGTATTTTTTAATGATGTCTGGACTTTGTCAGATAAAAATAAATTTAACCTAGTGGAAAGGAAATACAATGGTTATGATAATCTCATGGTTTTATATCTGTTCCTTGGATGTAGACAATCTTGACAGGAAACTTAACACAAATGCTATTACTTAGCAAACTCATCGAGATATAGGATACATTGTGATGTTAACAAATATTGATTTCTTTAAAAATTGTCTCTCATAATACTGTCAAACCATTCTAAAATTTAAAAACTATTCATTATTATTTTTAATTTTACAAATCTATGAGGTGATGGCAGTTCTGTATATTATACAATGCATAATGGTAAGATAAATGTAGTTAGACCCGGCATTGGTGGCACACCCCTTTAGTCGAAGCACTTTTGAGGCAGAGTCAGGCAGATCTCTGTGAGTTCAAGGCCAGCCTAGTCTATAATTCGAGTTCTAGGACAGGCTCCGAGACATCCTGTCTAGGAAAACCAAACCAAGAAGAAAAAGTAGTTTGAAATTCAGCCTCTTAGTATTCTGATACTTGGATCAACATAGTATAGTTTTCTATAATTTGGGGTACAGTATGAAATTTCAGTCCAAGTGCAGGGTATGTACTGATGATTTTGGAGTCTTTATAGCTACTGTTTATTTGCCATTGTTTTACACTTGGGGATTGTGGAGATCGAGTTGCACTCTACTCTGTGGTGATATATTATTTATGCTTTATTAAAGTTTACCTGAGGTTTCAAAAAGAAAGTCAGCCACAAGCCACAGAATCAAGGCACACAGCTAGGAGGTAGAGGTACACACCTTTAATCCACAGACCCAGGATTAAGAGTTAGATGGATCTTTGTGAGTCCAGTGCCACCCAGATCTACACAAGATTGATCCAGTCCTAAAGAGAGAGAGCTCACACAAAGAAGATCTTAACACCTGGAATTACATACCTTTAATCCCAGTACGAGAGTAGTATAAAAGATAGGATCAGGGTCTTCAGTATTCAGTATCAGGGATTCATTCTCCAGCTACTTTGAGGAGAGACTGCACAGATAATAGCCATACATCAAAAAGAAAACAGTCATTTACTAACAACATTTTGTATTCATATCTACCTGCCTCTGACTTGAAAGTGTTGGGTGTGTTATTCTGATGATCAAGAATTACCTTCTCTCCTTCCTGTCCTAATGTTGTCCCCTCCCCCGTTTTTTGTTTCCCATTGAAAACAAAAATGGAGAGGGGAAAGAAAAACAGAAAAACTACCAAATGACTGAATTACTATCATTATAATTGGAAAGCTCTTGATTGTATTTGAATATGTCTATTTCTTTCTGTTCATGACACCACTGTTTATTTAATCCTCATAGGCTTCTTTGAGCCATAGATATTCATTATAACTAAAGCATCTTTGGAAAGAAATCACATCATAACCCAGTGAGAAAAATCTTTCCAGCCATATCTCTAGGTATATCTCGGTTCTGATCCTTATGACCCTTCAAAGAGTCTTTCCAAATAGTTAATAGAGAACAGATGTTTCCTGAGACAACAGCTGCTACAATTAAACAAATGGGGAAAATTGGCAAATGAAAACCCAGATACTCTTTAAATAGACCATTCAATGCTGTGAAAATCAGCTAGACATTCTGAAAAGGTCAAAGAGATACACAACCATGTTTGTTGCAAATATAAATTCATTAAAAGCTACTTGTAGAAGGCAACTTTCACTCTAACAAAAATTGTCAAGTGTCCATTCAAAGAAGTCCAGTGATTCTAATTAAGGAAAGCAAGTAATGTCCAGTCTGTAAAATTTTCAAAACTGCATCCTTCTAGGTTTCTTAGCCAGCAACAGTATTTTACTGATTGTTTATTAGGTTCCAATTCTAATGATTAAAAAATACAATATTTTTCTCATCCTTTATTTCCTGTAACATTACTTTCTGTTGATAATAATGATGTAAAGTAATGGCTACTATAAAAACAAATGTAGAAATTAAACTTCCTAGTAAGGGAATGGAACGTTATTTTAAAAAGTGGCAATTTGTTTGCTTTTTGAAGAATGGGGATAAAATGTTGAGTACAAGAACTTTGTATACAGGGAAAATTGAACATTGCATAGATTTGTGTTAGGACTTGTACATCTAAAGTAAGATCAAAAGATAACTCACATCACAAAGGCCATCAAGAATTATCAAGAGTTATCAAGAATTCTTGTTAAAGCAACTTCACATAGTACCATTCTGGATAATAGTATACAGAAATTCTAGCGTGGTCTTCATTTGTTAAACACTTCTTAGAACTCTGATGAAGCTAGTGAGGAAGATGTATGTATTTTAAAACAAGTGCTTTCTGAAGAGTGGTCTGTGGATCAGTATCACTGTATGTATCTCTGCTTGGCAACTTGTTTTAAATACCAATTTGGGGATCAACTATAACTCTTGGAGTGGAATTAAGGTTCTTGTGTTTGATAAACCAGCAAGAAGAGTTTGAACCATGATTTTTTTCATTTATTTATTTAGCTCATAAATAAAGTCATGCACAATTATGATACACAATACAGTATGTTCACAAAGGCATGGCTAAATTAAACCAATTAACATGTTATATCACACATATTCATCATTTTTGTTTTGAGAACACTTAAAATATACTATCTCACAACTTTTAAAACATAGCATATTTTTATCAAACATATTTATCATGCTCTCAGTAGACCTCAAGACTTTACAGAGTCCATGCCTCTTGTCCAGCTGCAGTTTTATATCCTTAAACCATTCGTTTCCCCATTGTTAAAAGACCCACATTGAAGCCTAATAGCCACAATTCTGCTCTCTGTTCCCATAAGTTCATCATTTCTAGATTACACATGAATTTGAAATTGTGTGAAATTTGTCTTCCAGTGTGTCTTTACATGGCAAGCATATAACTTTACTACTTACTAAAGATTAAATCAAATTTGCATGCACAGGTGAGCACTCACTGAAACACCTTGGATTCATCACATATTTGAGTTTCAATTAGCATATATATATATATATATATATATATATATATAATGGCAATATGTTATGCATCAATAGCAGCAACAGCTTTTCCAGGTTCTGCAGTCATTTGAACAAAATTGTAGAGACATCCCGCACACTCCATTAAAAAAAACAAAAAACAAAACAAAACAAAACAAAAACAAAACAAACAAACAAACAAACAACAACAACAACAACAAAGTAAAAAACAAAATCCCAGAAAACAGCACAGTTCTGTTACCCTTGTGGTACTTGGCACCATTTTTTTTTTTTAAATTAGCTTCTCAGTCATCATCTGGGAGGAAACCATTCTGAGCAACATCATTAAAAACAGCTCTGATAAAGCATGAGAAACATACTTTAAACAAACCTGATACTCAGAATTAAGAGAATCTTTGAACTAAAATGTGTACCAATTTCTAGGCTGGTTTATTTAAAATCCTCCCACTATTTATAATATGTTAGTAAGGAAATAACAATTGTCCTTTCTTATAAATTGGCACTGAACTCTACACTTATATTTAATTGAATGGTTTTATGTTATTCCTGGCAGTTTGCCTGTTTGGGGGGTTGTGAGTCCTGTGAATATTTCTGAAGTGGAGCCTAAAGGCAGTATCCTTCAGAATTTAACACCCGAATCTTAAATAGAAAAGCAAGAAGAAATACTGTTAGTTACAAATTTTCTTAGTTTGAGAATAGATCTTAAGAGATGACCCAGTTCACCTTTGAGTTCCCTGTGGAATGATGACACACAACCAATATCAAGGATACATGTGAACCAACAGAAAAGTGAAAGTGTGGGCTTCTCAGGGATTTTGTCTATCTAAACCCTTCATTTCCCAACTCAGAGACAACTGAGTTGGTTCAAAATTTTTATAATATTTTAACTAGCTTATAAATGTGAAAGTGCATATGAAGTTAGGTTCTCAGCAAAAATAGGAATGTAGTGTAAATGAGTAAATGGAAGGAGAGGAATTCTAAATTGTAAAAGCATGTGTTGAAATGAAGGCATTATCATTTACTGCTTATTGCTACTGTGGGCCAGACACCCGTCTATCACTGTAGGCAGGTGCAACAACCTAATTTTGTCTGAGACAAATAATATACAGTTGTACATCACAGAACTATCATTTTGTAACTGGAAGATCCATAAAATACTATACTCTTGAGAATGTATGGCCTAGTGATATTGTAAACATAGATACGTGTTTGCCCACTATGATATCTGATAATGATGCAACTCCCTAACTACACAATTCTCAGAGTAAGTTCCTATTGTTAAATGAATGCATGGCTATGTAACAAACTATACATAATGAAGTAATTACCTTATTTAAAATGATTTACTCAAAATGATTAAAATATTTATTCCAGTTCAAGAGGGCAGTATAATGTATATAATATAATGTATGATTTCTATACATGAAATATAAATGAGAAGACATGGATAGGAGAAATCAGTGTTTATTTGGAATGTGGGAATATTTTGTTTTTCAGAATCCAATTACTGTTGTCTTTAAAGCTCTTCTACACTATGCATCAACTTTGAGAGAGGTTGGAAGGGCATCCCGCCTACACTTCTATGCAATTCAGTAGTCTATACAGTATCTATATTACATTTCTCCTTAATGCCACTATCAATTTTTTTGAGACAGGGTTTCTCTGTGTACCTTTGGAGGTTGTCCTGGAACTTACTTTGTAGATCAGTCTGGCCTCAAACTCACAGAGATCCACCTGCCTCTGCCTCCCAAGTTCTGTGATTAAAGGCGTGCACCACCAACGCCCACCTTAATGCACTATTATTAAATATGTTTTTTTCATAAACAACTTGAATTAGAAAATTATCAATTCTTTTCACGGTCTCCACATATCTCACAGTTAAAACCTAAATTTTAAACTTGTAAACTTTCTGGTGTTTCACACCCTGTCTCCTGAAGTCTTTCTATCGGTCTTCTGCGGATGCTGCATCTGCAATATTCTGCCGATCCAAACCTCTTTAAATTCTCCCCATCAAAGAAACCAGGGCCTCCCACAAAGAAAGATAGCCCTATGGTACTTTTAAATATTTTCTTGTTAGTAAGCAAATAGCTTTCATTTTGTGTTCAATTTAGGAGACAGATAATTTCTGTAGGAAAAAATACAAGCATGACCTGGCATCTAGCCTACTTGGCATACTGCTTCTAAATAACAAGTATGGCACACGATGCTCCTGAGTATCCCACAAGTCAGAACACTGAATTCTAAAGGAGCTTGAGTAGCCAGTATCTGGCCTGTGGATGAGTCTCCACTCTCTGTGTCTCCTTTCAGGTGACTCTTCTGCAAAGAAACCCTGGTGATCTGAGTGCCCACTACCCAATCCGAGGTAATATGTTAACCAATTTCAGTAGATAGGCTTCTTCTATATAAATATTTGCTCACATGCAATAAAGCAGATGCTGTTTCCTGAAATCACCTCCGCAGATTTTATCTCTGTGCCCTTTACTCATGGGCATTACTGTCTTGTCTGGGGATGCCAACAACGGCAAATTTAGACTCAGCACAAATGGCATGAGAGATTTAATTATTCACTTTGGGCCCTTGAGACAGTTTCTTAGTGTGTTTCAGCAAGATGTCTCATGACAGTAAGTTAAGGTCGTCATTTCAGTATGGGATCTGGCCAGAAGAGCTGAGTACATAATTAGAGGGCTAAACCCTTGATCCGGTTTAAATCATTCCAACTATGGATGATGAGAACAAGTTGGAGACTGAGTTCAAGTCTGTGCTCAGTGACTCCACCCTGTCATAACAATATAATGGAAATCCTAGAACTGTGCACAGTTGAGCTTCTGTTATAGGGAACTCATTGGTGTCTGAGGAGAGTGATTGTCGTGCAACCCTCCCTAATGAATGGTGGAGGAAGATGAGAAAGTTCTATGAATGAGGCCACAAAGATTTTCCTTCAGCTTGCTCCTCTTTGAAATGCTTCTTGTTCTGTGGTTCAGTAAGAGACCTTAACATAGAGCAGGTTTGCTGAATGACATGAGTTGGCTGTATGAGGTAATTAGCCTGGGAAGGAGAAGAATAACTGAAACGTGTTGCTATTTAAAAGAAATGTAAACAGCCTGAGCAACTCCTAAACTGCAGGTGGGATGTAAGGGGGAAAAAAAGGACATCTGGGAGCTGCTCTCAATCTTCAGATCTGCACTGATTCTAGAAAACATCAGCAGTACAACATTGAAAAATACTGAATGAACAGTTTTCATTAAACCTGCATATGATACAGATGGGTGTGTCTCTATTAAATCAAGACTATTTTTTCAATATTATCTATCAAAACAAACAGATGTCACTTTCTAGAAATGAAATATCAATGTCAGTGTGAAATACAAACCAGGACAGTGTCTCCTTATGCTATAAAAAAATGAGTCACTATTTGGTTATTCCTAGAAACCAATACCACTCCTTCAAATATTATTTATTTGTTTATATCTTACTTATTTTTGAGGTACTAGAGATTGACCTTAGGGCAGCAAACTCTTTCTCATAGAGCTACATCCCTAGTACCGCAGCAAAATCTTTGACTGTCCTAATACATGCATTTCTATCATTGTTCGGTCTTATACCTCAGTTTCTTTGGGCTCTCCTTCAACCATCTTATTATATAGTTTTTGTTTCACAAGACATTTAATCAAGATGGCCATCTTTAAAATAATTTTTAACTTATATGCAAATCCATTTGAATTTTTTTTTTTACTTGAAAAGTATCCATATGTTGAAAATGGGATCTTTATTTAAACAGTTCATTAATTTCTTGGATATTATGTTCTTTTGGTGTTTGCATTTTGTGTTTTATGTATCTTGAATATAAATAACAAGCTAGCTAAATATTTGGAAAATGTTTTCTACCCATTCTGGAATTGGCTATGTTAATTATTTCCTTCACTTCTTAGACTTTCTTATTAATAAACTTTTAAGATGTCACAAAATCAAGAATACACTCCACTCTCTTTACATCCACACATCATAGAACATGCAGTACTATCTTGAAATTGGGTCATCAGTTATAATTCCTGTTTCTCAATTTCAGTATTTCTTCACCTACATGCTTAAGAATTTTCATATTTTACTAAATAAATTAAGAAAGACCAATGGTCTCTCCCTCATTTTTTCATCATGGATGGATGGGTGTCTTATGGTTCACAGATTGAGGTGATCCTGTTCTTTGTGGTTGGAAGGTTTTGGAATCCAGACCATGATGGGGCTCACCATGCTGCATCCAAATTAGGAAGCAAAAATCAGTGACTGTTGGGGCTTCTCGGGTCTCTTCCATTTCCCATTTTTTCTAGATTTTTTATTTAAATTTTAAAAATCTTGATTTATATATCAATCCCAGTTCCCTCTCCCTCCCATCCTCCCAAGCCTCCCACCAACTTCCCATTCCCTCCACCTTCTGCTCCCCAGGTAGTGTGAGGTCTTCCATGGGGAATCATCAAAGTCTGTCACATCATTTGGAGCAGGGCCTAGAACCTCCCCTATGTATCTAGGCTGAGGGAGGGAGTATTGCTTTATGAGGAATGGCTTCCCAATGTCCATTTGGACACTAGGGATAAATACTGTTACAGGACCAGAGGCTCCATTGACTTCCCAGCCCTCCTAACTGACACCCACAAAACTGACTCTTTGGGACATTTCAAACAACATTTAGTTTGAATCTTACCTCTAGAATTTAATTTCACTAAAAATGCCATCACAGACACACATGTGTAGAAAAACAGCCCAAAAATTAGTTGCTAGTATTTTGGAAGACTGGGTATATTATGTTTGAAAATGTTGAGGTTTACTGAAATTTTATTAATTTGGGATAGACTTGTCTAAAATATCTTGTTTAATTATGGTCTTATATCTGAGTATTTGATCTTGTACAAATGCCACTTGGCTTCTTTTATTTCTTGGACTGAGTTTTATTTTGCTGCCAGATTTTATGGCTTTTCTTTAAAGGTAAAGATAATGATTCTATTTTTGAAGATAACCTTGGATGTGAAGAAAGGTGCCAATTTTCCAAAAAATAAAAGGAAATATAACTTTTCAAAAGGGAATGCTTTTTCTACTAAAAGATTTCATACTTAAAAGACAAGTGGTTGATATAAGATAGGTAATGAGATGAGAGACTCATTTTAAAGAGAAAGTAAACCAATGGCAGACCTTTGCAATGCTATTAAAACTACCTTTCATTCAGCTCCAGTCCATAAAATCAGTGAATTTTTATAAGATGATTCATGTGTCTTCTTGATCATAAAAAGCATTAGGAAGACAAATTTATTTCCAATATTTTTTATACACAGAATCCAGCAGGTAATGTCCATTGAAGGCTCTTCTGGGCATTACACCTCACAGAGCAATGCCCAGCTAGCTCTTCAGTATACACTCCTTTCCCTGGCTTCATTTTTGGAATTGATGCATAATGAGTGCATCAGAAGAGGTCATATATTCCCGACCTTGTGAAGTATAGCTCATAATACTGAAATGTCACAGCTGGTAAAAAAATGGCAATCATCATTTTCTCATCCTGACATTTTTCCACATCATAACTCATATGTACTTCATTAAAGATCAAAAATGAAATAGAGTAATAAGACTATATTGACAGCCACAGTAAATAAAATTAAAATCTATGTAATATATTTGAGGTTGGATCCTGACATTAAAATTTAGGATTTGATATTTGGATACATACATATTAATCATTAAGTATTTTCCATTATGCACTAACCATACATGGTGAAAGAAAAAAGAAAATGTTTACAATTCGTCCTGCTATTAACCAAGGTGATATTGGGTGAGTTAGGGACATAGACCTACTTTTGCTAATAAATTTTAGTTTAATTTCAAATTATAAATAGTGTACATGTCAACATGAATAACTATGTCCTATGTAAGGAGAAATAAATATTAGAAAGAGTTAGAAACAAATTAGTCATTAGAAAAAAAGGTATTTTATTATTTATTATTATATCACTAGCACTAATATATGTCTCTTTTGTGATCTTGTGATTTGTAAATGCTATTTTTGTTCTCCCTATTTCCAATAATAATTGCTACATCACATTTGACTATATATTTTGACAGTTTATAAGAAAGTCTTAAGTATTTTTACAGATTGGTAAATTTCTAATCTCCTCCTTCAACTATGCCTCATCACTCAGTAGAATGAGGGTGACAAGAGGCACATGAGGCAGAGCCTGGATCCATTTTTGCCCTTATAAGTCACAGTGACATTTCTTTCCACTGAGCTTCTTCAGTTGATGGATATAACTTGACACAAGCAAGTCATGGAATGGGATTTGGGGATTTTCTTAAAGATGTTATTGACTCAAAAAGAAATTGATGATGTATTTATGTTGACATGAATGAAAGTTATGAGATGATAGATGTTTTGAAGCTTGCAAAATAATGTTTACTCCTTTCAGCATGCACTCTCTCTCTCTCTTTCTCTCTCTCTCACACACACACACACACACACACACACACACACACACAAATTGCACTATTTTTATTGAGAGATATATTATGATTACTTGAGAAAATAAAATCTATACATAAAAATTAATACTGAATAAAGCCTTGTATTTGATAAATAAGAAGTGTTCACTTGGTGCCATATAATTTCTCATTCCAAGTGCTAACACCATGGAGGACTGTTGCTATGGCTAGTTACAAACTGGAATTTCTTCATTTGTGTATTCTAGTTTCTTGGTTTCCACTTTGTCTCTCTCACTTCCTCCCCTCTCTGACTATCTACCTGGTTATGGAAATGTAATTGTTAATTGAGAATGATAAAAATGTGTATTGGATAGTTGTATTGGTTTGTATAACTTTCTGACACTTTTATTTTTATAGCTAAATATGCCTATGTGAATTTATTTATTTTATTCATGCTTTATGTTTATGTCTTCCCTTTCCTCCTTCCAAACCCTACCATATACCCCTTTCTACTCTCATTCGAATGTGTGGCCTCTCTTTCATTAACTACTATTACATGCACGTATGTATATTCTGAAATATAGCCTGCTCTATCTGTACAATTTTACTTGTATGTATAATTTCAGGGCTTAACTTTAGGCATTGAACAACCAATTGGTGTGTTCTTTACCATGAAAGATGGAGCAGCAATATATAACATTTACAAAGAGCACTGATAATTTCAGGATTATAAAAATCCTAAAACTAAAAAAGATATGGCTAATATTGACAGCTGATAATACCAATGGAAAATTATTGTCATGTACATGCATTATTTTAAACTAACTATGATTTCTCTTATCATTACAGGTCAGAAGATAGAGGAGAAGTGTGTGTTGTATTTTTATGTTTTAAACACCACAGGACTAGAAAACACTAACTAAGTAGAGACAATTGAGTTCATTCTTGTGTTTTCTCTTTGCTAGTACTCATTCCTTTCATACTTGGAGCATACTATATGGCCAGGCAAATTCTAAAAGCAGTATCCAATATCCGTCTTCCTTATCTTCATGATAATGTATTTTTCCACATAAGAGTATTGAAATGATGACGAGTAGTACAGGGTAAGATAGTGTGTAATTAACATCCTTTTAAAGAAATCAAGTTAAAATTGTTCCCATTTTAACATTTGTTCCCTGCAGTAACAGAATAATTTACTATTGTTACACTTTGTATTTGAAAATCAAAGAAAGTACTGGCTGTTTTGTTAGTCAAAATCATAACAAATGAATTTGAAAAATTTGAGGACTCTAATTATCCATCAACTAAAACTAGGATGCTGGAAGTTGGTAAGGTTTTCTATCTAGTAGATATCTCTCATGTTCTGCGCAGCACTTCAATCTTCACCCTGAAAATCTCTGAAGTCAAGAGAATGGCATTTGAATTTCCCACTCTTAACTTCTTCCTAGATATTATTCAGAAACTTAGTAGTTCTACAAACCTTAGAATTATATTATACAGATTTTACACATCTAATTTAAGCTGTGTGCTTTTATTCTCATATTTCCAAAAATTTGCTTAACACATGCTGTCAGAGAATGCCATCACACATCAGCCTCTGCATATGATCTCCAGCCTTTCCAAGTGTCATGGTCATGTGTAACCCTTTTCTAATTAAGTGCATCTGCAACTTTTAGAGACAGATTCAAACTGTTCATCAGAGAATAAATCTTTATGTTTTCACTTAAAATGTCTGCGGACTATGATTCTTCATATCTGCTTCAACATACAAAAAACGTGTATGAGGAGAACAACACTTCACATTCAAGACTAGGAGAAGTTTCTGTTTATTTTTGTGACAGACTTGTTACTTTCTATAAATTCCTTTAAAGATAAATATCATAGTTAAATTTTACCAATATATCTTTTATGACCTAGGTACTTTGAGTTTTATATCTTTTCATAATCAAATGCACTAAAATTCTGCCTATGTGTTCATTATAAATGCACTACAACTATTACATATGTTAACATCTTTAGTACCTTTTGTATATAATAAGTTTTAGTTATGTATATACACATTCAATTGTCCATTCACTGTGACTTGATTAGTTTGTCCTCTCCAAAAAAAATATGATCACACCTATTTGTGTGTATGTATGTGACGTCCCTAATCTCTATGCTTAAGCCGTTTTTATCTTCTCACTTTTGTGTATGTATGTTCATTTGATGTGGGTTCATATGTGTGTAAGTACCTGTGAACATATATGCACATATGTTTGTAACCCAGAAGCCAACTTCAGTTGTCATCACTCAGGAGCCACTTTTGTTCTTTCCCTGTTAATTTTCAATGGCTTCCTATCATTAAGCAAATTTCCATGTATATGCAGATTGTTGATAGAGTCAGGCAAATTGTTTCATTGCATGATTTCTGAAGTAGTATACCTAATAATTCTTACCTCAAATCTGACTTTTCACAGGTTTATTCTCCCCTTCTTTGTCTTTACTTTCTTCTTTACACTCTATCTTTGCTTCTTGTTTCTGAATCTTTGCTGGCTTTTGGGACCCTTTCTCATACTGAGTTGCCTTGCCCCACCTTAATACAAGGCAAGGTGCTTAGTCTTACTGCAACTTGACAAGCCATGTTTTAATGACATCCATGGGAGATCTTCCCTTTTCTGAATAGAAAAAAAGAAGACGTGGATGGGAGGATGCAAAGGGGATTTGGGTGAGAGACTGGGGTTACAAGAAGGAGAGGAAACTGTGGTCATAATATAAAATTAATTAATTAATTAAATGCCTAATATGTAACTATACTTATATTATTGCTTGATAATAAAGTCGCCTTATGGGAATTACCATTGCATGCCATAGAACACAACAACAACTCCTTAATGAGACAAGTGCATTGCACAGAAATCATGTCTCTTAAAGAACCAAGTAGAAGAATGACAGTTTGTTCAGAAAAGAATAAAAATTACCAGAAAATGAAAGGAAAGACCAAATTCAGAAATAAGCTGGGCAGTTTCCAAGAGCACAGGTTCACAAACAATGTGATAGGAAATGGAATAATCACTTACCAATTTACTAAACTCTCTGTGTGATGGTTTAACATCTATCCCATTGCAGGAAATGCTGCAAAGCTACGGTCTGCTTTAGCTGATTTGTGTGACAGTCAAAAACATTTAAATGTTCTATATTTAATATGACAGAGTAAAATATCAATTTAATCTTTCTATTTTCCCTGAAGTAATAGAAAAGATGAAGTTAAATATGATAGGTTAAAACCATGGCAAAATTATTCTATGTACCTTGTCCCCTATAGAGAATGTTTATTTTATTCTGACAATTATGAAATAGTATATATCAAGAGATGTTAAATGATTTTTGTTTTTATCTATTTAGTTGATTGACTCATTCACTACAGTATAACTAGAATATTTGTGTCCCTTCAAAATTTACATATTATGGTTTAAAACCCCACTGTCTTCATAACAGGGGTGAATCTCCTCCAGAGATAATTGTATTCAGGTTAAGTTAGGAGACCTGAGCTCTGATACTAGCATTTATCCTTTAAAGAAAAGGAAAAATCTAGTTTACTCTCTCAGCCCTGTGAAGACACAGAAAAAATATACCTTCTAAAACATAATAATTCAGCCTTCTCTATTACCTGTCCCAGCATTAAATAACCTATTTCTCAACCTTCAAAATTGTGAGACATAAATATTTACTGTTCAAGAAACTTAGTATTTTTTGTAATAGAATCACCAACTTACTAAGCAAAATGATTTTAACAAAATATTCTTAATCATTAATAATTTTTATATTTCCTACCCATACCCATAACAAAGCTCCAATCTCTATTCAATAGCTTACTTATCAATGGTTTGTATTTTACATAATCAACATTCCACATTGACTGAAGAAAAATAATATCTTTTTTTCCTTACCTCAACATTGTCTATTTCCTTATCTCAACTTTCCATATTCTTTTCAAATTTTTGATATTTTGAGCCAACAGCAATTGAATGATTCAAGTAAGACATTTAGAGGGCTAATGAGATTCTGCCATTTTCTTCACCAATAATATGCAAACGAGCTCCTCATCATGCTTTTCCAGATTAAAGCCAAAACATGGCCACTCCATCACAACGTTATTTTACAGTTTCCTCTATCACCAGGACTACTGTTCAATTTCTTAATTAGTCACTTTGAATGTATGCAATAATTAATAACTGTAGTAATTCAGTCTCAGGATACTTGATCTTTTCCATCAGCCAATAGCTTCCTTCCTATGTATCTGAGATATCTTCTAGATGCCTTACCAAGCTACTTTTTGAAATTATATCACAGATCCCATTGTACCTTTTCTTCTTAGTACAGTACACAGTTGTTTTTACCTTTTGCTTTTTTTGTGTGGGGGGGGAAGGTGTAGAAAGGAAAAGAAAAAATATCACTCAGACAGGTCTTTCCAAATCTTTAGAGATAACAACACCTTTTGTAATATTGCAAGTCTTGAGAAACTGGAAGAACATGACACGGAGATGGTTCAATAGGTACAAATACTTCCCACGAAATCCCACTAATGATATTGATACCTGGATCTTACTTTGGAAGGAGAAAACCACTCCTAAAAGCCATTTCTTGCACTTATGTTACAAAATGTATAACCCTCCCAACACACACACACACACACACACACACACACACACACACACACACACACACATTTTTACAAATTAAAAAAATAAGAGAAATAATCTGTTACAATTTTACAGATAATTATAGAATAATGATTTCTAAAATATTTCATTTTGATAAAACATATGTAGAATTTATAATATATAGAACTTCATACGTGAAAATAATGAGAATAAATACATACATGATTGCCAGTATACATGAATGATAAACCAAAAGTCATGAATGATAAATCAAAGACTAAAATACAGTCACAAATAGTGAAGTGGAGGATACAAAGATTTAAATTGTATCATTCAAATATGTAATATGTCATATATTAATTTATAATTGGGTAAGTTCACACACAAACTATAAAGAAAAACAGCAATGTTTATTATTAATGTCTTCTAATATGACATAATTTCTGATAGTGAAATGTTCATAAGCAAAAGAAATTTATTTTATACAGCACTGGATGGAGGGAATTCTACAATTAAATTTTTGTAGATTTAGTATCTTGAAAATCCTCTCCACTTCCTAAAAGTTCTGTGGCATTATACAGGAGAAAGGCGCAGCATTTTGTTGGGTCCATGTTTACAGCAATACTGTCACACACATACTTTCTTGTCAGGATGATGTGTGAAGACAGATGAACCTACAAGTGTTCTACCAAATGTAGATCCTTCAATTTTGAAAACTGTGATTCAAGGTGCATGTCAAACTTCTTGATACTGGACATGGCTTCTGCAGGAATCATGTCACTATATTTTGGGAAAATGAAAATTGAGATAACATTCAATATCACTGATTATGATAAGATGACATTATCATTATTCACTTATCTCTTCTCCCATTCTTTCTTGTCCTGATGCCTTATTTTTTATTTGAGTGGATTTGCAAGAGTTCTCTTTTGGTTGCTACTCAGTATCCTCATCAAACTAAAAATTACCTACCCCAAATTTGATTTATCTGGCATTACTGACTAGACAGACAGAAAACACATCTAATCAATAAATTAATCTAAACCTCAGTCTTGATGACTTTTCATCACATATCATGACTTCACATAGTGGGTGGCTAAACCTTATTAATTCTTCCTCCAGACAGCTGACAAGTCCTTCTGGTTGACACACAGTCACTGACAAAGTCTGAAGAATTGGCATCTGTCACTGCTCACAGGATTAATTTCAGGTTCCCCTGTATACTACCTATGTTGATTGATAGGCTCTGTATCTTTCAAGACTGTAAGAGGAAATAGCTAGAAGACTAAAAACATATGATAGATAAGTGAAGTGATAGGTGATAGAAAGTAGATAAGTAGATAGATGATGATAGACAAGTAGGTAGCTAGGAAGGTAGGTAGACAATCATATATAGATGATCAATAGACTGACAGACAAAATTGACATAAAAGTGTTAAAGGGCATTTATTATTGGGAGTGCCTTATACAATTACAGAAACTGAGAAATTGCATCATATTATACCTGTTAGCTAGGAACCAAGGACATCAAAAGCAGACTTTGTATAATGTTCAAAAACAGGGGAGCTGATAGAGTGACTCTCAATCCCAGGGCAAAGACCAAAAAGATCCATAGAAAAAGTCCAGTTCAAAAGAAAGACAGCATCCAAAGATAAGAGAGGGGTGTGGAAAGGGAGGGAAAGAGAAAGACTTCGAGAGAGAGGGAGAGAGAGAGGATAAAAATAAGATGAGGCAAGCAGAAGAAAAGGAAGAGAAGGAGGAGTAGGAAGAAGGCAGTTGAAGAATAATCCTTCTGTATCCTTTGATTATGTATTATTCTCATTGGTTAATAAAAAGCTGACAGGCTAGTATCAAGGCAAGAAATATAGGTGGCACAGCCAGACAAAAGGACCCTGAAAGGAAGAAGGTTGGAGTCAGAGGAGTTGCCAGGAGTCACAGAGGAACCAGGACATGCTGGAGGACACAAAAATCTGTGAGCCACATGGTGAAATGTAGACTAATAGAAATGGATTAATTGAAGTTGTAAGAGTGAGTTAGCAATAAACCTGAGCTATAGGCCAAACATTAATAATTCATATTCAGCCTCTGAGGCAGTTATTTGAGAGTGGTTGTGGGGTGGGAAAATCCTGCTTATATGTGGTACCCAAATGTTTATCAAGAATTTCCACATAAAACATGAGAAAGCTTAGAAAAAGTATTCTAAGCACAAAAAAGAATAGCGTCGAGCATGGCTTTTTGGTAAGAACATATTCTCAGGTGGATTCTGTTTGCTGGCAGTGAGCAGAGGTGTGACTTATTTAAGAGATGGATTCCTGACTCAGTGCTAGCTGCAAATTCCAAGATCTTTAGAGAGGCCCTGGTACTAAACACTTAAATGAAGTTCATTAGCAGTGAGTGGAATATTATTAGGTGATAGCATGGATCCAGAAACTTACTAGAGTTGGGAAAGCAAACATGGCTCCCAGAGCTGATGGTAAACATACCTCTGCCATGAGACTAGACACTTAGGGAACTGGGGTGGGGAGGAGCCAGCTGCTGGAAGGACATGATTTAAGTTACACAGAACTTTTTATTTGCTCATGCAGAGATAAATGGTTACAGATGCACAGTAAGGACAAAAAGATCCTCTAAATGGATCACAGTAAGTTTGAAATAGTCATAGACTTAGGGGAGAGAATAGAAAAAGTATATACAATCTTAGATTTAAAAATATTTTTAAATAATAAAATAATGCTTAAAGGGAAAAAAGTAATGTAAAAGAAATAAGCCGCCTGGCAGTGGTGGTGCATGCCTTTAATCCAGGCACTCGGGAAGCAGAGTCAGGCAGATCTCTGTGAGTTATAGACCAGCCTGGTCTACAAGAGCTAATTCCATGACAGCCTCCAAAGCCACAGAGAAATACTGTCTCAAAAAACAAACAAACAAAAGCCATGTAAAGATGGGAAATACAGAGAGTCTGGATCCTGTATGTTATTGTGTTGTTTTAGGATTTGTTGGCTGCTAAGAGACATTGCATTATAAAAGCTGCTAGGTTCAGCAACTACATACTTTAAAGTTATCTTGACTTCCAAATTGAAGCCATTAGTTGTGTTACTTTGGGGGAGAGGTTATTCTTTTATTTACACAAAGGTTGAGAGGTTATGGATTCATTTTAGGTTAAGGAAAATCCGGTTTGATACAGGAAGACTCCTGGAAAAATCCTGACTACAGACATAAAAATTAAACATAAAAAACTACAACATGTAACCTGTATTTTACCTGCAAAAGCACATAACAAAAGCTCATCTTTGACTGACTTGTGTACAATATACAGCATATACTTGTTCTAATGCAGACATGCATGTTACCTTTAAAAGATTATGTATTTTCAAAGCAAGGAGACCAGACACCATTGAAAAAGGATGACCCAGGTGATGCAACCTCTCAAAATGCCTCTGTTATAATCTCCTCAGAATTCTGCATTCATAATAGTTTCAAGGCTTCTGGCTGAGATGATCCAGACTCACAGAATATTCCAGTCAGGACTGTACCATAATTCTCAATTTTCTCAGAGTCCCCCAAAGACTAACAACATCCCCAATCAATAGGAAGTAGTCTGGAAAATTATACCCATATTCCCCAAAATGGGTTATGAATGTTTACTATCATTTAAGGAGGGTTGATTACAAACTGTTATTGTTTATAGTCATGAAGAAAACTAAACAAAGGAGTTAAATTCAAAGACCTCTTTCTAAATGAGTGAAGGTGAAAAAAATATAGAAATGATAGGATGAAAGGTAGGTTATTGAATCTACTTTAATCCCCAAAACAACTATTAATCTTAAATATTTTATCCTGGTATGGATTTTGTATATTGATATGAATATAAAATTGTTTCTGTTATATATACAACAAGACTATATATTTATAGTTTTTTTAAGTTATTGTGTTTATACAGCTCATTGAAAATCATACTATATAATTAAGAAATACAAATTAATAGTCATATATAATAGTCAAACCTATAGTCATGTTAGGTTTGTTTTCAAAGTCATAAACAGATAGATGTTTTTCAAACATTTCAAATACCTCTATAATGTGGTATTTTTGTGGGGGATGTGCTTCTGAATATAGGTTTCTCTTATTGATTGATGAATAAAATACCAATTGGCCAGTAGCTAAGTCTGGTATATAGACTGGGCTATGAAATGAGGAGAAAGCTGGAGGGAGGACACTGAGAGAGGCCGTGACTGTGATGCCATGTATCTGCTGAAAGAGTAACATGCTGGAGCCTTCTCTGGTAAAATAAGGCCATGCAGAAATACATAGATTAGTAGTTATGAGCTAATAAGTAAAAGAAAGCTAGCCAGTAAGAAGCCTGAGCCATTGGCCAAACAGATTCTAATTAAATAAGTGTCAGTGTTTATTTGGGGCTAAAAGGCAGTGGGAACAGGCAGGAAAGGAATTCCATCTTCAGCATTGGATATGCTTAAAAGCCTAAGAATTTTCATGAAAGTGAGACATGTCTGCTCCTAGAAGCCCCAATCTACTTCAGAGAAGATAATGTGCATTGAGGAAACTCCACATGGAGCTTATTTTCTTTATGGAAAGAATAGCCATGTGGGCAAGGAAACTGGCCTTGCCTCAATTAATGAGAGTTGCTGTCCAAACTGGACCAGCAGGACTCAAAAGAAAACGACTGCTAAACTTTTCCAAGACAAGTTAAGCCAGTCAGTCCTTCAAAAGTTTCTGACCTCAAAAAAGTCTGTCAGGTATGCTAGGCTAGTAGGCCAGAGTTGGATGCCCCAGTGTTACAGAAGAACTTTGGATGACTCTCCAGGAAGCCTGGTGTCACAATAATTAGGTAACATTTTATCCCTTTGAGGTCTTTGATGGAGTTAAACACTAAATAGAGGAACTTATAGTTTTCTTTAGTTATGAATGCAAAATTATGTATAAAACTTTTGACTCACAAAATTTAGATAGATAATAAAATGTTTTCTCTAATTTTTTCAAATACAAATTGAATGGACATTGTAACAGTAATTCTTACTTATTAACTGTATTTCTACTATATAGTTAATTATTTATTAACATATACATAGATACATAGTTTTACTATGTTAATTAGAAATAAAGGGGGAAATGCTATAGAATAATCCTTCTGCACACTGTGAATATTTATTGCTCTCATTGGTTAATAAGAAAACTGGTAGGTTTATAAACAGGCAGGATGTATAGGCCAGACAGCTAGACACAGAGGACTCTTGGGGGAAGAAGAGCAGTCAGTAGAATTTCCAGGAACTGTAGAGGGAGCAGGACATGCTTGAAAATAGAAAAATCTATGAGTCACATGACAAAATATAGATTAATAGAAATGTGTTAATTTAAATTGTAAGAGATGATTAGCAATAAACTGAGATATCAGCCAACCATTTATAATTTATATGCGGTTTCTGAGGTGGTTATTTAAATGCAACTGCAGGATCAGAAAACTCCAGTTGAAGAAGAAGAGGAAGAGTAGGAGGAGGGTCCATTTTCACTTTCTGGATTTCAATTGATCATAAAATGTCTGCCTTCCATGCATGAGAGTCATTAATCCAGGTATAGTGGCCCATCATACACAATCCTCAAATCAAATGCCAGTTTCTTCAGCAAAATGCATTTGTAGGCAGAACCACATATAACATTACCCGCTATTTGTATATTCTTTAATGCAATAAGTTTGTTAGAAGCTGAGCAGAGCTGGGGGACATTGATTCCTATATGTCAAAGCAGTCAATTGTTTTCTTAAGTGATTCCAATGATAATATAACCAAGAGGTCTGATCAAAAGAATAAGCATCTCCCAATTTGACCCATTTTCCAGCTAGTGCACAAGAGAAAAGTAATCAAGTATGCATAATTTGATCCCACTGTATAAAATACCCAAACTAAAACACCAGCACTTGATGAACTAACTAATGAATTGAGTGGGGTATGAATAGTAACAGCCAGCGTCCAAACAGAGGACATTTTAGAATATAAAATTCTACACAATACAACTGAGATTTTATGTTTTACCATAAGCTTCTCACCACATAAATAAACAATCAAAAATTGTAAATATTTGACGTGGTAGAAGTTTGAACTTGATTGTGATAATTTCACAGTGAATGCATATATTAAATTATCACATTATACACTTAAGACACACAATTTCATTTTGCAGCTATTTACCTGTACAACTAAGGAAATAAAAAGATCATAGGGTACTGCATTCCCAACAATAACATTACCTTCTGTTTCCTCACTGACCTGATAAAAGAGGATGATAACAGCACCTGACAAGGTGTCAGCTCAGTCTCATCTCCTAGCCTTGAAATAGAGGAATCAGACTAGGAGCAATGAGTTGTTTAAAGGTTTAGTCAGCCAGAGACTGTGACCTTCACTGCCATTCATTCCACTGTAAAGAAGGCAGCTTTCCTTATGAGGCCTGCCAGGTAAGTCCATTTTAATTGCCTCTGGTTATTTCTGAAATCTACAGGTGTGTGGATTTTAGCTCTGAGCCAGACACCTCACCTCCTGGGTATTTCTCTCACTTAGTTCTTCCACTTGCTGTGAACACTCGCAGTTCTCCAAGGATTTAGGCTCTCAAGTTTTCTTTCTGCTTCTCCCTTACATTGCTTATTCTCCCAATCATTTTTGGTATATTTATCCTCTCTTTATATTTCAAATTATGCTTTAGACAATAATCTATCCAGGACTCTTCAGTAGCCTGCCAATTATATTCGACTTTGGCACTTGAAGCTTTGTAAATCTCCCCAATAATTCTAGGTATATCTCACAAATTCCTCATAACACTTTGTATCCAAAAAACTATTATTATATTCATTCATGTTCTGTGCCTTATATTTTTCCTATTATAGATGGAAAATGTGAATACAAAAATTCATTTTTAAAATGTCACTGATTGTTTTTTTTTATTAGTTAAGGGAGGTTATAATAAGTAAACGAGGCTCCAAAGCTACACAGAAACCCTGTCTCGAAAAAGCAAAAACAAACAAACAAAAAAAACCCAAGCAAATTATTTCCATCCTTTAATTAAAACTGTCTAAGACATAAGGATTAATTTTGATGCAATTAACATCATTAAAATTGTTTTTTACGATGAATAAATTTCTGCTGTACCTTCAACTCTTCATACTATTGAAAATTTTATGTCTTTTCCTTCTATTATTCATTGTTTGTGAAGGTGACACTTAATTTTTAGGAAGTAGATAGCAGTGAATCTGATAAGTATTTTTCCATAACTTTTCTTAAAATATGAATGGGTTTCATACTTTTCACATTTCAAATATTATCATTTTGATTTGTATCAATCCCTAATTTTTCCATAAAATATATATAATCCAATGAATGAGAAACTGATGCAATCACATGCTAACACACTACAATCGGAGTAAATTCTGTGATCCCATTACAGCAATTCCCATCTTGATTTATTTCATAACCTTATAAATTGCATTTCAGATGCTTCAAAAAGTCAGATACGTTTTAATCCCTTCTTTCACTTTAACACTAGCTTTTAAAATATGTGTGTATAGTAAAGATAGGAGCTAAAGTTTTCCTTTATCATTTTTGGCAAACATTATCTCCCCTACTTATAGTTCCCTACAAATATCGACTCTTTATCTCAGATGTTACTTGGTGATATGTCAGTCCAGAAGATCCTGCATGGACTGATGTGAGGCTCTGCTGAACCAAACACAGCCAGAAGGAAAAAAGAGTACATCCCAGGAGCTCAAATCCTGATACACAAATTTCAAAGACCATTAACACACAGAATAACTTTTAAAGATAAATTTAACTTGATATTTTAAGTTGCTTTTAAAAACTTTTGCTTTGTATCTAAATATATAATTCATTTAGAAACTGAATTTTCTAGTAATAAATCATGGTTCTATGACCAAATGTAATACACAGAAATTAATACTATAATATTCTCTCTGTCTTCACTGTATAAAATGGTAATCATATCAGATCTATTTGCTCATTTCCTGGTAGGATTCAATAATCTAACATGCTTAAATATTTTGTTAATTTAAACTAATGAACTTCTCTAATGAAATTACATATGAAGTAGGAAAACACATAGTAAGTAAAATAAAAACAATGTTTCCATATTTGGTTTCTTTAAAAAGACTAAAACAAATCTCATATCAGAGTTGTATAGCATATCAACCACAGAAAGTATCTCAACAAATGGTATCAGTTGCTTAGTGAGATATATTATACTTTGAAGTATTAGAATATTATGTTCCCAAAACTCTTTTTAATATAAGAAAAACTGAAATTTTAAAAATTCAACTCTTATGGATAGACTTTAAGGCTAGGTCTTAACATGTAGAGATATTTCCTCAGTCTTTACTGCAAGAAGCTGTCTAGAAGCATTCTGAGTTGCAAAATGAAGGTGTCCTCAAGTTCTCCCTATAGGGACACAGAGGTGCCCCATGATCTGAAATACTAAAATAGGAGCTATAAGTGATAATCCATAAATTTAAAGCTCTTGGTTGACTAAAGAAAAACATGAGTAAGTTCTGGCAGGAATGTTAATCTATGTTTTTCGAGCACTGGTGAGACATAGTACAAAAATAAGTTGGGCACCAAGTCCTAGCATGAGTATTTGAGAAGCCCTGGCTTCAGCCTGAAAGAAAGTTTTGTCTTATGGTATATCCTGGACCATAAGTTTCTCCTTTGCACTTAAAAATAAATCCATAATTTATTTATGTATTCAGACAGAAAATAATTGGAAAACTAAGGAAGGAAAGAATTGATTTTGAAAAAAATGTTATTAAAAGGATTATTAGTACAGAAACTAGGGTACATGTTATCTTAGTAAATTGTTAAACTAAGAAATTAGATCTGAAAGTGTTGATGATGTTCATGTTACTATTGCATTACTAGTCCAGTTATGACTATAGACTATGGGCTTCACAGCTGAGAATAAATGCTTACTACTTTCCCAACCCATGGCATGAATACTACCTCCAAGCACTAAGTAAAGTAACTAGAGGGAATGGAGCTTCAGAGTCAGAACAAACTTGACTTTTTCTGGTTAAATTACTCAACTAAATGATTTCCTTAGAACCAGTCTTATACTCAGGTCCTAAAGGGTAATAGCCAGAAATGTTAAGGAGTCTATAGAACATCACTAGCCAACAACTGCAAAAGAGGTAACCCATTCCTAGCATTGCTTTTCAGTGTGTTAGACTGTGATTCATTTCTAGCAGGGCTTTGTCACACTACTATTGGGTAACTCTATTTTAACTTTATGTGTGCATGCCTCTCTCTCTCTCTCTCTCTCTCTCTCTCTCTCTCTCTCTCTCTCTGTTTGTGTGTGTGTGTGTGTGTGTGTGTGTGTGTGTGTAAATTTCTACAGTTGTAGGTAGTCAGACGAGTTTTTCAAAAGTGTTATTGATCCCTCGCACATTCATTCTTTTACCATTCCTTCTTACTCCCCCACCACAATTTAACTTTTCCTTCTCAGTTATTACCCCTTAAGTATAGTGTTCTATCTCCACCTATAATTGAATATTTTTACTTATTATGTGTTGATAATTTCATATTCATGAATATTGTAAATGAAATACTGGCACCAATATATGGCACCACAATCAAAACAAGAACTTGTAGATAAACAAGTCATAGGCCCTAGGGGACAACCTCTTATGATTATCACTAAAAAGATATAGTATTAAACTGATTCCTAATTACTTATCATTATACTCTTGCATCCATGTAGCGCGGAACCATCAGGAGAGAAGTTTACATTATCAAGGGATGATGAATAACTGGGATGCACACTGACCAATGTACTGAGAGGAAGAGATTATGGAGTTCTCAGCCCCAAATGGGACTTCATATTTTATCCTCTTTTTCTAAAGTCCAGGTTACATTACAGAAGACAGGGGAGAAAGAATATAATATCCAGAGTTGTTGGGTGATTCCAAGGAAACAGTGACTTCTAGACACAGCATAGCATGTCTAGATATATGTAGTTGCCACTATAACCACATCCCTCATGAAAAGGGAAAGTGGGTAAAAACTCATAGCTGTAGTAGACAAAATATTGGTAATTGATGGTGCTGGAAAAGGAAATATCACGATTCTGTAAGAAACTAGCCCTGACAAGCTATCACCCACAGGTTCCTTTTGTGATACACCAAAACCCTTCAAACAGCCAGATAACCCACCTCCTTCTCTGGGTCTGGACAAGTAAGTCTCCCTCATTTCCCATTTATACATTAAAATCTAGCCTGGGTCCAAAAACCAGTGCTCAGTCTAATCACACCACCCCTGTCTAAGCTGCCACATCCTAGTAGGATTCTACATGTTCCTGCCCCAGCTACCACTACCCATATGTACATTCACTGCCAGTTCCAACTTCTCTACCCATCCAGATATCCTACATCATTCTCCAGTTTCCAGCCCAGAGAATCTCCTTGGCACTTGCAAACAATTCATCTTCCCCAGTGCTCTAGATCTGTTGCTATTCCCATATGAACTGTTCAGCAGTAGCACAAATTCTTGGTTGCAAGTAACATTTCTCTAATTGGACATAAGCCCCACTCAAGAGGGAAATTATTATAGTACTAGAAATATAGTCATATATACATGGCAAGCGGAATCATACATCTTGACAAAGAACCTATAGGCATCAATTTACTAATACACCATCATCTCTATGTACACTCTAAGTATTTGTCCTTATACCCAACATACTCCCTACTGACAATCTGTAAATATTTGTTTTATACCCACAGATAAGTGTGGTCTTCACCCCTTAACAAGGAAACATCTTTTTGCAACAGGCAGAACCCATTCAGAAAACCATAACCAGTCAAATGCATAGCTTAGAACTTAGTCTACCATGGATACACAGATAAAACAGTTCTTCCCCTCAGGCTCCAGAATCATTGTGAAGGGAGCCAGACAGATTGTATGAAGCAGACATATGACCAGGAGGTTGCTGTGAGATCGTATCTCCTAGTAATATCAAAAGATACATCCTTAAAGTCTCACCAAGATGACTGAGGAAATTTGATCTGAACAGGGATGATGCCAATGAACATGCCAAACTGGACAGAGAAAACCCCATGAGGCCTCAGTGCTACACAAAGAATTATAGGCAACCCCATGTAAGCTGGGAGTAGGACAAGTTACCTCCACCTGGAAAAACAACACCAAATAGTTTTTCAGTGTTGAAGAGTCAAACACACAATCATATATACAGGTAACAATAAATGTAATGAATAGGCTATATTTAGGAATATATATGTATACATATATGCATGCAAAACAATTTGTTCAAGAAGAAGAAATCCTTGTTGAAAGAAATCCAGAAGAAGTCTATGGGAGGGTTTGAAGGTAGTAATAAATAATTTGTAATTTAAAAATAAAATTTGAAAAGGATACAGAGGTGCCTAGTTCCTTTGTGGGACTAAATTTTCCTCTCGAAGAGGAAGAAAAAAAGGTTCAGAAGGAAAACTCCAACATTTCCAAATAATACTTACTACTTTTCCTAGTTCTTAGTAGATAATATTGTTGTCTGCTGAGATACAAACTTTTAGAATAGTGTTTCAATTATAACTTAACTAATATTTAGTTTTGAAAATGTTTTAAAATTTTAGAAAATCAGGGTTCTTGTCCCCCTCCCCTTATTCTAGGGACTATGCAATCTTTTCTTGGGGTCCTCCTTGTTTCCTAGCTCCTCTGGCAGTGTGGATTGTAGACTTTTCTCTACATCTAAAAATCATATATGAGTGAGTGCATGCCATATTTGTCTTTTTGTGACTGGGTTACCTCACTTGTGACGGTTTCTTCTAGTTCCATCCATTTGCCTTTGAATTTCATGATTCCATTGCCCCCCACCCTTGGAATAGTACTCCATTGTGTAAATGTACCACATTTGCTCTATCCATTCTACAGTTGAGGGGCATCTCGGTTGCTTCCAGATTCTGGCTATTACAAATAATGCTGCTATCAACATAGTTAAATATATGTCCTTACTGTATGAATTTGCATTCTTTGGGCATATGCCCAAGAGAGGAATTGCTGGATCTTAAAGTAGACTTGATTCCCATTTTCCTGAGAAACCGCCATACTGATTTCCAAAGTGGCCTTACAAGTTTGCACTCCCACCAGCAATGGAGAGTGTTCCTCTTTCTCCACATGAGCAAATTGGGAGCACAGAGGGGTAAAAGAGGAAGGAGGTAGGAAGGGGAGATGGTGATAAGTGGAGAAGAGGTGGGGGGAGGAGAACAAGAGGACTGAGAAAGGGGAGGAATGGAGGAGGGCAAGAAAGGAGATGCCTTGTTAGAGGGAGACAGTACAGGTTTAGAGAGAGGTCTGGCACTGGGGAAATGTTAAGGGATCCACAGGGATGATCCCCACTAAGAATCTAGGCAGTGATGGACAGATTAACTTTGATGCCCTTATGACTACCCTGGCTACCATTCTTAGTGCCTTCATCCAGTAGCTGATTGAAGCAGAAACAAGAACCCACAGCTAAACACTGAATCATACTCCTGGAATCCAGTTACAGAGAGGGAGGAAGGATGAGCAAAGGAGCCAAGACAGTGCTGGAGAAACCCACAGAAACAGTTGACCTGATGTAGTGAGAGCATGGAGACTCTTGTAAATCTGGGGAACCAGCATTGGACCGACCTAACCAAGGCTCTGAATGTGGTTGCCAGCTAGTAGGCCAAGACAGTCTATGGGACCTCTAACAATGGAGCCAGTCTTTAACCCTAGAGCACTAATGGACTTTGGGAGCCCATTCTCTATGGAGGGATACTATTGCAGCGCAGATACAGCAAGGAGGGTCCAGGCCCTCCACCAAATGATGTGACAGACTTTGATGGTCCCTGGTGAAGTGCCTCACTACTCCTGGGGAGAAGGTGGGGTGGGTTGGGGGGCCTTGGTGGGGACCATGAGAGCATGGGAGGGCAAGGGAATGAGGGGATGGATATGTAAATATGAGTGCCACTAAAATAAAAACTAAATAAAAATAAATATCTTCTTATAACCCAAAACTAATTAGTCTGCTTTGTTGTAGATTTAAAAGTTTCTTCTGATGTCAGGTATCAAAATAAAAACTTTTCAAGTAATTCAGAGCAATCAGGATATTACAGATACCAACAATGTAAAGAAGCCCTGATAAAATAGTTTCAGACTGACAGCTGGGAAACCAGCATAGGACTCAATAGGACCCTGAAGGTAGTTGTCAGTTAGGGGGCCTGAGCAGTCTATGGGGCCTCTGGTAGTGGATCAGTATTTATCCCTAGTGTATGAATGGACTTTGGTAGCCCATTTCCCATAGAAGATACTCCCTCCTTCTAGCCACATGGGGGAGGGCCTATGCCCTGTCACAAAATATGTGACAGACTTTGATGATCCCCCATAGGGGGCCTCACCCTCCCTGGGTAGAGAAGGGGACTGGGATGAGGGTTGGTGGAAGGCATGGGAGGATGGCAGGTAGATGGAACTGGGATTGATATATAAAATAAGATTGTTTCTAATTTTAATAAAAAACACTGAAGAAAAAAATTCTTTCACTCAAACCTTTCCTAAGGTATATCATAGAGGTTATGTCTAGAGTAACATGTTTCCCTACCAATCCTTGCCTATTGTCTCACTTTACTTTTCCTGTGTCATCACCTCATCCTGTTTAGTGTTTTAATTGCATCTATGTCCTCTCCTATACATTTATTATTCAGACCCAGTGGGTTTTTTTTTATTTTGCTAATGGGAATATTCATTATGCATCACTTCTTATCTGATTTTAAATTGCTTTCCTTGGGTGAAAACACTGTATAATAAAGTCAAAACAAAAAAATATTTATTTGAAAAGTGTAATATTAAGCAAGATGACCCAAACTCACTAGCACAAAAACAAGTTTTTTCTCCTATGCAGACCTTTATCTATATTGTATAAGTGTGCAAATAGTTGCAAATATGAATAAAACCTAAACATTTCCAAAGGAGACCAGCAGAGCATGCTTTAGTTAATGAAGGTTTGTCAAAAGAACACACATAATATGATAGTGGATGAGAAACTTGGGGCTGTAACACTAATTATAAAAACCCAGAGACATATATTGGGGTTCAAGCTGAATATCAGAAAAGCAAAGCAGCCAGCCACTAGCTCTTACCTCTACCTCAGACTGAAAGGGCTATCCTGTCCTCAGTATGACTGGAGACTAAATCTCTGAGACTAATTCTGAATGTATTGCTGCCATCTTATTACCCCTCTAGAACTGAGATTAAAGGCATAGAATCCCAAGTGCTGAGATCTCCTTTGTGTGATCTGGTTCTCTTTTAGGTTGATTCACTCTAAAGTAATCCTGGGTGGTCTTGAAATCACAGAGATCCATCTGCCTTTGTTTCCGGAGTCCTGGGATTAAAAGTGTGTGCCACCACTGCCCAGCTTCTATAGCTAACTAGTCTGGCTGGTGGAATTAAAGATATGTATCAACATTGCCTGTGTCTATGACTGTGGAGAGCTTTGTATTTTGATCTCCTGTGGCTTTATTAAATCATAGGCAATATATCACTACATGGGGCTTGTCACTACAAGGGAGAAACTGGACTAGCAAGAGATGAGGAAAGTATGAGAAGTATAATCACAAAAATGTCATAATGGAGTCTAAAATACAATGTGTTGATTCAAATATATTTTTTAAAAATCTACATTTTTTAATAAAATGTTCCTTTTCGTATAGTTATCTGGTAGCAATGATTAGAGCTTTACCACTATAACTACCTGATTGATATGAATTATTTTTTCAATAATCATTGCCTGTGGTAACATTGTTTAGAGTTTCAATTAAGGACTGCCTTAGCTCAGGCTTCTTTTGTAGCAATAGACAGCTTGAGAGTAGAAGGCTTTATTTAGTCTTACAAGTTTCAGGTCACATTCCATTATCCAGAGAAGTCAGGCAAGAAATCATGTCAGGAATCAAAAGGCAAGCACTGATGCTAAGGCCATAGAGGGGTGGTACTTACGGGCTTGATTCTCATGGCTTGATCATCCTACTTTCTAATAGTATACAGGACCACAGTGGTAACACCAACTTATAATGGCCTGGGTCCTTGCACAACAATCATTAATCAAGAATATGCACCGAAGACTTGCCCAGGGGCCAATCGGGTAGGATTATTTCTTTTTAGTTGAGGTTCCCCTTCCAAAATGAGTCTTCTTGGGACAAGATGACATAAAAGGAGTCAGCACAAGGACAAACTCTGAGTGAATTTAGATTCATCTCAGCTGCCCTTTCCCTCTCAGTAAACTGAGATCTGGAAAATGATGAGATGAAAAGCTGGGTCATTGCTGAGTCCTGAGTTTGTGCATGATACATTTGCCTTAGAAATTCTCATAGAGTTTGTATTATTTAAAAGTCACTGCTAACAAAAAAGAAGAAGAAGAATATACCTTTTCTTTGAACTTGCCCTGTGAGATTTTGTTACAAAATCTAGCAGTACCATCACTATGGTTGTCTTTGTTATTATTTATCTTATACATCAAGAAAACATACATATGAAGCTATTGCTACTTCTGTTGTAACAGATCATGAGCATGTTAGTAGTGCTGAGATTAAAGAACATTGTCATTCTCCTGGAACTTTGTATAAAATAATTTCCTTTAAATCTTTAACTACATAATACCTAGTCACTTATTTTCTTCACCTCTTTATATTAGTCTCCTAGCAGCCACACACACATAAATATTTACATAATTTGGTAATTTATTATTGACTAATTGCTAAGAATTTGAGTTTTGGCAAATAAATTTTACAGCAGATGCTAGGACAGATGCATACAATTTTTTATCCTTAATATCAGAATATGAATATATACTCTACAAGATGAGCACTGGGTGTTTATGTGATTATTCAGATTGTAGACATTTTATTTTTGTACTTAACTTGTTGTGGTATTCTTAAAGAAGATGGTAATTAAAATATAGTGAATTTCACATGATGTTAACAAATCTTATTCATTATTTTTAATGAAATATTTTGGGGAAAATTATATAAATCTTCCCAATGAGTAACTAATTTAAGTTCTTAGATATCATTTTCACTTAAGTCAAATTATCACATACCTGAGTCATTTAACATCAGAATGGTTGTTCTTCTCTAACTAAGGAGAAAACAGATCCCCTAGATCTAACTAAGTGTATCTAGGGGAGAGGGGAGAAGGAGGATACCTGGGAAGGGTGAAGGGAGAGGAAACTGGTCAGGAATTTTGTATGAAAAAGAATATTTCTTTTTTCCCCTTCAACTTTTGTGTTTATTGTTTATGCTATAAATTGGTCTGAATCCTTTTATTTTACTTCTACACATTTTTAAATTTAAATTAGAAACAATCTTGTTTTACATGTGAACCCCAGTTCCCTCTCCCTCCCCTCATTCCTTTCCCCCCACCAACTCCTATCCCATTCCTTTCTGCTCCCCAGGGAGGGTAGGACCTTCCATGGGGGATCTTCAAGACTATTGGCAATGTAAAATTTTGAAATTTTCAATAAATATCTGAATATGGATAATAATTTCAAAAAGTTTTAAGGTAAAAATACATTTAAGTAAAAAATAAGTCTTTAAAGATTAAATTGAAAAGTCACAAACAACAAAAATAAAAATATACCTCCATGTAGGATCCTTTGAGTGGCATGTCCCATCTTTTCAGTTTAATCCCAATTAAGGAGGTGCTGTCTGTGATCCTTTTAATATTTTTATTCTGTGTTCCAAAAATTTCTCAAGTAGGTGGAATTAAAGGAGCATTTACAAGTAAATACACATCATTAGGATTGTCACTGTTTTGATAGTAAAGCTTTAGTATAAAATTGAAATACTTTTTTTCCATTATTCTGTATTAACCTCAGTCAGTGTCTTTATATGGTAACATTTGGGGGATTTTTTTTTTTCATAGGAGTAAATGCCTAGCAAGTACACTTGAGTGGGTTAGTAAAATTATGTTTACTCTTCCCTAAGTGTCAAAATTTTATAATTATCCAATCTTGAACTTCATCTAAGTATTTCCTAAAATTTGCCATCTTACTAAGTAAAAATCTGCAATTTTATAATTAGTGAAGCTTCTTAAATCTAGCTTAACTTTTCTTATTAACATATTTCATGAGGTTGAATTTTAAAATAGAACAAAGCATTGACTCAAATTATTTCATCTTTTTTTTTTTAATTAAAGGAAAGATCACCTTGTTTGAGTTGGTGAGAGTATGTAAGGTGCAGAGTGGAGAGATGACTCAGTAGTCTGGGTGCTTGGTCATCTCTCAGAAACTGAGGTTTAATTACCAGAATCCACTTGGTAGCTAACAAGATTTGTGACCCTAGTTCAGGAAATCTGAAGCCCTTTTCTTGCCTCTACAGGAACCAGGTACACACATGTTGCACATATCATTTCAGGCAAAACATATATACATATAAAATAAGAAATACACATTATATAAGTAAGGATATGTAGTATTATAAAAAGCATGGTTGTAGGGGAAGCTGTAGCCACGCCTACTTAGGGGCTGGCTACAGGTGTGCCTGACCACGCTTGCGAGGGCATGGTCAGGGTGACGTAGAGCAAGACTTAAAGGGGACTGTGTCTCTCTTTTGGTTTTACTTTTGGGCTTGTGTACAGACCATTGCCATGCCAGCTGGCTAGGTCGCTCTGTAAGTAAGGCTTTTCCCTATTAAATACCCTTATATTTCTATCTGACTCCATATTGGTAATTTCCCACTATATCTGGTGTCAGAAGTGGGATATTGGAAACCTACACCCCATTTGGGACATGTTGTGGGTTCCACTGGGCCTGCGGCCTATATTTTCCTTTATGATTGTTAATTTTGGATACTTTACACTGTTAAGTTTTAATCCTCTTTTAGACTAAAAGGGGAATTGTAGGGGAAGCTGTAGCCACGCCTACTTAGGGGCTGGCTACAGGTGTGCCGGACCACGCTTTCGAGGGCATGGTCAGGGTGATGTAGAGTGAGACTTGAAGGTGACTGCTTCTCTCTTTCGGTTTCACTTTTTGGTTTGCATACAGACCGCTGCCACTCGGGCTGGCTAGGTCGCTCTGTAAGGCTTTTCCCAATTAATTACCCTTATATTTCTACCTGACTCCGTGTTGGTAATTTCCCACTATACATGGTAGATGAAAAAATGGAGTAAATATTTTAAAATTGTAATTGAAATATAGGTAAACAAAATTTAACTTATTCTCCTTGACTATTTTAGTCATTAAATCATAAGTTTTTTGTTTTGTTTTTTGTTTGTTTTTTTGATTGGTTGGTTGGTAGGTTGGTAGGTTGGTAGGCTAGTTTCAGTAGGGTCTTGTTTTGGGTAAGAGGAGAATAAAATCAGTTCTGTATTTAGGAATGTTAGACATCCAAACAAAGACAGAAGAGGAGACTCTGTCACCACAGAAATTCCATGTGAACCAAAGGAAACTACTTAATTGCCAACATCAGGGTAAAGCAAACATTTTGAAGATGTATGATTCACCTATATATTTCTCAGCATCAAAATTGTGAACAAGAGTTACTAACTCTTCTATTTCAATTTTTAACACATCCATACCCTTTATTTGATAAAATAGACCTCACTTGTTTGAAAATAAGTATTAGAAAGTGACTGCTATTGCTATACAACAAAATACTAAAAGTATAGAATGTCCCATATCAAGGTAATAGAAACTAAACAATCTTCTAAAAGGATCACTCCAGAAAATAATTACACCACATCTGTGGAAATTAAACAAACAAGTTATTCTTTTTTAAAAACATTATTTTATTTATTTATTCTTCTTTTACACAATACATACCAAACATGCTCTCCCTTCCTTCTCCTCTTCCCAATCCTCTCCCACCTTGCCTCTTCCCCAGATCCACTGCTCCAGTTTCCCTTCAGAAAAGAGCAGCCCTCTCAGTGATATCCACCGAACTTAGCATAGCAAGATGCAATAAGACTAGACACAAACCTTCATATCAAGATGAGATGAAGCAACCCAGGAGGAAAATAATAAGGGTCTGGGGAGCAGGGAAAAGAGTCTGAGACACCCCTGTTCTCATGTTCTGATCGAACAAAAACTCCAAGCTAAGGAAGCGCAACGCTTAGGCAGAGCACCTGGTGCAGACACACCAGTAGACCCTGTGCTTGCCTTTTTACTCTCTGTGAACCTCTTTCTGCCTTGCTTAGGTGATTCTGTGGACAGTATTCTCCTGGTGATTTCCATTTCTCTGGCACCTACAATCCCTCCTTACCCTCCTCTGCAGGGTTCCACAAGCAGGGGGTATTTAGCTGAAACATGTAAGTAACAGGATATGTTAAAACAAAGAAGAGGTGATAATACAGGTTAAGCCCAAGATGGTATCTTAGGGTAGATTTTCTAAAATCAAATAATAAGACAAGAGTCATGAAAGTGAGCCATGAAGTCACTTCCAGATAAAAAGATGCCTAAAAGCCCACAGGATTTTTATAAGAGAATGACAGATGCACACATAGAAACAGTGTAAGAGCATCTGGAAGGAGGAACTAGGTGACTTAAGGAAAATTGTCATGGTATTTTAAAACGGGCTTTGACTCTATAGCTCATTTGTAAACTTCATATGTAGTTTAGGTAGATAAGTGCTAACAATAAAGAAAGAAAAAATTGAGCATTTCATATCGAGTTGCCTTTATGAATTATGCTGGCTAAATCCCACTGGGCATCAGGTGTTTTTAGTTACTTCTAGACATTTTAGGAAACAGTGAAAAATCAACACCTACCTTAAGTTATTCAAGAGACTAGAAAAGGAAGCATACTTCTGAAATATACCGATGAGTTCTGGAATATACAAAGGAATAATTGCATTATATCATAAGTTTATTATATCAAGGCATGCAACACACATGCAACCATAACTGTAACAAATATAATAATTACAATCATATTATGTACAAGACATATTATAAATAAAAATTATATAAAAGACATTACACACAAAGAAACTCAGTTCATTCATTTATACACTGTATACAAACAAGTAAACCAAAAGGGCATTCATAGTTTTAGAACAAGTTTATCTCATGTAGAAGATGACTTTGAGACAAGGCCTATGCTTCTCTAGAGGTTGAAATTTCTTTGGTACTAGTGACTGCATTTACTTAATTGTTATTCAGAGACTTACATATTATAATTATTGTGAAATTCTTATATACACTTACTTTAGAAGTAGACAGCTTGGTCTCAGGTGTTTGTTCCAACACCAAAGAATAGTAATGAGCTCTTTAGCTTCTTCCTGAACATCATATAAAAAGACAAAAGGTGTACATATGATGTCATCCTTCTTCTCTTCCTGTTCTTCTTCCTCCTCAATTCCTTATTCTTCATTCTGCTTCCTCTCCTGCTTCTCCTCTTTCTGTTTCTTCTCCTTTTTCTTCTTCCTCTTGCTCTTCCTCCTCCTGCTCCACTTCTTCATTCCTCTCCCCTCCAATTTCTCTTCTATTCTCTCTGTCACTATCTCTGTCTCATCTCTCTCTTTGTCTTCTTCTCTCTCATGAAAACATTCTCTCTCCTTTCCTATTTAAATTAGTTAATGAACCTGGATTTTATTGGAATCCCTCCATTCCCCATCTTAATCCCTACCCAGAGACCCTGACCTCTAAACACTATAGTCAGATCACAATTTTTAGGCTTTTATAAAATGCTATTGTATGTCATATTTGAAACTCAAATATTTTATTAAACAATGCACTATATTATACCTGAGTTTAATTCTGTCACTGTTGAATAATATTCACCAAGTGAAATGATAACTCTTTCCTAATCATCTTTTTTTTTTCAATAAAATGTCTCAGAAGTAAGGAGGTAGAGATCTAAGAGTAATTGGGATGGTGAAAAAAAATCTTCAAAATTTATTTATGTAGAAATTGTAATAAGAATTTGTAAAAACAAGTCTTAGAGAAGACACAGAAATGTTTAGAAAGAGGGAGAGAGAGAGAGAGAGAGAGAGAGAGAGAGAGAGAGAGAGAGAGAGAGATTCTAGGTCAATATGTAATGAAAATTCCATATCTTTGAACGCCCTCCATTCTTATTTAATAGCCTATGTATCATCTTGCCATTTCTCCAAAACATTCCCTTTTAAGATATCTTTCATCAGGTGTCACAGGATATAATGAGAAAAATTTTTACCAATCCTATCACATTGTATTTCAGTATCTAGTCTTCCGCCACAGCAAATTCCAACACTCATAGATTATCTTTTACTCAGTGTTCTGGTTACATTTATAGCAAAGTTCACTGATGGTTGTCAAATTAAGCTTCATGACCTAGTGCAGTTGGTAAAGCCTTTGAAGTCATCTGTAATTTTAGATAATAGTCTGTCAAACTTTTCACCATCAGATGTTATGGTCCATTTATAATAGAAACACTCTCTAAATGTAAATGACTGTTTTGCATGGAAGACAATACAAAAAGTAAAGGGGCTTCCTATCTGAATTATAATAAGTTCTGATTATAATTTGGAACATGATGATAAGAGACCTATTGCCATTTATACACCATTCTTAATTTCACTTAATAAGTATTTAAGTTTCAATGGAATTTTGAAAGAAATTTTTCCTGCAGTTTCCACTATGAGTCGATGTAATCCCTTAACACTTCATATATGTAGTAAAAGGGATACAATTACAAGGCCACTTGGTATAAATTATCATTAATCTTTAACAAACTCCTATATTCATTTAATTTACATATGTAACTTTCTGACTCCAAAGATTTCCAATTTTATTACCTCTGAAGTAGGGAGCTGCTAACATCAAGGGTTCTTAATGCAGAAGCAACAGTCACAGAAGACAGAAGCAATGACCATGGTTGCCCTTGAATATTATAAAACAAAGGCCAGAGTTTCTCTGTTTGGTATTTTTTAAATATGTCTTCTACACTCCTAAATCAACAAAGGCATCATAACATTTTACACATATCTGTTTGAAAAATGGAAGAAGCCTTACAATAGAATTAGAATTTGAAACAAGGAAGGGTAAATGGTAGAGGAAAGGGGGTTTAATTAAAAACAATGAAAAATGTTATATAGACATGGTAATAATAAATAAAATATGTCCTTTTGAAAAATTTCACCAAGAATAAACCACAAACCATATTTCTTTCTCTGACTGGTTTATTTTGCTTAACATGTTGAGTCAGAGTTCCATTCATTTTACAAACAGCATAACTTTGTTCTTAATAAGCTAGATAATAGTCTACATTTGTATCTTATTTTCTTCACCCATCTATTTGTTGCTGGGCACATAGACAGATTTAATGACCTGTTAATCATGAATTGTGCCACAATCAACACAGATATGTGGATATAAGACATGGAATTAGCAGAAAAGTGGGATTATTAGGGAATGGAATAAGGGAAGACCAGAGATAGTAAAGTTATTAGTATGTAATGTGCCATAAATATGCTCAAAAGCTCATTCACATGCATAAATCTCATAATGACCTATACACTTAAAATATACTAATAAAAACTTTCATAGAAAAATAAGGACAGAACAGAAATAGGTGCATTGGACAAAAATTATTTTGCTTATGTTTGTTTGTTTTGTTTTGTTTTACTCTTTGCTCTTTGTGGGTTAGTCACCCAGTTCCCAAATAAATACATAGAGACTTATTCTTACTTGTGCCTGTCCAGCCTTAGCTTGACTTGTTTCTAGACAGATTTTCTAATTCAATTATCCATTTCTCTTAAAGTGCATTTTGCTCCTGATTTGAACCTTTCTTTATTCTTTTTATCTTTCTTTCCTTCTCATTCTGTGACTGGCTGTGTAACTGTATGCCTGGCTGCTGGAATCCTCTACTTCCCCATTTCTTGGTCCTCCCTCTTCTGTGTTCTTCTTCTCCTGCCTATATTTCTCATTCTATTTATTCTTTCTGACTGCTAATCCTATCTATTTCTCTCTCTTGCCTGACTATTGGTTGTTCAGCTCTCTATTAGACCAATCAGATGTTTTAGGCAGGCAAAGTAACACAGCTTTGCAGAGTTAAACAAATGCAACATAAAAGAATGCAACACATATTTAAATCATTAAACAAATATTACACAGAATGAATGAAGGTTAACACATCTTAAAAAATATTTCACATCTTATAATACAGGTAGCATTGTACAGACTGAACAGGTTAAATTTAAATACGTATATAAATATACATACATGCTTGCAATAACAATTAGTTTTAAAGGACAGCCAATGAATTTTGAGAGTGAAGGGGTATATGGGAAGTTTTGGAAGGAGGAAAGGGAAGTGAAAATATGATTAAATTATATTTTTATAATAGAATCCTACTAGAGAGTTAGAAGAGATGAAGAAATTGTTTTAGACTCTCTGACAGGTTATTTCCTTTCAGACAGCCTGCCTTGGACAAATAATTTTCTCAAGACAATAAGGAAAATGGGAGCACCCAGGAATCCTATGAAACATTCAACCCAGAAGCCTGTATTTACCTGGAGCTGTCTGCTTGCCTCAGTAATACCTTTTATTTTTCCCACACTATCTCCACATTTCAACTTATTTTTCTGTTTTGTTTTGGTTTGGTTTGCCTTTCCCAAATCATGGCCTATTTTTTTTCTAGAAAGCCAATACTCTGCATGTCTAGGAGAATGGACTCAGTATTAACAAACTCCTTTCATAACAGATCTTTATTACAACACATAATGGCGAGTTTGGAAGCAAGTAGATTAAGGAGGAATTATAGTTTTGAGGTTGGTATGATCAATAATAAACACTTTCAAGGAATTAAAATATTTAAAAATATATTCTCATCTCCAACATTCTAAGTGAAATTTTTCTTACAGAGTGGTCACCATTCTCCTAGGTCTAATGTACAGGAGTTGGACAAACTTAGTAGAAAGAGAAAATATCTTTGCTATCTGGTGAGAAAGCCAGTCTTCATATGTCTATGCCAAACCTGAGCAATAGCAATCAGTGGTCATGTTAACATGATGGATTGTTGATTAGCCACAGAGATTGTTAGCTATACCTAAATTTCACAATCTAAGAATGGGTGAAAAAGGAACACCTGGGTACTATTTTCTGAGAATGTGGTTACTAACATTAGTCAATCATCCTAGAAGTAAAGAAACATATTCTGGAAAAGAGTGTTTTCGTCAAAGAAGAGTAGTCTATGCAATAAAAAGGAGAAAGTGAAAGACATGAATGAGTAAAAGAGAAGTAAATGCAAGTCAAGTGTGAAAAAATAAATTTTAAACTATAATAAATATATATTTACATACATAATCACATACATGCATTTATATAAAAATCAGGAATTAGAACAGGGAAAATACACTAATTCCAAAACCTATACATGTTCATGTATTTTATATAAAATAGTGCAGGATTTGAATATTATCTATGAACATCTTCATATGTAAAGTAACATCTGGATGACATGGAAAAATAATGAGAAGTTTATGGTATTGGACTGTAGAATTCAGAGGTGAACGCCTACCCCACCAAAAAAATTCATATTTTAAGAATAATTGCATATTCTCTGAATGTTTTTGATTTTTGCTTGGTTGATATCTTAAAAGTACAGAGGTCTGAAATATACACTGATGGCCTGACCATTTGAATACATGTATGTAAACATGCATGATGGCATATGTCTGACCATGGATAAGGATATACAAATATGATTTTTTTCTGATGGAATAGTAAATTTAGCATATTATTAACATTGGGAAGTAATGATTGAAGACATAATGTAAGAAGCATTTAGTAAAATTCCATTTCTTTGCAGGATAATTGGTTTGATTAGATTAGATAGCACTATCTTGGTCTCTGCTTTCAAATGTTTCCTTAAGCAGGACCCGATACTTTATTTTTCAAACATTCAAGTATAATAAACATGCACAAATATTACCAAATAACTGCCTTTGGCTTAGCTAATTCCAAGCTAGAAGACAGTGTGCTAACAAACACAATGGATCTGTGCATGGCTGCACATGGGTGTTGTTTTTATTATTTGTAAAGCACTGAAAACATTTTTGAAGTGGATGAGGGCTAAAGGTTGAGTGGCTATAATGAAGCAAAATTGCAGGTTCCCAAGGGCAGGGTGGAAAAGCAAATGAACTGTGTTTTTAGTTCCTTAGAAATTACTTTGGCAATTAAGAGGTGTTCATATGTGTGGTTTGCCTGAAATCAGAGCACCCAGTAGAATTCCCAGACATTTCTTAATGTATGCTGGCTGTTATTTCAGCAATTATGAAAGGGGTATAAGTGCTAACATGCCCATTTCCAGTAATACAGCTTTCAGTCCCCATGCCAACATTAGAGAAGCATATTATGTGGTGTCTTTAAACTCAGCTTGCTCTGCAAGGTCAATGCAACCAGCAATTCATTCCTTGCAGAGTAACCATTTTATTAGCTAGCATGGAAGTTGGAGCTCCCTATTTCATTAAATGGCAATTAAGTAATTTAAAAATAATACTAAGCTTCTTAATCAGCTTGTTTTGCCATGTATACCACCAGGGACTTTGGCATTCTCTAGCAATTAATAAGAAAAATGCTTCGCAAATACAACCAATGATTTTAAGCTTTGAATTCTCCTGCCAAATCAGAGCTTTTAAAATATCCCTCTTATAAGAGGGCTGTATTTTTAAAGGTTCTTTCAATAATAGAAAAGCTTTTAATGAACTAATGATGTAATTTATCCATTGTTAGCAGAATTTCATTTTGCATTTTTTATGAATAAAAGCTTTCACAACATAGATGAATAGTAATAAATATGGGTAAATAAAAAACTCTGCAAAAATCCATCAAAACATTCTGCAATTTTACACAAATTTTATGTTTAAGGCAGAATTACATATTGCTGCATTACATACAACCAAAACTTAGAATCTTAGATGACAAGTTATTCTTTTAAAAACATCAGTTGTACCTGTCTACATTGGTTGAACTTAGACATTTTCATTCTATGACATGGTTAAAACTGGTAACTCATTCAGGAGAAACCCGATTCAGTTTTTCATCTTTTCGAGATTATTGATCTGTAGTACAAGAGATCATAGCAGCTCTGGGCAGTGAGCTCCAAACATCCCCTTCTTTCAGGTATAAAGCATCAATACCTTTAGGTCCCTATCACTCTCAGTTAAAATCCCACTTTCTAAATTGATATTGTAAGTGTAATTCGTGTAAATGTGTACACTAATACATTACATATGATGTAGTATGTGTTGTATTTTCCTCTTAAATTGTAATATTTTCCAGAATAGAGTACTTATCCATTGCTTCCCAAGCTCTCTGGATCATAATCATCAAAAATAATAGGAACAATTATGCTGATGGTTGACAGGTAATGAGGTAACTTTCAAGAAAATATGCCCGTAGAATAAAATGCAAATAATAGTTTTTGTTTGTTTTTGTTGTTTTTTGTTTTGTTTTCCTATTTTTTTCTTTTTTGTTGTTGTTTTTTTCGAGACAGGGTTTCTCTGTGGCTTTGGAGGCTGTCGTCCTGGAACTAGCTCTTGTAGACCAGGCTGGTCTCGAACTCACAGAGATCCGCCTGCCTCTGCCTCCCGAATGCTGGGTGCCGGTGTGCCACCACCGGCCGGCGCAAATAATAGTTTTTATTGTGAAACTGGATCAATGTTGTTTTTTTCACCCTCTTAACAGGTAGATGACTTGAGAAGACAGATAAAACCTGTCATCTGGAAACTAGAAATCCAAACCAAGAGAAAGAAACGAATTTCCAGGGAAGAAAGAAAGAGGTTTGAAGTTTGAGAAGTCTAATTTGGTGAGAGAAAGAAAACATGTAAGCACAGTAGGGAGAAATCAATCTATTAAAGTCTACAAAAGGTAAATTCATCTTTATGGACTAGTTTACAGGGGAAGTATAGCAGTGCTTGGAAATTTTGAGGCCAAAATTTATTTTTCCCTTAATTTTAAATGTATTCCTTTTACTTTATATGTAAGTGTTTTGCCTGTCCATATGTCAGAGCATAATGTGTATGCTTGGTGCCTCTGGAAGTCAGAAGAAGACATTGGGTCCCCTGGTTCTGAATTTACAGATAGTATTGAACTGCCATGTGTGTGCTGAGAACTGAACAAGAGCAATAATGCTCCGAACTCCTAAGAGGTCTCTCCAGCTCTCATGAACCCATGATTTGAACTTACAATAAAAACCACTAACTTTTAAAGACCCATATTGTTTGCTGATAGCACAATAATTGCACATGCTTATTGTGTCCTATTTAATTAATTTCTGCCTAACTGTATATCCGTGGCTTCGCCATTACAAACTCAACCAAAATCAGCCAAAAGCATATCTTTAATTATACATATTTCCCTATTTATCATTCTAAACTATACAGTTAATCTGCTATTTCCATATTATTATGATCTTATTATGTATGAATAACCTGAGATGGTTTAAGGTACTCAGGAAACTGTACATAGGTGTTAAGCAAATGCTACATTAGTAGGCAATAATTTTATATTTAAAGATATCTGTGTTTGAAAGAGTTCCAGGGATCACTTCCCCAGAGGAAACTCTTAACATAATTAAAATTTAATTATCATTCAGAACAATGAAAGTTAACCACTAATTATTCTCTCCTAATATACAAATTAAACAGGACAGATAGCATTCTTGAAATTACACAGAATCAGAAGCAATTTTAATTGTGGATAGTGAACTGATGGTATACTTCTTCTAAGGCATGTATACTCACATACAAACATAATCTATAAATGCAATATACATACATATCACACATACATATATGGATGAATGACAGTCACTTAATCACAAAGAAGCACACATGAAATTTCATATTGAAAATATGCAGATATTAAATATAAACGATTAGAAATATTTACCAAGGAGGTATAAACCAGTACAAACTATAATTAGGTTTTTTTTGCCTTTTTATTTTAAATTTCAAACAACCTTGTTTTACATATCAATCCCAGTTCCCTCTCCCTCTCCTCCTCCCCTGCCCCCTACCAACAAACATCCTATCCCATTCCCTTTCTGCTCCACAGGGATGGTGAGGCCTTTCATGGGAGATCTTCAAAGTCTGTTATATCTTTTGGAGCAGGGCCTAGGCCCTCCCCCATATGTCCATGCTGAGAGAACATTCCTCTAAATGAAATGGGTTCCCAAAATCCATTCATACACTAGTGATAAATACTGATCCACTGCCAGAGGCCACATAGATTGACCAGACCTCCTAACTGACAGGCAAATTCAGGAGGTCTGAGTGAGGCCTTTACTGGTTTCTCAGCTACCAGTCTGGAGTCCATGAGCACCCACTTGCTCAGGTCAGCGGTTTCTGTGGGTTTCTCCAGCCTTGTCTTGACCCCTTTGCTTATCATTCCCCGCTCTTTGCAACTGGATTCCAAGAGATCAGATCAGTGTTTAGTTGTGGGTGTCTACTTCAGCTTCCATCAACTACTGGATGAAGGGTCTAAGATACCATATAAGGTGTCATCAATCTCATTATTGGTGAATGGCATTTAAGGTAGCCACTCCACTATTGCTTAGATTGTTAGTTGGGGTCATTCTTGTAGAAGTCTGGGGAATTTCCCTAGTGCCAGATTTCTCCTTAAACCTATAATGGTTCCCTCTTTTATGGTATCTCTTTTCTTGCTCTCCTCTATTCTTTCCCTAACTCAATCTTCCTGGTCCCCCATGTCCTTCTCTCCCCTCCTCTTCTCCCCTTCTCTATCTCCTAAATCCCTCTCCCCTCCTCCCTTGCTACCAATTTGCTCAGGAGATCTTGTGCATTTCCCCTTCTCCTGGGGACAAAGTATATCTCTTTTAGGGCCCTCCTTGCTTTCTACCTTTTCTGGCGGTGTGGAGTGTAAGCTGGTAATCCTTTATCTCTATATAAATCCATATATGAATGTGTACATACCATGTTTGTCTTTTTCTGACTGGGTTACCTCACTCATGAAGGTAACTTCTAGTTCCCTCCATTTGCCTGTGAATTTCAAGACTCCATTTTTTTTTCTGTTGAGTAGTACTCCATTGTGTAAATGTACCACATTTTCTCTATCCCTTCTTCACATGCAGGTAATCTAAGTTGCTTCCAGGTTTGTCTATTACAAATAATGCTGCTATGAACATGATTGAACAGATGTTCTTGTTGTTTGAATGTGCTTCTTTTGGGTATATGCCTAAGAGTGGAATTACTGGATCTTATGATAGACTGATTCCATTTTTCTGAGAAATGGAGATACTTATTTCAAAGTGGCTGTACAATTTAATACCCCTTTATCCACATCCTCCCCAGAATATCCTCTCTAGGTGTTTTTGATTTTAGCCATGATAAAAGGAGTAAGATGATATTTCAGAATTGTTTTGATTTGCATTTTCCTGATGTCTAAGACTGTTGAGCACTTTCTTAAGTGTCTTTCAGCCATTTTAGATTCCTCTATTGAGAATTCTCTATTTAGTTGTGTATCCCCTTTTAAATGAATTATTTGGTGTTTTGATGACTAGCTTCTTAAATTCTTTGTATATTTTGAATATCAGCCCTCTGCCAGATGTGGGCTTAGTGAATATATTTTCCCATTCTGTGGGTTACTGTTTTGTCATGTTTACCTTTGCCTTACAGAAACTTCTCAGCTTCAAGAGGTCCCATTTATTGATTGTTGATCTCAGTGTCTATGCCATTAATGTTATGTTCAGTAAGCGCCTCCTTACCAATTTGTTCAAGGGTACCTCCAACTTTCTCTTCTAAGAGGTTCAGAGTGGCTGGAGTTATGTTGAGGTCTTTGATCCATTTGGACTTATGTTTTGTGCATGGTGATAGATATAGATCTACCTGAAGTCTTCTATATATCTGCATCCAGTTATGCAAGCACCATTTGCTGAGGATGCTTTTTCTTTTTCCATTGTATAATTTTAGCTTCTTTGTCAAAAATCATATGTTGGCTGGTGTGTGGGTTAATATTTTCAGTTCAATTCAATTGACCTACTTGTCTATTTTTGTGTCAATATCAAGCTGTTTTGAGCACTATACCTCTATAACAGAGCTTGAAGTCAGGGATGATGATGCCTCCAGAAGTTCCTTTATTGTACAATGTTGTTTTGGCTATCCTGGGACTTTTGTTTTGATGTAAAATTGAGTACTGTTCTTTCAAGGTCTTTGAAGAATTGTGCCAGGATTTTGATGGGGATTGCATTGAATCTGTAGATTGCTTTTGGCAAGATTGCCATTTTTAGTATATTGATTTTACCTATCCAACTACATGGGAGATCTATCTATTTTCTTGTATCTTCTTTAATTTCTTACTTTAAAGACTCAAAGTTCTTGCTATACAGGTCTTTCACTCATTTGGTTAGTGTTATTCCAAGATGTTTTATGTTGTTTGTGGCTATTGTAAATGGTTGTGTGTGTCTGATTTCTGTCTTAGCCCACTTATTGGCTATATATAGTAGGGCTATATATATATTTTAGCTAATCCTGCCACTTTGCTGAAGGTGTATATCAGCTGTAGAAGATACCTAGTAGAATTTTTGGGTCATTTATGTAAACTATCATATGATCTGCAAATAGTGAAATTTTGACTTCCTCGTTTCCAATTTGTATCCCCTTGATCTCTTTCATTTGTCTTATTATCGCTCTAGCTAGAAATTCAAGTACAATATTAAAGAGATAGACAATAGCCTTATCTTGTTTCTGATTTTAGAGGAATCCTGTTGAATTTCTCTCCATTTAGTTTGATGTTGGCTGTTGGTTTAATGTCTATTGTTTTCATTATGTTTAGGTATGTTCTGTTATCCCTAATCTCTCCAAGACCTTTATCATGAAGAGGTGTTGGATTTTGCCAAAGGTTTTTCAGAATCTGTTGAGATGATCATGTGGTTTTTCTTTTTCAGTTTGTTTGTGTGGTGAGTTACAAAGATATATTTTCATATGTTGAACAATCTCTGCATCGCTGGTATGAAGCCTGCTTTATCATGGTGGATGATTTCTCTGATGTGTTTTGGATTCGATTTGCCCATATTTTATTGAGTAATTTTGCATCAATGTTCATGAGGGATATTGGTCTGTAGTTCTCTTTCTTATTTCCATCTTTGTGTGGCTTGGGTACCAAGGTCATTAAAGTCTCATAAATAAAGTTTTGCAATGAACTTTCTAATTCTATTTTGTGGAACACTTTGAGGAGTATTGCTATTAGCTCTTCCTTGAATTTTTGGTAGAATTCTGCACTGAAACCATCCTTCCCTGGCCTTTTTTGGTTGGGAGATTTTGCTGAGTGCTTTTATTTCATTGGGGGTTATAGGTCTGTTTAAGTTGCTTATCTCTTCTTGATTCAATTTTGGTAAGTTATATCTTTCCAGAAAATTGTCCATTTTGTATAAATTTTCAAATTTTGTGGAGTACAGGCTTTCAAAATATGGATTTCCTCAGTGTCTGTTGTTCTGTCCCCCTTTTCATTTCTGATTTTGTTAATTTGCATCTTCTCTCTCTGCCTTTTGGTTAGTTTGGATAAGGGTTTGTCTGTCTTGTTGATTTTCTTGAATTTCCAACTCTTTGTTACATTGATTCTTTGAATTATTTTCCTTGTTTCTTCTTTATTGATTTCTGCCCTCAGTTTGATTATTTCTGGGTGTCTATTCTTCCAGGGTGAATTTGCTTCTATTTGTTCTAGAGCTTTCGGTTGTGCTTTCAATTCTCTGGTGTGACTATTCTCTAATTTCTTCATGTGAGCATTTACAGGTATGAACTTTCCTGTTAGTACTTCTTTCAAAGTGTCCCATAAGTTTGGGTATGTTGTGTCTTCATTTTCATTGAATTCTAGAAAGTCTTTAATTTCATTCTTTATTTCTTCCTTGACCCAGAAATGTTGCAATTGTGCATTGTTCAATTACCATGAGTTGGTGGGTTTTCTGCAATTTGTGTTGTAGTTGAATTCTAACTTTAAAGCATGGTGGTCTGATAAGACACAGGGTGTTATTCCAATTTTTTGTACCTGTTGAGGTTTGCTATGTTGTCGAGTATGTGGTCGGTTTTTGAGATGGTTCCAGTGGTGCTGAAAAGAAGGTATATTCTTTTGTGTTTGGATGGCATGTTCTATAGATGTCTGTTAATACCAATTAGGTTATAACTTCTGTTAGTTCTTTGTCTCTTTGTTAAGTTTCTGTCTGGTGGTCCTATCCAGTGCTGAGAGTGGGGTGTTGAAATTTCCACTGTAACTGTGTGAGGTCTTATGTGTGATTTGAGTTTTAATAATGTTTTTTTTTCTTTACCAACATGGGTGCCTTTTTATTTGTATCATAGATGTTCAGAATTGAGAGTTTTTCCTGATGTATTTTTCCTGTGATGAGTATGAAATGACCTTCTTCATCTCTATTGACTGGTTTTAGTTTGAAGTCTAATTTGTGAGATATTAGGATAGCTACACCACCTTGTTTCTTGGGTCCATTTGATTGGAAAATCTTCCCAACCCTTTAGTCTAGTTAATAACTGTCTTTGAAGTTGAAGTGTGTTTCTTGTATGCAGTAGGAGGATTGATTTTGTCTTCATATCAATTCTGTTAGCCTGTGTCTTTCTATAGGCAAGTTAAGGCCATTAACACTGAGGGAAATTAAGGACCATTGATTTTTAATTCTTGTTGTTTTGCATTTGTTGTTGGTGGTGGTATTGTGTGTGGATTTACCATGATTTTTCTTTTGGCATTTGGTAAAGTGGGGTTATCTATGACCTATGTTTTTGTGGGTGTAGTTAACTTCCTTATGTTGGAGTTTTCCTTCCAGTTATTTCCATAGGATGGATTAGTGGCCAGGCATTGTTTAAATCTGATTTTGTTGTGGAATATCTTGTTTTCTCCATCTGTAGTTATTGAAAGCTTTGCTGGGTATAGTAGTCTGAGCTGGTGTCCATGGTCTCTTAGTGCTTTTAGAATATCTATCCAAGACTTTCTGGTTTTCAGTGTTTCCATGGAGAAGTCAGGTGTAATTCCCATAGGTTTGCCTTTATATGTTACTTGGCCTTTTTCCTTTGCTGCTCTTAATATTTTTTCTTTATTCTGTATGTTTGGGGATTTGATTATTATGTGACAAGGGGACTTTTTGTGGTCTACTCTATTTGGAGTTCTGCAAGCTTCTTCTACTTATATGGCATGTCTGTCTTTAGGTTGGGAAAGCTTTCTTCTATGGTTTGTTGAATATGTTTTCTGCACCTTTGAGTTGGTTTTCTTCACCTTATTCTATACCTAATATTCTTAGATTTGGTATTTTAATGGTGTCCCATATTTCCTGGATATTTTGTATTAGGGATTTGTTGGGTTTAAGATTTTTTGTTTGATGAGCCTATTTCTCCCAGTGTATCTTCAATGCCTGAGATTCTCTCTTCTATTTCTTGTATTCTATTGGTTGTTGTAATTCTGTTGTATCTGTAATTCCTGATCATTTACCAAGCTTTTCTAATTCCAGTATTCCCTCATATTGTGTTTTTTTATTGTCTCTTTTTCAGCTTTCAATTTTGAATTTATTCTTGCAATTTTTGGTTTGTCCTTACCTGCCTTTCTTGATTTTTTTCTTCCACTTCTTTTAGGGTCTCCATCATCTTCATTAAGTTGTTTCAGGTATCTCTCATCTTCATTAATTTTTTTAAAGATGTTCTCTTCTGCTTATCTGTGTTTGGATGTTCAGGCCTTTCTGGTGTAGAGTCCCTAGACAATTGTGGTGTCTGCTTTTATGTTGTTTAATTAGTTCTTTATTGTCATCTTCCCATTCCTTCTTCCACTGGGTGCAGGTGCAGTATCTTTCTCTCCTGATGATTTACAGGTCCAAGTTCTCTTCCTGTGGGTGAAAGAAGGTCCAAACCTCTGTTGGGCATCATTATTGGGGCAGGAGGGTCTGAGGCACTCACTCTCCTGGTGGGTGGAGTTGGGACTAGCACCATGATCTCAGCAGACTATGGATGGCTTGATCCTCATGGGGTGAGTCAAACTATCCCGTGAGTGGGGGAAGGACTATCACAGGTATGTCAGAAGACTCTGGATTGCTTGGTTCAATGAGGATGAGTAGACCTGCCCACAGTTCCCATGACAGGAAATCCCAAAGAACTACAAACTATAATTATAATGTGTTTAATAAAAATATCTTATTTGTACATGTTTTGGTGCTGTGAAACATAAGTACTTACAGAAACCAGTGGGGTGTACTTAATAAAAGTATTTTGAAACTTAAGGATGAAATAACTGAACACATGGAATTACTATACAAACTAGAGAAAAATTATTTCTAAACTGTAAAAAACAATGTGACTAATTTATCAGGCTGTGTACTGAAATGAATTAGTATAAAATTTTAAACTTGATATTATCTACTTCAATTTCTGAATGTGAAATTTAAAACAAACTAAAAATGATGAAAGTCAATAAGACAAAAAAAATACCTAAACCAAACAAAATAAACTAAAAAGCATACACAAAAAAAAAACAACCAAAAAAAAAAACCCTAACATATGAAATGCATTTTATGTTGGCCTAACATTCCTGGGCATAGTGTCTGCCCTAATGTGTGGTTGATATACCCAGTGGCACTCCCATGGATAAGTCTCATTTTCTGTCTTTTAGCAAACATCAATTACATAAAGCTTCTTTGTTAAGGACAGGGCTTTGTGTCCTTTTGCCCTTCTCAGTGTTTGAATTTTGTCTTGTTTGAACATATGTAGGTCTGCTATATCCTATCACACTCTCTTTAAATCAATCCTTTTGTGTCTGGAAAGCAGTATTCCCTTGGAATCATCCACCACTTCAGGCTCTTGCAATATTTCTGCCCCCTCTTCCATTTAGATCCCTGAATATTGAGGGAAGGGGTTTGATGAAGACATTCCATTAGACCTAAGATCTCCAAAACCTCACCATTTTAACATTGTCAAGTTGTGGATCTCTGTGTTAATTACAGTCAGAAGAAAAAATCTCTGGTTAGGGTAAAGTGATGTTCTCACTTATAGACACAGCAATATGTCAATAGGAGTTATTTTATTGCTATACTCCTTTTATCGAATAATAGCAATAGGTTTTTTTCCATAGGCCAATGAACTATCCAGTCTCAAGTTCTTGGCTGTTTTCACCGTGTCAGATAATAGCTCCATCTCATAGAGTGGGCCATAAATCTAATCAAACTTGGTTCATTATTTCCCTAACATTTGTGCCACTATTACACCCATATATCTTGCAGACAGCACTGTTGTAAGTAGTAATGGGTGATATTCCTATTTATTTTTCTCATCCAATATCATGTAAAGTACCTTCCACAATCATGAATTCTATTCAGTAGTATTGGAGCCTCAAGCTATACACCAGATCAATTTCCCTATGTTAAATAAAATAAGGAAGTTGTGCCTTCAGCAAACAGTTCTTACTATCAGGTTTTGGAATGTTCTCAAGGGCCTTACATCTCAGGGAGACTGTGGACCCTTTTATCAATAACTCAAAATAATGTAACCCATTTCTGGCATTGGAAATTTCCTAGGTAGTATACAATTTCTAGTGGGGGAATTGTCCATTCCATTACATGATGATTCTTTTTAACTTCCTTTCATATATGTATATATGTCAGGGAGCTTCTATGTTACTAGGTCTCATACGATTTTCAAATGTTCTTTAATGTTAGTTGTCCCAACTTATGTCCCCTCATTTATCTTGCTTTCCCATTCTCCTCTCCACTTAACTCTGCTTTCTTCTTTTTCCTCACTTCTCCTCTCTTTTTATAAAAATATTATCTATCTATCATCCATCCTCCATAATGTAAGTCTGACATCCTCAGTGTCTTGCTTGCTTCTCCTGCTCACCTAGATTTATTCCAAGTTCCTTTTTCTCTTTGGAAGTCTGCGCATTGTCTCTTACCTAACTATCGCCTATTCAGCTCTTTATTAACCAATGAGGTGCTTAGGGAAGTGAAGCAAAACATAGACATGTCTTCAAACAGTGTAAACAAATATCCTGAAATAATATTTATAAGCAAATATATATTCATTTAATATTTTGAAATAATTATTTACTAATTATTGTATAATCATTGAAATATTAATAATTACAAATAGACCTGTGCTAGAATAATTATCTTCAAAATCCATATTGTACCCAGCTTTAATCACAAAGAAATCCCATTAACTATATGTATTTTTCTGTTGTACCAGTGGGGCTTTAGTGTCATTTTATCATTTTATGTAGTGATTTGGAATTCTCTATACTCTTGCATTTTCCTTCTACAAGTCAATAAATCAGTGTATTTGTTCTCCCCTCTATAAGGCAATTTTTCCACGTTTGCTTAATTGCCAGTTACTCAAGGAGTAGCAGCTCATTAAAGGGTTTTCTGTTGTCTTTGATATCACCTTATTCCTCTTTTAAGCACTATCATCACAGCAAATTGACAGAAGAACTACAATTTATTTTTGGCATGTCATGTTGCCTGAGGTGGCAACATATGAATAGTGAGGTGTTGGGGAGATGGTTATGAAGCCACAATCACTTGTTCATATCAACACAGCAGTGAATTTATTATTTTTGGTTTCATTAATTTTACAATGTTGAAGCAGGACTTTAAAATTTCATTTAGGAACATTTGAGAACTGAAAGTATGAGTTTCAAGTCATTTTATAAATTACTTTCTACCAGAACATAAAACGGTCAAAATTATTAAACATATTGCTATTTCATAAACTAACTAGAGTTTAGATAATAATTTTCGTTCATTATAAAATCTATAAGCAAATAATATTCTCCATTTTACTTTACATGAATGTTCATTTTGACATAAGCATGTAACCGAAAAATGAGGGTTCAATGATAATTACTCTTAAATCAAAATCATTGGCATTGAGAGGGTAGACCTGTAAGATCTTCAGGCTTCTGTGAAATTGCTTCAAACAGCAAGTCAATTTATCCAGCTATCAAGCGGAATAGTTTGCTCATAATGAAGCCTGGCAGGTGCACTAAGAAACCAAGTTGCTTAAAATCAGATAATCCATGAGAGGGGTATTGATTTTTTTCTGTTGCTGTAAAAATTGCTGAAATTTTCTAAGCCAACATTTCACTGTCAACATTTTTGGACTAATGTGTCTTGTTATTCCATATACAATGTGGACATGCAGATAATACTCATACCTGTTAGACTGCAGCCTGTGTCCCTGGGTAACTCATAAATAGTGCAGTCTCAAAGATCACACACACACACACACACACAGTGTGTGTGTGTGTGTGTGTGTGTGTGTGTGTGTGTGTGTGTGTATCAATTAAATTCCATTTCCATGACTTAGATAACCTCTTGTCTATATGCATTTGTAAATTTTTGAGCCTTTTTGATCTTGTTTTAAATAGAAAATATATTATATCTAATCAATGGGGGCTTTGTTGTTGTTTTGTTTTGGTTTTGGTTTTTTGAGACAGGGTTTCTCTGTGTAGCTTTGGTGCCTATCCTGGCACTTGCTCTGGAGACCAGACTGGCTTCAAACTCACAGAGATCCACGTGCCTCTGCCTCCTGAGTGCTGGGATTAAAGGCTTGCGCCACCAATGCTAATCAATGTTTTAGAGTAAAAGCAATGCTAAATTCAAGCTCTCCATAGGCCAAATAATTTACTGTCATTTCTTTGTTCCTATCCAAAATGAACACTAAGCAGGTAAATTTCAGCAATCATTTTGTTAAGCTGAAAGGGTTAGCTCTCAGTATGTAACATATTTCCTCTAATCCTAGCTTGAAAACTATTTGTATGTTTGAATTTTGGCAATGTCTCTCTTGGGTGTCTCTGACTCTGAGAAGCTAATGATGCTTTTGTGAAGATGTTGGCTGATACTATAGCCATCTGAAAACTTATTTTTGGAGACAAGTGCCTCCTCCAAGATGGATTGTAGCCAGGAGTCCCCAGATTCTTTGCCACATGGATCTCTCCACAGGGAAGCCTGAGTGTCCTTATGATATGACAGCTGGTTTGCTCACAGCAAATGATGCAAGATAAAGAAAGCATAGAAAAAGTCACAATGCTTTTATGACTCTGCTCAGAAGCCAAATGCCATCATATCTACAATTTTTACTGGTGATACAGACTAAAATTAACACCTTTTATGACAGACATACACGGTGCTGCAAATACCAAGAGTCGGGAATTGAAAGAAGGCATAATGGAATTGGTCTATCACATTATTAAGCATATGCTGCCTCACTTCAATTCTATGAAGAATATTCCAGCATGAAAATTAATAATAAGGTGTTTATGTGCTTGGACCACATTCATTTTTCTATTATAAGCTATTTTAATTGAGTGACATACAAGTCTGACTATCACTTATGTTTGTGTTTCACTTTTCTTTTAGGTTGAAAGAATTAAATAAAGTAGAAAAATTAAGGTCCATTGCCATCTTTCTTGTGAGATGTATTTCCATGCAACGTCATATGAAATTTAACACTGAGAAGAATACAGATCTCTGAAGATATTCTGTAGAGCAGTATAAAATTGAATGTATACTTCACCTTTATTGTTTCATGAAATTAGAGAAATGTAAAACTTCATTCCATTATTAGGTTAATGATTTAATTCTGAGTTTTTATGTTTTTGTCTGGTGTTGGTCTTTCCAATATTTATTTGTTTTGACAGTGAACAAATTACATTTTCCTACAGTTCAGGGAGGGCAAAATGTTTTATTTAAAATTAACAGCATGAGCTATATACTTTTTTAGAAAGTTAAGGAAGCATAGAAAGAGTAACATACTATCCTACCATTGATTAGTCTGTTGGGTTGAAGGAAGAAGCATTAAAACACACGATAAATTCCCATCTTTTGTCATAACACTCTGCAATCAGAATATTTTGATTTTTATTAGAATTTACTTAAAATGTCATTTAAGAGCTCTTGTTTCAGTTCAGAAAAGTAAAGACTTAGACATTCTACTTATCATTTTGTCATTCTCTTAATCTCCACTTTTACAAGGAGAATCTGGACCAACTGAACATCAACAAGTTTCATACAATCCCTTAAAGAAAAGAAGTCATGGAAGTACAAAACTATCTTAGTGTGTTGAAACACATTCAAGAAAACACAAGGATGATTGAATCCTTAATGTACTCATTTTATACATAGTATAAATGAACATGACCCTAGCTTTATCCATCAACCAATAAAAGCAACACATGTTCAAAGGATACAGAAGGACATCCCACATCATATCGTGAAGATCTTAATCACATGTTGCAAGAAACACTTCAGGAGTAATCAGAGTACAAGGCAATGAATTGTACAGGATCTTACAGGACTGTCCAGTTGCTGTTCATGGAAAATATGGCTGTGAAGATCATAGGGAGGCATTGCCCTTGCCCTTCATGAAAGTTATGATAATAGGAGGGAAAGTAACCATTGTAAGAGAGAAGAGTGACTTTCCTCTCCACCACACCTCCTCTCTCTTCTATGGTACTTAGATAATAAAATAAAAATTTCACTCAGTTCCTTTGTAAGATAGATATTATAATTCTGTAAAGCTCTGCAACAAGAACTATACTTCAATGTTGCATAACCTATAGCCAGAAAGCATTAATAAGCAAGAAGGAAGTATTTAATAACACAGACTAAGGATGCTGGGGTAGAGAATGCCACTAAAGCTTAGCAAGTCATTTAATATACAGAGATAGTAATCCTCTGAGACAAAGAATATTCAAATAGTCAAATAGTCTCTATTCTGTAGATCGTCTTTCACTGTGTTATCTTCTTTACTATACAGAACCAGTTTAGTATGACATAATAATATTTACCAAATATTTCCTAAGCCATTGTGGTCCTATAAGGTCATTGCCTAGGCCAATTTCTTGAAGTTTTCCTCCTATGTTGTTTTTCTCTTTGTTTAAAGGGTCTTATGTGAAGGCTTTTGTCTCACTTTTATACTGATTTTTGCTTGTGATACTGTGATCTGGTTTTGGTGTCCTACATATAAGTGGCACATACAATTAATCATAGCATTCAGGAGGCAGAGGCAGGTGAATATATATGAGTTCAGGTCAGCCTGGTCATTATAGAGATCTCAAGGACTGCCTGAGTAAATAGAGAGACCCTGTCTAACAAATAAAGATATAAGCATTATAATACGATATTTGTAGAATACAATTTATTTAAGCACTGTGTTAACTTTTATCTCTTATCACATGGATAATTGGAATACATTTATAAAAATATACATATACTGGTTATAAAGTTATATAAACCTTACCTTCATACTAAGTAGGATGGTGGATGTAGGAGTAACAACTACTTTACAGTCTAAAATTTCTTCTAGTAATCTTAATTATCTGAAGCAACTGACAGTTGAAATCACAAGAATGGCATCCAAGGCATATAAATCTCTTTCTTGAAGTCTTGAGAGAACCATTATTTAAGCATAATCATGTATATTTCATATAACAATGGCAAAACATTTCGGAGAAGTCAATCTAGAGTAATAAATATGATGTATTTCCAACTTCAATTTAATTTTCCTCTTTGAAAATGTGAGGACAATCAAATTACAAACCTCCTGTAACTTTTATATATTTACTCATTTATCGGTTGCACATATACTCTTTTCCCAAATCGAGCACCAACAAATATAGTAGGGTCTTAAAAGCTTTGGGTACTGCCATGATCATTACCTCACCATCAACTACATGGAGTAATGTTGCCCAGAGGAGCTGTTATGGTTTTCTAAGATTCTTCAAAAAAAAATTCCTAAAGACTTTGATTTTTTGAGATCTCCACCTCCAGATCTTTTCCTTCTAAAATTAGTTTGAGATTGTGACTGTGATCTTTTTACTTTTCACGTTGCATATATTCTCATCCAGTCTCTTTTCCCATTGCACATTTCTCAATCTCATATATTCTAAAATGAAATATCTGCAACACACTTCCTAATTTGAGTCATACCCATGATTTATAGTACTCACTCAGAAGTGTTAAAATAGTTATATTTTGAAATATTAGTAACAATTGTGTGGAGTGAATGACTTTAATGAGTAAGTAACAAATCACTTTACAAAGTCATAGGTTCTTAATGTTGCTTTCAAGAAAATTGAAGGGGGATATCAGATTGTCAGATAATAAATCACTAAAATAATTTTAATCATAGAATACAGTGTGTTATTTTTGTGCCATATAATTTGAGTGGTGACAAAAGTAATTGGCCTACATTGCTGTTATAAAACTTCTTAATTTTTAATAATTTTCTTTTTAATTTAAATCAAATACTATCTTATTTTACATAACAATCCCAGTTCCCTCTTCCTCCTGTCCTCCCATGTCTCCCACCAATCCTCCATCCCATCCACAATCCACTCCCCAGGGAGGGTGAGGCCTCCGATGGGGGATCATCGAAGTCTGTCATCATTTGAGACAGGGCCTAGGCCATCTCCTGTGTATCTAGGCTCAAAGAGTATCCCTCCATAGAAAATGGGTTCCCAAAGACCATTGATGCACTAGGGGTAAAAACTGGTTCCATTGCCAGAGGCTCCATAGACTGCCCAGGCCTCCCAAATGGCACCCATGTTCACAGGTGCTTATTCAGTCCTATGCTGGTTTCCCAGCTGTCAGATTGTGGTCTATGTACTCCCACTTAATCTGGTCAGCTGTTTATATGAGTGTGGCCTGACCCCATACCCCGAAGTTCCCAGATGAAGCAGGGAATCTGTCACAGCAAGCCACCAGGTGCCTCAAGCCACAAGCTGTCTGGCTCTGGAAGCCACCTTCCTGCGACTAGTCAAGCAGTGGTAGAACCAAGCAGCTGGCAGCAATGTTATGAATTTCCATGTAAACTTCACAAATGCTTAAAAAGTGATTTTAGCATCTAAAGAACAGAGACAAGCATGACTTCTTGTTAGCAACATTTTCTCGGGTGGTCTCTGTTTGCTCTGTTTCTCAAGCAGAGACTTGAGGTTTTCTGACTCAGCCTAAGCAGAAAAAATTGCAGGGCTTCTTTTAAAGAGGCCAGGCTAGCTCAGTCAGTTGGGCTCTTGCCCCACACAGCTGATAAGATAAGTCTTTCTGGTTGATACTTAAGACTAAGCAAGCATATTCCTTGTCAATTGGCCAACAGTATTGTAAACTAATATAAGACTCTGTGTGTTACTTTTGGGCGGCCTTGTGGCAGCAGGGCTTGGGCAGTTGGAGTAAAGACTTATAGTAATATTTCTCCAGCATTGTCTTGACCCCTTTACTCATTACTCCTCCTTCTCTACAAATGGAATCCAGGAGTTTGAATCAGTGATTAGTAACCCAGACACAGAAAGAAAAACATGGTATGCACTCACTCAGAAGTGGATATTAACATAGAACAAAGGATTACCAGCCTACAATCTATAGCCCAGAGAAGCTAGAAAACAATGAGTACCCTAAGAGATAAATACATGGTTCCCACAGAAAGGGAAAGGGATGAAGTCTCCTGAGAATATTAGGAACATGGATGGGAGGGAGGTAGGAGGAAGAGATGGAGGAGAACATGAGGGATCAGTAATATGGGAAATACCAATACAGAGTCAGGTAAAAACAAAAGGGAATTTAATAGGGAAAAGTGTTAATTACAGGGTGGCATAGCCATCCAGCAGGGCAGCAGTAAGTACATCAAGCGAAAGATGAAAGCAAAAGCAGGGGTGCCACATGAGCATCCCTCAATCTTAAACCTTCCCTACATCACCCTGACCTCGAAAGTGTGGTCAGGCACACCTGTAGCCAGCCCCTTAGCAGACATGACTACAGCATCCCTTACATGTCAGGAAGATTGAGTCAGGGGAAGAATAGATGAGAGCAAGAAAAGAGGTACCTTAATAGAGGGAGCCATTAAAGTTTAAAGAGAAATCTGGCACTAGGGAAATTTCCAAGAATCCTCAAGGATGACCCCAACTAAGAATCTTAGCAATAATGTAGAGGCTATCTTATCTCCTATAATGAGAGTGATGCATACCATAAATGCTACCCTAGAGCCTTCACCCAGTAGCTGATGGAAGCAGAATCAGAAAATTTTTAATTTTAACTGTTTGGGAATAGACACTTTTCTTGGTATTTATATCTGTAATTTGTTTATTATAAGTAAGATACTTTACAATGAACTTTTGTCCTAGGATTATTCATGCAATAACAAACAAAATATTACTGAGTTTAGTTATTCCTGGGTTGTTAAACAGTCAGATGTCCTTGTACATATAGCTACTTAAAAATAAGAATATATAGCATACATACCTTGACTAGTTTCAGCCTTGTTACCTAGTGTTGGCTTAAGATTCAGAAGTTCTTAGGTAATTGGAAGGTTTCTATTAACAAGGGAAATAGAGCTCTGTCTATTCCTCAACCCCACTTTTGTTTACCATTACTGTTATGCTGTGACAAATTTATCAACAACACACAGTCCACCTAGAAAGAGCCAATAGGATCAAACAAAAATGCAATGAAATGTCTAATACTAGGAGACAAAATAAACCTTTCCTAATGTAAAGTCAATATCTTAGATATTTTTATTCCTACAAGTTTGCCTCATCAAGTATTCTACCATAAAATGTTCTAGTTTCATTTTAGTAAATCTCTAAAATTCTACCTAGCACAAATCCAACTTCATCAACTACTGTTAGCAACTTAATATATAATCCTACTTAACATTAATTCAACATATGATCTGATATAAAATTCTTTAAAATGAAAGGGTTAAACAACAGATATTTTCATCACAATATGAAAAAAATAGTAGACTGTAGACTAAGAAAGAACAAAGGACCAAATAAATGAATTCTGGATATAAGCCGTATTCCTGGCTTTCAGCTGGCTGCCTTTTAAATGGTTCATCACATGATAGAGTAAGAGATTCATTTTGCATCTTATCCTCTTTATAAAGCCAATTCATCCTTTGTGAGGACAATAAAGAAATGACTAACAATTCCATTGATCCTATTTACCTCTCACATGTACCCTATGCTGCTACTGTACCACTGGGAGGTAGGGGTTCAATTTATTATTTTGTGGGGAACAATTCAGTCCCTAGTACCTAATGCATCTAAAATGTCTGGGAAATACTATATAGAAATTTTAGAAAATAAAAGGACAATTATTTCGATAATTATTAGAGCATTGTATAATATAAATTATGTACATTGCCAGATATTTTTATATTTAATAAACCTAAGGTTAAATGTTATTCCTTTATGGAACTTCAATCTGCTTTTATAAACTAATATAATGTGTAACTTTACTTGGCATGATGTCACAAGTCTAACACACAGAAGACTGAGTTAGTCTGATAAAATGTTTGAGGACAGCTGAGTCTATTTAGAAAATTCCATGAAATCAACAGCAAAATGATTTCTCCAAGAACAACACCAACACCAGAAACATGAACCGTTTTCAATTGTTTATGAATACAATGATATTGATTGGGTCATTAGTGCTTCAAACAACATATTTGCAAGATAATCGAATCTTTTATTAGAATAATATTTTATTCAAAGTTTATTCATTGAGAATATAGATATAAACTTAAATGCAGCACTGAAGTTAACAAAAGATTGCCTAGACTCTCTTTTCCACTGTGAGGGAACACCTAGTAAATAATTGTTTACAAAGTGTTTAATTTTAAATAAATGGCTGTAACCTACCTATAACACACACACACACACACACACACACACACACACACACACATTGAGAGAGTATCCTTCTATATGGAGTAGTCTCCCAAAGTCCATTTGTGTACTAGTGATAAATACTGATCCACTACCAGAGGCCCCAGAGATTATCCAGACCTCCAAACTGGCATCCTCATTCAGTGAATCTGGAACAGTCCTATGTTGGTTTCCCAACTTTCAGTCTGGGGTTCATGTGCTCCCCCTTGTTCAGGTCAGCTGTTTCTGTGGGTTCCTCCAGCCTGGTCTTGACCCCTTTGCTCATCACTCCCTACTTTATGCAACTGGATTCCAGAGTTCAGCTAAGTGCTTAGCCATGGGTATCTGCTTCTGTTTCCATTAGCTACTGGATAAAGGCTCCAGGATAGTATATAAGGTAGACATCAATCTCATTATCAAAGAAGAGCATTTAAGGCTGACTCTAGAATACTGCTTAGATTGTTAGTTGGGATCAACATTGTAGATCTCTGGACATTTCCTTAGTGTCAGGTTTGTCTTTAAACCTATCATGGCTTCCTCTATTATGGTATCTCTTTTCTTGGTCTTCTCTATTCTTCCCCTGACTCAATCGTCCTGCTCCCTCATGTCCTCCTCTTCCCTTCTTTTCTCCCCTTCTCTTTCTCCTAGCTCCCTATCCCCTCCACCCATGCTCCAAATTAGCTCAGGAGATCATGTCCCTTTCACCTTCTCCATGGCTACTAGGATCAGAAAATAATCTGGAATACACACCATTATAGCAATTTTTAAAACTTAAGTCTGTGACTGAAAATTGTGTAGGAATACACTACATTTTCCTTTTCCAGTCCTATATTGGACATTCAGATTAATTATATAATTGTTGTAAGCCATACTTCAGTAAAAACTGATATGCATATATCTCTATGCAATGTTTACTTTCAGACCAAGTGGTTAACACCCAGGAAGTACTATAGGTAGAACCTTATTACTGAGTTCCATAGTTGATGGCTACACTCCTTCCAGCAGTGTATAATGGTGTATTTTTGTCCACAACCTTGGCAATATTTTCTTTTATTTCCTTTCTTAAGGCTTATTATTCTGACAGGTGTGAGATGGAATTAATTGAATCTTTAGCTTAGAGTTTTTGATGGCTATTGAGACTTAAACTTACTATCTATGTTTTGTCCCCACATTTTTCTTGTTATTTGGTTGCTAATTAGTAGTTTTTATATATTTGAGATGTCTATGTTCATTTTGTTAACTTGTGTATTAACTGAGTGTATAATTTATATTAAGTTTATAATTTATGATTTCTATATTCAAGATATTAATGATCTGCCAGATGGCATGTAGATATTCTTTATATTGGTTAATTCAATAAAAAGGGGTTTTCTTTTGCTTTAAACTATGAAATTTATGTAAAACTCAAATACTAGCTGAACTTCCTACCAACTAATTGCTTTAGGAAAATAAAAGGTTTTGTTTTTTCTTTACTAGTACCCTAGCAGGTAAATTTCTATATTAGCATTTTGTTACTATAATAACAAAAAACTGAGATAGCTATTGAAAACGAAGCTGCTATTTGACTTACAGTTTGGAAGTCTAGTATATGACCAATTTAGCACCATTGTGGTGGCTTACAGTGAAACACCTTTTGGCTGGAATACACTTTTTTCTAATCTCTGAACCTCTACAAAGAATATTGCATTATATATATTTTTGTTGTTTTAAAAAAGATTAATTGATGAAAGCTAATGCTATATATCTAAAATATAAGCTCTTTTTTCCTTTCTCATTGCTGCAGGAATGCTGGCACATGTAGACACTTAAAATCTGAATTAGTAAATTAAGCTTTTTGAAGCCATTTCTAATTACTGGGTATGTATCAAAAACATTTACAAAAATATTGTAAAATAAGTGACTCAATCCCTTTGCATTTGACATAGAATTTAGCACATAATCTAAGAGCAATACATGTACTTAATTTCTTTTTGATTTTTTTATAATAAGTTACCATAATTATCTTCTTAAAGCTTAGCTGTACACTTCATTGACATTTTAGCATATAGAAGATATATACTCCTCTATACTCTGATGATAAGTTTGTGTGATATTGTCATGGCCTCTAATTTTACCTTAAATTAAATAGTTCAAAGAGCAATTAGATTTCAGGATTTTTGTTCTTATTAGATCGCTTGGCTCTATCTATTCCTTCACTGTGAATGCTGATATAGACTTAGATGACTTTTGGAAAATAGTAATGAATTATGCTGCTCCAGGCTGTGGTTAATTAAACTGGCTACCCTTTTGTCTTCAGCATGGGCAGCTGGGGCACCGGACTACAGAGGGCTAATGAGTCCTACTTAAGGTAAGTGCTCAAGGGGTATGAATTCCTGCCGTCAGGCAAGAATATGATTCAGATCACAAAGTTCTCAATCTGCTAAGTAGGTCAAAGTCTCTGAGGGAGGAGAGAAAGCAATTTGGGGACTGATAAAATCAGAAACTATGAATTTAATTAGTTATTATATCTAACAAAATTTGTAATGCTTTGTTGGAGGGCTGGTTTTGCTGAAGTGCTCAGGAATCATTCAATTGATTGATTGGCTGGTTGATTGATTGATCTATCATCTGTCATCTATCTCTCTGTCATCTACTTACAAAAAAGATTGGCTCAGGCAATCATTCTGTTAGGGACCATTTGTTAAAAACCTAAGGACTTTTAGAAAATGTCATATGTCTAAAAGGATCATAAGATTTACATAAACATTTTAAAAGAACAAGCCAGATAGGTGGTTTATAATTCAATGCATTGATACTATTACACTGTTTTATTCATTTACGAATTTTTTGGAGCCTAATATATGTCTGATGACTTCATGAAGAAAATACAAGTGTTACAGCTTTCTTAGATTTTAATTGTTATTTTGTATGTATCTTGGCACAGCAGTGTAAATTGTGAGATTACATGTGCTGGAGGTTGCAGTGCATTAACACAGGCTAAACTAGAAATGAAAAGCCCACTGTTGTCTTATTAGTAGGAGAATAATCAGTGATTAAGCCACTATGATGTAAAATACAATACAATAATTATTTTAAAGAGAGAACTGAAAACTATTATTCTCCTAATTAGACACAGTTGTCATAAACTTCTATGGTTGGTTATTATTATTCTCCTCAATTCTCTTTGACAATAAGTTTAGATGGAAAGCAACATATTTGTAGAGAAAGTTGGAAGGTTGTTCTTTTATTTATTTATTTATTTATTGGGTTTTTTGAGACAGGGTTTCTCTGTGTAGGCCTTGAACTCACAGAGATCTACTTTCCCTTGCCTCCCGAGTGCTGGGATTAAAGGCCTGTGCCACCAATGCCTGGCGGGTGTTCATTCTTGAACAATTGATCCAACATGAAAAGAGATTTCAAATTAACCCTAACAACAAAGCCTTCATTCTCAAACACAAAGCAATACCATCTGCTTTGGCAATTAATGTAAAGGTTTAAAAAAAAGCTTGTATTTTAGGAAGGATGGAGGGTTAAGATAACCTAACTTTCTTTTCAGCATGTTCCATGAGCCAAAAAAGCAATATCACAAGGTATAACAACAGAACCCGAGTCTCCATTAGGCAACCAGAAGAATATGCAGTTCACCCAGAGACTCAGTTATTTTGAATTCCTATGAAATTTGAAAAGTAATGAATTGCTACCATATCATCATCCCTAAATGAATATATACTTTGTGCACTCAGATACACTGTGTTCCATATCTGAAAAATATTATAATAATAGCTTTTATAAAGATGTGTGACATCTTTTATAAAAATGATGCGACAGACATTAATGATACCCCATGTGAAGCTTCACCCTCTCTGAGCAGTGAATGAGGGGTGAGATGGGGAGATGGTGTGGGGGAGTGGGAGGACAAGAGAAAGGGGAACTAGGATTGGTATTTAAAATAAGATTGTCTTCAATTTAAATAAAAATTAATAAGAAATCAGTTCCCTAATAAATTTGTACACTTCTGTAAGTCTTATCAAATCTTTCCCATATACTTTCATCTCCTTTGCTTCAGTACCAAACTTAACTTTGTGTCCTCTTTTTCTGTTCTTTCTCTTTTTCAATTGAAACTAATTTTTTTCATACAATATATTCTGATCAAGGTTTTCCCTCATCCATCTCCTGCAAGGTCCAGGTCCTCCCTACTTTCCAACCCACCCAACTCAGGTTCTTTCCCTGTTTCTCTCGAAAGGAATCAAAAAAGCAAAGAAATTTGCACTCTGACCAGCAATGGAGGAGTGTTTCCCTTTCTCTACATCCTCTCCAGCATAAGCTACCATTGACGCTTTTGATTTTATTCATTCTTATTGGTGTAAGATGAATTCTCAGAGTGGTTTTGATTTGCATTTCCCTGATAATTAAGGGTATTGAGTATTTCCTTAACTGTTTTTCTGCCATTTGAGATTGTTCTCTTGAGATCTGTACCCCATTTTTTAATTGTATTATTTGGTAGTTTGATTTCTAGTTTCTTGAGTTCTTTGTATATTTTGGAGATCAGCCCTCTGTCAGATGTGGGGTAGGTGAAAATCTTTTCTCAATCTGTAGGGAGCTGTTTTGTCTTGTTGACTGTGTTCTTTGCTTGACAGAAGCGTCTCAGTTTCAGGAGGTCTGAATTATGAGTTGTTGCTTTCATAATTATTATTAAGAGTCTTGCTACTGGTGTTCTATTTAGAAAGTGGTCTCCGGTGTTGATGCATTCAAATGTATTTCCCAATTTCTCTTCTATGAGGTTCAGTGGGAATGAATTTTTATTGAGGTCTTTGATCCATTTGGACTCTAGTTTTGCAAATTGCAATAGACATGGATCTATTTGCATTCTTCTACATGTTGACAGCCAGCTATACCAGCACCATTTTTTCAATATATTTTCTTTTTTCCATTTTGTATTTTTAGCTTCTTTATCAAAAATTAGGTGTTCATAAGTGTGTGGGCTGATATCAGGGTCTTTGATTCAATTCTATTGGTCTACCTGTCTGTTTTTGTGCCAATACTAAGATATTTTCATTACTATAACTCTATAGTAGAACTTGAAATCTAAGATGTTGATGCCCCCAGATGATCCTTTATTATAGAGTAGAGTATTGGCTATCTAGGGTTTTTTGTTTTTCCATATGAATTTGAGTATTGCTCTTTCAAGGCCTGTGAAGAATTCTGCTGGGATTTTGATGGAAATTGCATTGAATCTGTAGTTTACTTTTGGTAGAATTACCATTTTTACTATGTTTATCCTACCTAACAAAGAACATGGGAGATATTTCCATTTTCTGATATCTTCTTTAATTTCTTTCTTTGAAGACTTACCCCCAAGATATTTTATGTCATTTGTGGTTATTACGAAGGGAGATATTTCTCAGATATCCTCCTCAGCCTGTTTGTCATAGGTATATAGAAGGGCTATTGGTTTTTTGTTTGTTTTTGCTTTATTGAGTTAATCTTGTGTCCTGCTACATTACTGAAGGTGTTTATCAGTTGTAGGAGTTTTCTGGTAGAATTTTGGTGGTCAGTTATGTTTACTATCATATCATCAGCAAATAGTGACAGTTTGACCTTTTTCCAATCTATATCCCTTTAATCTTCTTTTGTTGTTTTATTGCACGAGCTAGAACTTAAGTACTATGTAGAACAGATATGGAGAGAGTGGACAGCCTTGTTTTGTTCCTGATTTTAGTGGGATTGCTTTGAGTTTCTCTCTATTTAGTTTTATGTTGGGTGTTGAGTTATTGTATACTGCCTTTATTATGTTTAGGTATGTTCCTTGTATCTCTATTCTCTCCTAGACCTTTATCTTGAAGGGGTGTTGAATTTTGTCAAAGACATTTCCTGCATCTAGTGAGATGATCATGTGTTTTTTTTTTCTTTCAGTTTGTTTATGTGGTAGATTACATTGATGGATTTTCATATGTTGAACCATCCCTGCATCTCTGGAATGAATCCTACTTGGGTATGTTAGATGATTTTTCTGATGTGTTCTTGAACCTGGTTTGCCAGTATTTTATTTAATATTCTTGCATCTTTGTTCAGGAGCGAATTTGGTCTATAATTCTCTTAGTTGTGTCTTCCTGTCATTTGGGTATCAGTGTAATTGTAGTCTCAGAGAATGAGTTTGGCAATATTCCTTCTGTTTCTATTGTTTGGAGTATTTTGAGGAGTATTGATATTAGTCCTTCTTTGAATTTCTGTTAGAATTCTGCACTGAATCCATCTGGGCCTGGGCTTTTTTTTGATGGGAGACTTTTGATAACTTCTTCTATTTCCTTAGGGGTTATAGGTATATTTAATTTGTTTATCTGTTCTTTATTTAATTTTGGTATGTGGTACTTATCTAGAAAATTGTTCATCTCCTTTAAAGTTTTCCAATTTTGCAGAGTACAGGAATTTTTATTCTTAAGCATAAACATAAAATACATTTAATTTAACTTTTATATCTCTGCTAATTATTTTTAAAAATACACAAACCACCAACTTCCTTTCTATCATAAAAATGAAAAAATGTTTATATGTATAATTTATGTTTCTATTTTTACATATATGTATTCATGTATTTTTTAAAAAATCTTATTATACATACCATATCCAGTTCCATTTCCCTCCAGTTCTCCCTCTACCCTCACCATCTCCCCAGTCCACCTCCATTCACTCCTCAGGGAAGGTGAGATCTTCCATGGAGGAATCATCAAGTCTGTCATATCATTTGGAGTAGGACCAAGTCCCTCTCCTGTGTATCTGGGCTGTGAAATGAATCTTTCCATAGGGAATGAGCTCCAAAAATCCAGTTCTTGCACTAGGAATAAATACTGGCTCTACTACCAGTGGCCCCATAAACTGTCCAAGTCCCCCAACTGTCACTCACATTTGTAGGGTCTTATGCTGGGTCCCCAGCTGTCACTCTGTAGTCAGTCAGCTCCCACTTGCTCAGGTCAGCTGTTTCAGTGGGTCTCCCCAACATGGACTTGACCCCTTTGCTCATATTATTGCTCCTCCCTCTCTAATACTGCAACCCAGGATTTTGGCACAGTGCTTAGCTGTGGGTCTTTGTACATGCTTCTGTCAACTACTGGATGAAGGCTCTATGATGGCATTTAAGGTAGTCATAAATCTGATTATAAGGGAAGGGTAATTAAGGTACCCTCTCCACTATTGTTTAGATTCTTCCTTGGGGTTACCCTTGTGGATTCCTGGGAATCTCCCTAGTGATATGTTTCTTGTTAACCGTATAATGGTTTCCTCTATAAAGATATCTCTTTCCTTGCTCTCCCTCTCTGTTCTTCCTGCAACTTGACCTTCCTGATCCCTCATGTTCTCCTTCTCCCTCGACTTATTCCTTCCCCAATCTCCTACTACCCTCCCTCCTGCCCCAATGCTCCCAGTTTACTCAGGAGATCTTGTCTATTTCCCATTCTGTGTGGAGGGTCAATGTATGTCTCTTTTAGGGATTTCCATGTTTCCTGGCTTCACTAAGTTAATGGACTGTAAGATAGTTATCCATTGCTCTATGTATAATATCCATTTAAGAGTGAGTACATAGTGTGTTTGTCATTCTGTGTCTGGGCTACCCCACTCAGTCTGGTTTCTTCTAGTTCAATCCATTTCCCTACCAATTTCAAGATGTCATTATTTTTTGACACTAATTAGTACTCCATTTTGTATATGTACCACATGTTCTTTATCCATTCTTCAGTTGATGAGTATCTAGGTCTAGGGTGCTTCCGGTTCTGACTATTACAAATAATGCTGTTATGAATATAATTGAACAATGTCCTTCTTATATGAGTGCGAATCCTTTGGGTATATGCCAAGAGTGGGATTGCTGGGTCTTGAGATAGATCGATGTTTTTCCTTTGTTTTATGGTGAAATTCAAAGTCCATGTTTTAAATTGTAAAACTGTTTATAAGCTGATCCATGCCTACCCCACTAGTTAAGTCTTCTCATTTTCATACATGCTAGTTTTGTTTCAGCTAAAACAATGATTTGGCAAGTTTTGGATGTGGAAATTCTGTACCAGACATTTGGTATTTCTAATGATCTTCTCATTTCCTTTCCATACAAACCACAGTGGAGTGTGGTGATCTGTAACACACAGAGCATTTGTTTCTGTGTTTGATGTACTGTGGGATTCATCATTACACATAGTCATCAGAAAGCAGATTTTCATTATTTATCTTTTCAAGACCAAAACCTCTCATAAAATGTCCCTCATTTTAGACAATCAATGAATATTTTCTGAGTAGGCAATGGAATAGTTTGTCAGTCAAGTAGCCTAATCAATAAAGTCAGTTAAAATAAAAAATACAAGTGTCATACAATTCTAAGATTGATTTAGTAAATTCTGCTTGACTAGAATTTCAGAAACAGGCCAATAACCACAAAGATCTACAAAGTTATTTCTTTATATTAATAGCAATTTTCTGCAATATAATAATGACATATTTTAGACTCATTTAGGACTAATCAGAACTTATTTATATATACTTCAAGGCCAATTCTTTAAAATATAACATTTGGTATAAAATGTTTAGGTAGACATAAAAACAGTGAAATATGGAAAAATGTGAATGTCAACAACAAATTTCCTCTATCTTCATTGCAGTAAAATAATATCACATTTAAAAATGAACTTTGAAAGCAGTTTCACAGAAGTCTAAGTTTGATTTATTTTAAAGAACCCTGTAATGAGGGCAGACAACAAGGTTATGATGTATGAAATATTTTTACAAAATTGTAGATGAAGCTGTTATTCTGGCTGTGCCAAAATAAATAAACCAGATATAAAAATAACTCAGAAGTGGAACATTCAAAGACATGATATCATTAACAACAAACTTAGTTACTTTTCCTCAGGTAAGTCACAAACACTATTTACAAAGACACCATGAAGCACGTATTTGAGAAACTCTAGTGACCCAAACAGAAATAAAAATAAATATCTTAATTCCAATTCAGCTCATCAAGTGATCTAAACACTAAAGAGAATTTTATACAAAAAAGTCACTTGTCTTAGAAACAGAAATCCAAAATTCAAATGAATCCTCTGAGCCCACCGATTTTGTGACCTTGAGCATAATATTTAATTTCTGAATTGGAATGTATCCTCAGCTAATGTGTATGAGCATGCATTTCAAAAAAGTAATGATCATAAAAATTCTGAACCTATTCTCTAGTTGTCTATGATTTAGCTTTGGCATCAAATCCATAATGCTTTAACTTAAAAAAACTCTGTATGTTTTTGGAAGATATTTAAGAAATCTTTAACAAATGAAGACCACTTACCAATGTAAATGTGCTAATATATGTAGAAGAATGTGGTTTTCTTCAGTACAAGTGTCTTAAATAGTCTTCTTGTATTAGAGTGATTTCTCACAAATTATCTAGGCAAGTGCTAATGTTTAGCCACTGAATAAGTAAGAAGCATTGTAGCATACTCATCTTAGGATGCTATAGGTATTGTCTTTCCTATTATCAGGTACTCCTTGATAGCAGTAGGAATATATAAATTCTAGAAAAGCCAACTAGCAACATGAATCTAGATGTTGTCACTCACATGGAGAAGTCTGATGGGGGATGTCATTATGTATATAAGTTTCTCTTATTGGTTGATGAATAAAACACTGATTGTACAGTAGCCAGGCAGTGATTATAGGCAGGGCTATGAGACTAGGAGAATTTTGGGGAGAGGAGGCAGAAAGAGACTGCCCAGAGAGATGCCATGCGCTTACCCGATTACGGGTAAGTCAGTGCCTTGTGGCAATATATAGTTTATTAGAAATGGTTTAATAATTAAGGCAGAGCTAGCCAGTAATAAACCTATGCCATTGGCCAAACAGTTTGTAATATAAGCATCAGTGTGTTTATTTGGGGCTAAACAGTTGTGGGACAAGGTGGGACAGTAACTCTGACTACAGAGTCACCATAGACACCAAATCCCTAAGATTTCATTCTCCAATTTTTTTCTGATGAGTTATGCTGTATGGATATAACATGGTCAAGATGAATAGAATGGTGAACCAATGAATGAGCACTGTGATCTTTTGTCTAACTAGTTATTTTATCCAATAAAAATAGTTAATTGGTTATTTAGAGGGAGTTCAGAAATAATAGAGTATCATAAATTATGGTAATGAACATTGCAAAGCTATGTCAAGAGCAAGCAAATTTTAGATACAGAGCATTATTGCAATGAGTTACTTATCATGTGTATAAGGACACTTAATTTTAAGAATGATGTAACCATCATAGGAGTTTAAAAGCTCACTATTTTAACTCAGAAAATAGCAAAAACGGTCCTGAAAATAAAATGTAATGAAGTCTCTATGGATGGTTAGAATGGCATTGCTTTAGTTGAAAGCATATGTTAAGTTTATCATAAACATGGGATTTATGAATTCTTTATTAAAGTGGCAAGATGGGTGGTTGCATATTTCCTTTCTCAGTTCTAGAAAAACCTTATTTAGTTAAATGGCACATAAATTGATTCTAAAATCCCTCCACATGTTCACCAGAGAGCTATTTCTTGTTATTTTTCTCTCTTTTTGAATTTGTTTCTTTTTAATGTACTAACTTAAATGAAAATAATCTATTAGCCTAAAGACTTGTGCTTGTAGTATAGTGTATATAATTCCTTTATTGTAATATTTAGAGAACAGAAAAATAATACACCTTTAGAAAATATCATTAGAATGAAGACAGTCATATATTCTTAATTCATTAACTTTCAAACATATAATTACTATAATAGGCAGAACTCTTGGATATTAAAGACATTATAATAAAAACTCACCAAATTTGTATAGGGATATAAAACAGAAATCATATAAGTAGGAATCCAGATAACAGGAAAATAAAAAACATTCAAGTATATGATAAGTCCATCAGAGGGAACATAAGAAAATACATTGTCCAGCAGTAGGGTTGGGTATTTTTTGAGCTTTATCTAAATTATAATTTGGCTGATGTCTGTAGCAAGGAAACATTCGAAACAGAAACCAGGAAATAGAACAGGAGGAGAACATTTGTGGATGAAGCAAAATGAAGAAGATAGTAACACCAAATAATGTAGGGAAGTTAATCAAGAACAAGCTGGATGGGGCTCTGTGAATAACTATAATGATCTTTAGCTGTCCAGTCATTGAACTAGAAAGTCACTGGAGAGTATTGCACAGGAAGTAAAATACTGTGACATTCATTTAATTAGTCTAGCTGTACTGGGTGCACTGAGGGCATTCTAGTGGTTAAGATATGATGACATGCATGGACTGGAATTAACTAATTGATCTTGAAAGGGTAGAAACTATTTGAATTGTTACATAGCATTTGCATGGAAAGACTCAATGATGATTTGATGTTACAACAAACTATGCTTTCATGTATATTGAAAATTCTAGGCAAACTATAAATATTGCACATACCAAAAGATTGTATACATCTTCATGCACAGTACAGGATAAACTTCACCATTCTTATATTCTCTTTATACAGATCAACTCAGTTGATAGGCTACCATTTTTAACTAACATATTTTTCACAATGTAACCCTACTGTCAAAAATATTAGAACCTTTAGTAAATAGTCATATCTGATGGTATTCAAACTTTTTTATATTCACATGAAGAAATGGTATTGAGTAGAAATACGTTAAATGGTGTTAAGTGTATGGAGTCTAATAAATACTGATTAGCCAGGGTTACCAAGAAGGATATGTTAGAGCAAATATTTGAATAGAGACTGATATGTTTTATAAAAGAGTTGACTGATGTTGATAACGACATTAAAGATTAATTGTAAGATACTATGTGATGGAGATTTCTTCAGTATATATGTGTCTTTATTGGTTGATGAATAAACACTAGGGCCAATAAGGCAGGAAGTATAGGCAGGGATAGGTGCCAAGGAGAATTCTGGGAAGTGTAGGCATACAGGAGACATCATGTGAGAGTAGGAAGGTAGGATGCACCAGGCGTTCTCTGGTAAGATAAGACTACCTGGAAATACTTAGATTAATATAACTTGGTTAATAATTAAGACAGAGCTGGCCAGTAAGAAACACTAATCATTGGCAAACAATTTCATAGTTAACATAGTATTATTTTGGGTTCAAGGGCAGCGGGACCCTAACAGGCCAGAAAACGTAATCAACAACTATGTTCAATCATCTGCCTATAACCCACTGAAGTGTTACTGCTTGTCTATGTACAGTATTGATGGTATACTATTGTAAAACTACTTACACTGGTGTTGTGAAAGTCACATAGGTCCACACTCTGGAAGAATTAGTCTACAAACTAAAGTAAAGCGATTCTAACTGACCATCCTGGAGCACCGGTACAAATAATATGAAAATTGGGATGTAGGTTTCAGTATAGGCACATGTAAGATCTTTAACAATAAGCTGGCTTGTCAAATAATGTTTTAATTACTAATGTGCCTTCTTTTTTATTTATACTAATTTTGTTAATCCCTAGTCATATTTTGGTATACGTTTGCTATAGCAATCCCACTAACCTTGCATATTTAATTCAGTTGAGAATTTGCAATGGTGATTGTACATTCCTTCATTTAAAATAATAAAACTATAAATTTGTTTCAGAATATCTATAGCATTCATATTATAAACTATGCTCTTAAAAATCAGGGACAATGTACCACTGAAAAATCAGAGGCAACAATTCCAAAGTGAGATGTATTTATTATCTTTAATAATTAACCAAATTTCAAGCATTGCATTTGTGCTATTTAGACATAGCTTTAGCTGTAAGACATTACTCTCTAGGTATTTTGTATGATAATTTATAACACTTCATTTATACTTTTAATTGTGGTTATTATCATCTTTAAATTCATTATGCATACAAAGTTTAAATAAATAGACAGATAATTACTTGCACAAATCAGACTAACAACCAGATACTTGGTATTTTTGCAATTAGTAGCAAAGTTCTCACAATCTGTTTTGTTTTGCACAGGCAAAAGTGTGTAATTATGAGAGCCCTTTCTAAGCTATCAAAATCATCCATGATTGGCAACTGAATTTTCAGTATTTAGTTCATTTAGTGCATTTGCATATTATGACAATTAAGTATGCAATGATTTCTTCTTATAAGCACTTTTAATGAGAAAAATGAGCATACAATTTGCCTTGTACCACAGTGTTTTGAATCTATAACCATCCTATAATAGGAAATACATTGACCTCAGTAAGTAGTGTGTTTGAGTAGGTTTTGTCATCTAAAATAGAGAAGGCATATCCCCCCTTGACAGGGAAATATCATAATATAGTATTAATATCAATATATATGTGTGTATATTGTTTAATATAATCATTATATTATTAAAGTGATTCTTGACATGTGATTTCCATATGCTCACAACTAAAGTTTTCCTCACTTTTCAGAACTTCAAGTATATTCTCTTTAAGAGACAGAAATTCTAATACACAAGAGGATAGTAAACACCTTGCAGTTCCAGTCTTCTCTCCTTTTTCAAGAAAATTGTCAAGCACCACTGAGAAGGAACTGCACTGTCTTCACCCTCTGTTAGTAGACAAAGGTCTTCCAATATTTGACTAAACCCAATATTTGCAATAATTGTCCTTGTTGAGAGAATAGGTTACATTTCTTACAAAAATAAACTGGTCTCTTTTAATACTTTACCCAAGGCAGGAGAGTCTATGAATATTATTTAAACACAACTTTTAGTAGTTGATACATTTGTAATCACAGTTCACAAAATTACAGAATTGCTACAGGCCAAGTTTAGTGCCTAATTCAGTCTGTTTTACTGTTGACATATGGTCATGATGACACTTCCACCTTTGTATGCAATGGTCATTACTACTGTTGCTGACTATTTGTCACCTTGTTGAATTTCACTGCTAGTCTCTCCTGTACTTTGAGGAAACTGTGTTACAATTCCCCCAAAATTGTTTGGAGGACAAAGGGAAGTAAGAGAGCCACATACATATTGGGAGATTCATTGATTCTGCAAATTCCTCTGGGGCATTCCTTATGATTTATCTGAACAAAAGCAAAGGTTCCACAGTATGGATCATAGTAAAGATGATAACAATAGTGACACTGAGTGTTTCCAGACAATCATTCATGGAGAGAGACAGAGACACACTCTGCATTTTCAGGGAAGCAACACTTATGGTCTGTTAAGTATAACGGCATAGATTTTCATTTATAACTTGATATTCTTTAAAGCAACATTTGCTAAATATATCAATATTTGATGAGCAGCACAATTATATAAAGATTTGTCATGCATATTGATACTAAAATATTTAAATGTGAAAATGTTAAAAACAATGTATGACAAATATGGAAATGAACTAGGAATGAGAAAATATATCCTATCTTTTGAAAAGCATATAAACCATACCTCCCATCATAACCTTAACATTGTTGCTATCAGTATCCATTAATTTAGAGGAAGCAGTTACTATGGAAGAGATACTCACTGAAAGGAAAAAATTTGAAGTTACCACAAAATAGTGTTTGTTATTGTTTCCTTTTGGGTAATCAGCATCTGTAAAATACATTATTATACACAATTTGAAGCATCAGGTAACACATTTTTAAAAATAGTATTAATAAATAAAATATTGTGATAAAGAAGAAAACAATTCAAATGAAAAGGCTATATTATTTATTTATTTTTCTTTCTTTTTTTTATTTTATTAGTTCAAATTGGGAACAAGCTTGCTTCAGACATCAATCCCTTCTCCCTCTCCCTCCCCGCCCCCCCAACATCCCACCTGCCCCTAGCCATCCCCCCTTGACTCCCCAGGCAGGGTAAGGCCCTCAAAAGGGGCTCTCCAAAGTCTACCACATCATCCTGGACAAGGCCTAGGCCCTTCCCTGTGGCGTCTATCTCGACCAGCAAGGGGAACACGACCACAACTCTTCTTCAAGCAGTTTATTCAGGAACCTTGTACATCAGCTTCTCTCCCCTCTCCCAGCCCCTGAAAGCCCTTAAGAAGATGCTCAGTGCCCAATCAGCTCATGCCGTCTGGCAATCCCAGATAGGCCACAGAAGGAGGAAGCGTGCCAGATGCCTCAAGCACTTCCAAATAAGGCTTGTTTACAGCTAAGCTCGGACTACCTGGCATCCAACCAGGCGCCATCTTAGGGCTATGGCTCTCCACACTACCCCATGTGTCCAGGTCAAGAGAGCATCCCTTCATATGGGATAGGCTGTCAAAATCCCTTCTTTTTTTTAAGACCTTACATATTTAATACAGTGTGTTACCCCTGTACAAATGGAAAAAAATTAAGTTCAACATTTCTAGAACAATATGGCTATTAATTTTTGTACAATGCCAACTGAACGTGGTAAACTGGGATACTTTTTTCCAAAGTTTCCAAGCTAAAGTTTCCAAGATTCAAATTATATAGATAGATAGATAGATAGATAGATAGATAGACAGACAGATAGATAGATAGAACAATAATGGCAGTATGTTATGCATCAATAGCAGCAACAGCTTTTCCAGGTTCTGCAGTCATTTAAACAAAATTGTAGAGACATCCAGCAGTCTCCATTAAAAAAAAAGTAAAAAACAAAATCCCAGGAAAATAGCACAGTTCTGTTACCCTTGTGGTACCTGGCACCATTTTTTTTTAATTAGCTTCTCAGTCATCGTCTGGAAGGAAACCATTCTGAGCAACATCATTAAAAATAAAAACAGCTCTGATAAAGCATGGTCACAACTATGTATCATAAAGCAAGTCCACATATTTATTTATTTTTTTATTTTTACAAAATTATAATTTCACATGTCAATCCCTTCTCCCTCTCCCCACTCCCCCCAACCCCCACCAACCCTATCCCCCCTCCTGCCTCCACTCCTTATATAGGGTAAGGCCCTCCACAGGGGCTCCCTAAATTCCACAACATCATCCTGGGCTGGACCTTGGCCTTCCTGCATGTGTCCAGGCTGAGAGAGCATCCCTTCACATGGGATGGGCTCTCACAGTCCCTTCTTAAACCATTGAAAAGTACTGATGAAGCCCCGCATTGGTGGTGCAGGCCTTAAATCCCAGCACTTGGGAGGAGGAGGCAGGTGGATTTCTGTGAGGCTGAGGCCAGCCTGGTCTCCAGGGTGAGTGCCAGGATAGGCTCCAAAGCTACACAGAAAAAGCCTGTCTAGAAAAACCAAAACCAAAAAAAAAAAAAAAAAAATACTGATCCACTACCAAAGGCCCCATAGGGTGGCTAGGCCTCCTCATTGACATCCACTTTCAGCGGTCTGGATCAGTCCGGTGATGGCCTCCCAGACAGCAGACTGGCGGCCATGTGCTCCCCCTTGTTCAGGTCAGCTGTTTCTGTGGGATTCACTAACCTGTTCCCGACCCCCTTGATCTTCATTTCTCCCTCTCTGCAACTGGGTTCCTGAGTTCAGTTCAATGTATAGCTGTGGGTATCTGCCTCTGTTTCCATCAGCCACTGGATGAGGGCTCTAAGATGGCATATAAAGTAGTCATCAGACTCATTATAGAGGAAGAGCATTTAGGGTAGCCCCGCCACCATTGCATAGATTGCCAAGTGATGTCATCCTTGTAGATCTCTGGAAATTTCCTTAGTGCCATATGTCTCCTTAGACATATAATGGCTCCCTCTGTTATGATGTCTCTCATCCTGCCCTCCTCTATTCTTTCCCCAAATCAATCTATCTGCTCCTCAATTTCTTCCTCTCTTCTCCTCTTCTCTTCCTCACATTCTGCCAGCTCCCTCTCCCCTACCCTCATGCTCCCAAATTAGCTTAGGAGATCCTGGCCCTTCCCATTCTCCAGGGACCATGCATTTTTCTCTTAGAGTCCTTCCTATTTCCTAGTTCCTTTGGTGAAGAGTATTGTAGGCTGGTAATTCTTACTTTGTTCTATGTCTAAATTTCATATATAAGTGAGTACATACAATGTTTGTCTTTTTGTGACTGGGTTACCTCACTCAGGATGGTTTCTTCTAGTTCCATCCATTTGCCTGAGAATTTCAAGATTCCATTGCTTTTTTTCTGCTGAGTAGTACTACATTGTGTAAATGCACCACATTTTCTCTGTCCTTTCTTCAGTTGAGGGACATATAGGTTGCTTCCAAGTTCTGACTATTATGGATAACGCTGCTATGAACATGGGTGAACATATGTCCTTATTGTATGAACGTCCATTATTTGGGTATATGCCCAAGAGAGGAATTGCTGGATCTTGAGGCAGACTGATTGACATTTTCCTGAGCAACCACCATACTGATTTCCAGAGTGGTCTTACAAGTTGCAATGGAGGACTGTTCCTTTTTCTCCACACCCTTTCCAGCATAGATTGGTGTTTTTGATTTTAGCCATTCTGGCTAGTGTAAGATGGTATCTCAGAGTTGTTTTGAGTTGCATTTCTCTGATGGCTAAGAATTTTGAGAACTTTCTTGAATGTCTTTCAGCCATTTCAGATTCTTCTGTTGAGAATTTTCTACTTAGTTCTGTGCCCCACTTTTTAATTTCATTGATTGGTGATTTGGTGGCTAACTTCTTGTGTTCATTATATATTTTGGAAATCAGCCCTCTATCAGATGTGGGGTTGGTAAAGATCTTTTCTCATTCAGTGGGCTGTCTTTTTGTCTTACTGTCTGTATCCTTTAACTTACAGAAGCTTCTCAGTTTCAGGAGGTCCCATTTATTAATTGTAGATCTCAATGTCTGTGCTACTGCTCTTATGTTCATGAAGCAGTCTCATGTACCAATATGTTTGAAGGTATATCCCACTTTCTCTTCTAGAATGTTCAGTGTGGTTGGATTTATGTTGCAACCTTTGATCCATTTGGACTTACATTTTGTGCATGGTGACAGATATGGATCTATCTGAAGTCCTATGCATGTCTGAATATAGTTGTCTCTTTTTAAAGGAAAAAATGGAATAGGATATAGAAATGTGTATTTTACATTGGTATGGATTTTCATTTATTGATACAAATTTAAGGTCAAGTTTGTGATATGTATATGTCTCCTCTTGTTTAGTTATTGTGTTTGTACTGATCTTTTTTTTTTCTTTTTATTCTTCTTATTATTATTAATTCAAGTTAGGGAACAGGCTTGTTTCACATGTAATTCCCCTCTCCCTCTCCCTCACCTCACCCCCATTCCTTCTCCCCCACCTCCAACCTACCCCCACCCCATCCACCCACCACTCCCCAGGCAGGGTGGGGCCCCCAACCGGGGCTCCACCAAGTCCAACAAATCTTCCTGTGCTGAGCCTAGGCCCTTCCCCATGTGTCCAGAGACAGAGCACATCCCTTCAAGTGGGATGGGCTCTCATAGTCCCCCACATGCACACCAGGGCAAAACACCAGTCCACTACCGGAGGCTCCCAGGAGTGCAGGGGCCTCCCCATTGGCATCCATGATTGGGGGGCTGGATTAGTCCTGTACTGGCCTCCCAAAGAGCGTCTGGGGTCGATATGCTTTCCCTTTTTCAGGCCAATTGTTTCTGTGGGTTTCTCCAAACTGGTACAGACCCCTTCATTCTTCATTCCTCCCTCTCTTCAACTAGGTTCCAGATTTCAACTCAGTGTATTTCTGTGGATGTGTGTCTGCTTCCATCAGCCACTGGATGAGGACTCTAGGATAGCATAGAGAGTAGTCATCAATCTCATCCTAGGGGAAGGGCTTCTAGGCCGTCCTCTCCTCCACTGCCCAGACTGTCAGATCCTGTCATCCTTGTAGGTCTCTGGAGATCACCCTAGCTCTATATCTCTTCTCGGACCTATAGTGGCTCCCTCTGATATGGTATCTCTCATCCTGCTCTCTCTCCTCTATTCTTTCCCCAACTCAATATATCTGCTCCTCCATTTCTTCTCCTCTACTCTTATTCTTGTGCTCTTATTGTGGCAGCACCCACTCCCCTACCCTCATGCTCTCGATTAGCTCGGGAGTTCATGCCACTTCCCGTTCCTGGGGTCCATTTATCCCTTAGAGTCATTCATGATTTCTAGTTTCTTTGGGGAAGAGGATTATAGGCTGGTAAACCTTTGCTCTATGTCTAAAAATCATATATGAGTGAGTACATACCAAGTTTGTCTTTTTGTGATTGGGTTACCTCACTCAGGATGGTTTCTTCTAGTTCCATCCATTTGCCTGCGAATTTCAAGATTCCATTGCATTTTTCTGCTGAGTAGTACTCCATTGTATAAATGTACCACATTTTCTCTATCCATTCTTCAGTTGAGGGGCATCTAGGTTGCTTCCAGTTTCTGGCTATTACAAACAATGCTGCTATGAACATATGTCCTTGTTGTATGGATATGCAGTATTTGGGTATATACCCAAGAGAGGAATGGCTGGATCTTGAGGTAGGTTGATTCCCATTTTTCTGAGCAACCGCCATACTGCTTTCCAAAGTGGTCTTACAAGTTCACACTCCCACCAGCAATGGAGGAGTGTTCCTTCTTCTCCGCATCCTCTCCAGCATAGGTTGTCATTGGTATTTTTGATTTTAGCCATTCTGACAGGTGTGAGGTGGTATCTCAGAGTTGTTTTGAGTTGCATTTCTCTGATGGCCAAGGATTTTGAGCACTTTCTTAAGTGTCTTTCAGCCATTTCAGATTCCTCTGTTGAAAAATCTCTGTTTAGTTCTGCACCCCACTTTTTAATTTCATTGTATGGTGTTTTGGTGTCTAGCTTCTTGTGCTCCTTGTATATTTTGAAAATCAGTCCTCTGTCAGATCTGGGGCTGGTGAAGTTCTTTTCCCATTCTGTGGGTGGTCGTTTTGTCTTACTGACTGTGTCCTTTGCCTTACAGAAGCTTCTCAGTTTCAGGAAGTCCCATTTATTGATTGCAGACCTCAGTGTCTGTGCTTCTGGCATGATGTTCAGGAATCAGTCTCCTGTGCCAATTTGTTCAAGAGTTATTCCCACTTTCTCTTCTAGAAGATTCAGTGTGGCTGGGTTTATAGAGAGATCTTTGATCCATTTGCACTTAAGTTTCGTGCATGGTGACAGGTATGGATCAATCTGCAATTTTCTGCATGTTCGAATCCAATTGTGCCAGCACCATTTGTTGAAGATGCTATCTTTTTTCCATTGTATAGATTTAGCACCTTTGTCAAAAATAAGGTATCCATAGGTGCTTGGGTCAATATCAGGGATTTCAATTTGATTCCGTTGGTCTATCATTCTATTTTTATGCCAATACCAAGCTGTTTTCAGAACTATGGCTCTATAGTAGAGCTTGAAGTCAGGGATGGTGATGCCTCCAGAAGATCTTTTATTGTAAAGAGTTGTTTTGGCTATCCTGGGTTTTTTATTTTTCCATATAAAGTTGAGTATTGTTCTTTCAATGTCTGTGAAAAACTGTGTTGGGATTTTGATGGGGATTGCATTGAATCTGTAGATTGCTTTTGGTAGGATTACCATTTTTACTATATTAATTCTGCCTATCCAAGAGCATGGGAGATCTTTCCACTTTCTGGTATCTTCTTTAATTTCTTTCTTTAGAGTCTCAAAGTTCCTATTGTATAGGTCTTTCACTTTTTTGGTTAGTGTTACCCCCAGGTATTTTATGTTGCTTGTGGATATTGTGAAAGGTGATGTTTCCATGATTTCTTTCTCATTGAGTTTATCATCTGTATACAGTAGGGCTACAGATTTTTTTGAGTTAATTTTGTATCCTGCTACCTTGCTGAAGGTGTTTATCAGCTGTAGGAGTTTCCTGGTAGAGTTTTTCGGGTCACTTATGTAGACTATCATGTCATCTGCAAATAGTGAAAGTTTGACTTCGTCCTTTCCAATTTGTATCCCTTTGATCCCCTGTTCTTGTCTTATTGCTCCAGCTAAAACTTCAAGTACAATATTGAAGAGGTATGGAGAGAGTGGACATCCTTGTCTTGTTCCTGACTTTAGAGGAAACGCTTCGAGTTTCTCTCCATTTAGGTTGATGTTGGCTCTTGGTTTGGTGTATATCATGTTTATCATGTTTAGATATGTTCCTGTTATTCCTGTTCTCTCCAAGATCTTTATCATGAAGAGATGTTGGATTTTGTCAAAGGCTTTTTCAGCATCTAGTGAGATGATCATGTGGTTTTTCTTTTTCAGTTTGTTTATATGGTGGATTACATTGATAGTTTTTCATATGTTGAACCATCCTTGCATCCCTGGGATGAAGCCTACTTGATCATGGTGGATGATTTTTCTGATATGTTCTTGGATTTGATTAGCCAATATTTTATTGAGTATTTTAGCATCGATGTTCATGAGGGATATCGGTCTGTAGTTCTCTTTCTTAGTCTTATCTTTGTGTGGCTTGGGTATCAAAGTGATTGTAGCCTCATAGAAAGAGTTTGGCAATATCCCATCTGCTTCTATTGTGCGGAACAGTTTGAGGAGTACTGGTATCAGCTCTTGTTTGAATTTCTGGTAGAATTCTGCAGTGAAGCCATCTGGTCCTGGGCTTTTTTTGGTTGGGAGGCTTTTGATGACTGCTTCTATTTCATTTGAGGTTATGGGTCGATTTAAACTGTTTATCTGATCTTGATTTAATTTTGGTAAGTGATATTTATCCAGGAAACTGTCCATTTCCATTAGATTTTCGAATTTTGTGGAGTACAGATTTTCAAAGTATGACCTAAAGATTCTCTGGATTTCCACAGTGTCCGTTGTTATATCCCCCTTTTCGTTTCTGATTTTGTTAATTAGCGTGCTCTCTCTCTGCCTTTTGGTTAGTTTGGCTAGAGGTTTGTCTATCTTGTTGATCTTCTCAAAGAACCAACTCTTTGTTTCATTGATTCTTTGAAATGTTTTCCTAGTTTCTACTTTATTGATTTCAGCTCTCAGGTTGATTATTTCCTGGCGTCTACTCCTCCTTGGTGAGTTTGCTTCTTTTTGCTCTAGTGCTTTCAGTTGTTCTGTCAGTTCTCTGATGTGACTTTTCTCTAGTTTCTTCATGTGGGCACTTAGTGCTATGAACTTCCCTCTTAGCACTGCTTTCAGAGTGTCCCATAAGTTTGGGTATGTTGTGTCTGCATTCTCATTAGATTCTAGGAAGTCTTTAATTTGTTTTTTTTTTTTTTATTTCTTCCTCAACCCAGGAATGGTGCAATTGGGTGTTATTCATTTTCCAAGAGTTTGCAGGTTTTCTGCCATTTGTATTGTTGCTGAATTCTAGCTTTAATGCATGGTGGTCTGATAAGATACAGGGGGTTATTTCAATTCTTTTGTAACTATGGAGGTTTGCTTTGTTGCCTACTATGTGGTCAATTTTAGAGAAGGTGCCATGTGGTGCTAAGAAGAAGGTATATTCTTTTGAGTTTGGATGGAATGCTCTATAGATATCCGTTAACCCCAATTGGGTCATAACTTCTTTCAGGTCCTTTGTTTCTTTGTTAAGTTTCTGTCTGGTGGTCCTGTCTAGTGGCGTAAGGGGAGTGTTGAAGTCTCCTACTATAAGTGTGTGTGGTTTTATGTGTGGTTTGAGCTTTAGTAATGTTTCTTTCACAAATGTGGGTGCCTTTGTATTTGGAGCATAGATGTTCAGGATTGAGATTTCATCTTGATGGACTTTTCCTGTGATGAGTATGAAATGCCCTTCTTCATCTCTTTGGATTGATTTTAGTTTAAAGTCCAATTTGTTAGATATTAGGATTGCTACACAAGCTTGTTTCTTGAGGCCATTTGATTGGAAAATCTTTTCCCATCCTTTTACTCTGAGGTATCGCCTGTCTTTGAAGTTGAGGTGTGTTTCTTGTAAACAGCAGAAGGATGGATTCTGTCTTCGTATCCATTCTGTTAGCCTATATCTTTTTATGGGTAAATTAAGACCATTGACATTTAGGGATATTAATGTCCATTGTTCGTTGGTTCTTGTTTGTTTTGGATTTATTGTTGGTGGTGTCATTGTGTGTGGATTTTGCCCTCCTGCTTCTTTTTGTGTTTGGCAAAATTAGATTATCTATTGCCTGTGTTCTTGTGCATGTAGTTATGTTCCTTGGGTTGGAGTTTTCCTTCCAGAACCTTCTGTAGTGCTGGATTTGTGGATATGTATTGTTTAAATCTGTTTTTGTCATGGAATATCTTGTTTTCTCCATCTATAATGATTGAAAGTTTTGCTGGGTACAGTAGTCTGGGTTGACATCCATGCTCCCTTAGTGCTTGTAGGGTATCTATCCAAGACCTTCTGGCTTTCAGAGTTTCCATTGAGAAGTCAGGTGTGATTCTAATTGGTTTGCCTTTATATGTTACTTGGCCTTTTTCCTTTGCAGCTCTTAATATTTTCTCTTTATTCTGTAGATTTGGAGTTTTGATTATTATGTGTCGGGGGACTTCTTTTTGTGGTCCAGTCTGTTTGGTGTCCTATAAGCTTCTTGTACTTTCATAGGCATATCTTTCTGTAGGTTGGGGAAGTTTTCTTCTATGATTTTGTTGAATATGTTTTCTGTACCTTTGAGCAGTGTTTCTTCACCTTCTTCTATACCTATTATTCTTAGGTTTGGTCTTTTCATGGTGTCCCATATTTCCTGGATATTTTGTGTTAGGGATTTGTTGGACTTGAGGTTTCTTTGGTTGATGAATGTATATCCTCTAGCGAGTCTTCAATAGCTGAGATTCTCTCTTCTGTCTCTTGGATTCTATTAGTTATACTCACGTCTTTAGATCCTGATCATTTATCCAGTCTTTCCATTTCCAGCATCACCTCATTCTGTGTTTTCTTTGTTGTGTCTAATTCAGCTTTCATGCTTTGACCTGTTTCAAGCGCTTCCTTCACTTGTTTGGTTGTTTTATTTTGGGTTACTTATCTTCTTTAAGAGATTTGTTTATTTCTGAATTTTTGGTTTGTCTTTTCTTCCATTTCGTGTAATTTTTTGCTTGCCTTTTCTTCTATTTCTTTAAGGGATTTTCTTGTTTCCTCTTTGAAGGCCTCTATCATCTTGCTGAGATAATTTTTGAGGTCCATCTCTTCTTCATGCACTATGTTGTGCTTTTCAGGTCTTGCTGGAGTGGAGTCCCTAGATTCTGGTGGTGTCATATTGGTCTTTCTGTTGTTGAGCACGAGTTCTTATTCTGTCTTCTTCCCATATCTTTTTCCAGTCAGTGCAGGTAGGATCTCTCTATCTCCTCTTGTTACACTGTAGTGTGTGTGGGCCAGGAATTCAATGTTCGGAGCTCTGGATGTTCTTGCCTCTCCTCTTAGTCTCCTCACTCTGCTGGCGGATTGGTCCACGGAAATGGAAGGAAGAGTGGCCTGTACCCAGATTCAGGGAGCTCCCTGTACTGATCTTTTAAAATGTAATGCGTAAGTGATTACAGATTATATAGTCACCTATAATTGTGAGAACTTATAATTAGGTTACTTAGATTTTCTAGATATACAAAGATGTATTTGAGATGGATTCTTCCAACCTTTCAAAGACCTACAGAATATATGACAAATAATTGGTTTAGGGTTTTCATGGCAGTGAGACACAACTGCTCCTGGCTCTCCAATTATATCAGAAAGGAGGATGGGCATCAAAGAAACGCAATGTGGAGTTTGCAAGATATCTCTGTCAGATCTAGAATTTATATATTATCCTTCTGTGATCTTTGATGGAGTTGAAGACACATTGTTATGGTTATAGTTTTTTTTAGTTATTATAAAAGATAATTACATATAAGACTTTAGAGTCACAAAAATAGGATAGATGATAGAATAGTTTCTTTAAAATGTTAATGAACTAAATATTGTAACTGTAGTTCTTACTTGATAACTGTTTTGTTATATGTTTTACTATGTTAATGATAAAATTTTTCTTGTCATTGAGACAGAAAAGAGAAGATGATGGGTGCACTCCTGTGTGTATGTTTGTCTTATTGGTTGATGAATAAAGTAAGGTTGGCCAATAGGAAGCAAGATAGGTGGGACTAGGAGTCAAGGAGGATTCTGGGAAATGTAGTAAAGAGAAGTCTAGTAATCCAGGCAGGAAGTGACATAGCAGGCAGACTCAGTATATAAGCAGGGATAAGCAGGAAATCCCTCTTTTCTTGCTTCTCTCTTATCTGTGGAGTCGCAATGTGACCACCTGCAAGAGAGGGTGCATGTGGCTGGTGTCCTCGATTAGATAAGTCTTTATAAAATATATAGATTAATAATTATGGTTGATAATTGAGACTGAGCTAGCAAGTAAGACATCCCAGTCACTGGCCAGCACCATTGTACTTAATACAAGTGTCTGTGTTATTTTGGGCACCCACATGGGTTTTGGGGCTCAGGTGGCAGACATAAAGATTTATCATTACATAATCTAAAGTAAAATCCTCATGCAAAGTAGCTTTTATTTGAATCAGATCATCAAACTATCAGAATTAGCTAATGGGAAGCTTTATTTTTGTTGGGGAATAATATCACTTGTGGCTGTATTGACCAGTTTTAGTCGAACATCACATGTTAGAGACTTTTGGAAGAAGGAATGTCAACTAAAAGAAGTGTCCTTATCAGAGTGGTTGTTGGCACATTTTCTTGATTGATGATTGATGTGAGTGGCATCATCCCTGGGCCAGTGGTCCAAGCATGTCTAGGAAATCATGTTGAGAACTCCATGGAAAACAAGGAAATATTCCATGGCATATGCATGATCTCCTTTCTTTAGATTCATTCCTTGAGTCCCTTTTCTGACTCTACTCAGTGATAGAATGTAATGTGCAACTGTCAGCTGAAATAAACCTTTTCCTCCCCTGGTTCATATTGATCAAGGAATTTTATTGCAGTCATGTAATCCCTAACTATGACAGCAAACAAAATAAAAACAACACAATATTAACAGACACAGAGGACACATATTTGGTTTGGATGGAGGATAGAGTAATTTGATCCTAAAGAAAGAAGGCAGATATAAAGACTTCCTAAAGGGATCAACTGTTCCTTTATATTTAGTCTATTAAAGGATGGCTCAATTGTATCACAGTACCTTACCTATTAGTGTCCAGCACTGAATAGCAGGAATAAATATAACTGGTGCAAAAATCTTGTTGGAAGAAGTTTAGCTATTATTTAGAAAGAATGGGTAGAAGGAAACATGAAGCAAGAACCTTCTTTTGAACTAAAGGAGTTCCCTTGTGAAGAAGTGAAAATTTGGGACACACAAGTCACATCTCATTCTAGCAAAAGCTACCCAGACTATGCCCTCCTTATGTTTGTACTAAGACATTCAACACAGTTTGGTGTTTTATGTCTAATCTTAAAAAGATATGAAGAAGGACTGAGAAAAGCATTTCATATTCCGAATAACTGACAATGATTTTCATTTTAAATAGATTTCTTAAATGGTGTTATTCTTGGCCATTGTCTCAAATCCCTAAATACTTTCAGGGTAGTAAGCATTGCTATATAATAATGCTCTGTATTATAGAATTAGAAGGTACTTGGTCAAAAATAGATAAGTTGGACTTGATAAACTAAACTACTAAAGTGATTTTTAATACCATTTTAATTTAAGTTAGAAACAAGTCTGCTTCATATGTCAATCCCAGCTCCCTCTACATCCCTTCCTCCCACAACCCCCACCAGTCCTCCACCCCAGCCCTCCTCCACTCCCAAGGAAGGGTGAGGCCCTCCATGGGGGATCCCCAAACTCTGTCATATCATCCGGGGCAGGGCCTAAGCCCTCTCCCATGTGTCCAGGATGATATACAATCCCTCCATGTGGAATGGTCTCCAAAATTTCATTCTTATGGGAAGGATAAGTACTTATCTACTACCAGAAGCCCCATAGATTCCCCGTGCCTCCTTACTGACACCCAAGTTCATGGGGTCTGGATCAGTCCCTTGCTGGTCTCCCAGCCTTCAGTCTGGGGTCCATGAGTTCAACCTTTCTCTGTGTTTCTCAATCCTGGTCTTGACCCCTTTGCTCATCACTCTTCCCTCTCTGCAACTGGATTCCAGGAGTTCAGCTCCATGTTTAGCTGTGGATGTCTGCTTCTATTTACATCAGTCACTGGATGAAGGCAGAATTATCTTAGACATTATACTGAAATGTTAACATAGTGCTTGATGTGGTTTAAGTTTTGAAAACAGATCTATATAAAAAATCTTATTTAGGACCAATATAGACTTAAGGGAATATTCTGGATAAATTAATACAACAAATACTAATATTTGGTAATTATGGAAAATGAGATCTTCAAAATCCCCTTATTAGTAAGGATATGTAGATATAGAGAAAGTAAGGTATTTGTGATTGATTATACATTAATAATCACTAATTAAAAGGAAGTAGATATACTTGGGATTTGCTGTATGTTGGTTTGGCATCAGCATTGGCTGCAAAGCCAGGAGCAAGCAGCTATCTCATGCTTTCATGTATGAGTTGGATGAAAGGTGACACACTTCCTCAAATAAGGCCACAGATCCTGACCCTTCTAATTATATAAAGGAGTTCCACTGCTTGATGCTTAAGCATTTAAATATATGTGTCTATGGGGGCCATTATCATTTCCAGCACCATAAGGACCTTTGATATTACAACTCTACCTTCATCAAGTTGCCCAGCTTCATTTATTTCTCCATTTCCAATATTTGGCAAGTTTTAGAGAGGTCTGAGAAGAAACAGGATGGACATGACATGAATTATATCCTTCTCTTTCACCCTGGCACTTCTGTAGGAACACTCCAGGACCATTTGGATTCCTCACTCACTTTCTTTGCATAGGATTGAGAATGTACTAAGAATTTATCTGATGAAAGTCCAGCTATGTCCATTAAGCCACCTAACATCCTTTTCCAACATCCCTTCTTCAACATGCCTATGAAATGCTTTTGAAAGCAAGATATTCTCTTAGAAGACATGTATGCAAATATCTGCAATGATAAAGGCCTGTGCTGAAGGTTCTGTTGGGAACTTCATATAGCATAGGTATATTCTGCGATATATTCTAAGACGAATCCCTAATACAAAATTTACTTAGAAGATTTTATTATATTTATTTTATTTTGGTAGCACCATCTTTGGCAGTATACATCTTGATTGTTACTTGCTTTTTTATAAGTGTAAAACATCATCACAAATATAAGGAAAGTTTTGTATTTTAAGGTGTATATCACAGGGTACTGTGTACTTTCACATTTGTTTCCTAAAGTGTCAAAATTGATTTTGCCTTTGTCTCACATTTCATGTGAAAGAGAATAGGGGAGTAACATGCTGTTCATCATACTACACAACTTATTCAACATAGTTACCCTGGTCTTCTATTCCTGTAGGTCCCTGCATTTCAGTCCTTATAACTCAGAGTGTGGTCCTTGTGTTGTTTTTGGCCATGTCCTTAATTTCAAAAATTCAGATCTGAATTTGTCAACATTGTACAACAAATTATTTTTGTTTTCTTTCATTTGCATGAGGCTGGCTGTTGATTATTTAAGTGTATAAATTTTTAAGTCAGAAGAAAACACTTCAGCACTTCAAACTCGTTAAATAATTAATGTTTTCAACAACAGTAAAATCAGGGCTAATTACCCAGTATCTTTGCACAGTGAACCCTGCACATTTGTCCTGGGAATCAAGGTCATTGTTTGCATGTGCTTATTCTACAGGCACTAATAACTACTTTATACAACATTCAACTTATGTCCCCAAACTAGAAACAGGTTACAAGAAACACAACTCAGCAGGAAAAAGTTTCAAAAGCATTGAAGTTCAGTTAAAACCCTGCCTTACAAAACCACAAATCTTGGTTTATAGTGGAACAGATTCTAATATTGAATAGACACAGTTTAATGTGCTGCAAGACCATGCTAATTACCAGTCTTCCGTAATGTTCTCAAAACATAGGTACCAACCTCTTTGTGCCATGGTTAACAAAATCATTTGGTGCATCATCAAAACTCCCATGTTTTAATTATTTTAGTTGAATTTTGCTATACAGAAGCATACTAATATACAAACAATATTATTTTCATGAAATAACAGGGTAACATTCCTCAGACAAAATGTCTTCCTATTGATGTTTGCAATAACAGGAAATTACATACATCAGAATAAAATATTGACTGATGTCACAGTTAAATATAAAGCTTATATAAATAATACATTTTTCCAGAATATTATTTCATAGCATGTCTAATATTTTAATAGTTAAAATTGACTAAGACCTTAAGAGATCTTGCATAGATGATCAAGTGAAAACATAATTTATTGGGTCTGAAAATTAGCAGTCATTTGTATTGCCTGAAGTTTCATCACATATCATTTGAGAAGCAACAGGAAATGTGGAAGCAAACAGAATGATTATAGTCATAGACACCTGAAGATGGAAAGCAGGATGATGTCACCTTAAACTCTGTCTTCCCAAATATTTTTCTCTCTTCTTTGTTTATTCTTGAAATCCCAATGTAAACAATCACTCTAAATGAAAATGCTAACAATGAAATTCTGCATTGTTTAATAAAATGCATTAAGTTCTTAATTTACAAGAATTAATTCTGCCTTTAATTGACAGAGAAAAGAAGAAAAATAATATATTTGAAGAAAAATTATCTTCTAGCATGCAACCAATAAATATACAGGTACACACAACAAATAATGGCAAAATATTAGACTTGAAGCAATAAAGAAATTCACTTCATATGTGTGGAAGGAATTAAAAATATAAATTGTAAAAATTTGAATTTTTATCAGTTTTCTAAATATGCCTAATACATTTGTATTTCATTTTATTAATATATAATTATTTTATATTTATTGCAATCATAAGAGAGTTACAATAAAGATAGTCTTTAAATTATTAAAGAAATCAGGCACAATGGAAATGTCCAGAGATCTATCCTAGAGCCTTCATCCAGCAGCTGATAGAAGTAGAAGCATATACCACAGCTAAATACTTAACTGAACTGGAATCCAGTTGCAGAGGAGGAGTGATGAGCAAAAGGGTCCAGACCAGTCTGGTGAAAACCACAAAAACAGCTGACCTGAACAAGAGGGAGCTCTTGGCCCCCAGACTGATCACTGAGAAACCAGCATGGAACTGATCCACATCCCATGAATGTGGGTGTCAGTGTGGATGCCTCAGAAATGTCTGGGGCCTCTTGTAGTAGATAGTACTTATCCCTAACATAGGAATGGATCTTGGGAGTCCATTTCACATAGAAGAATACTTCCTCAACTTAGACACACTGGGGAGGGTCTAGACCCTATCCCAAAGGATATGACAGACTCCGAAGACCTCCCCCATGGAAGGCCTCACTCTCACTGGGGATTGGAAATGGTATGAGATACTTAGGGTGTTAATGGGGGGCATGGGAAGAGGAGAGGGAGAGGGAACTGGGATTGACATCTAAATCAATCTTGTTTCTAATTTAAATACAAAAATGGAGAAAAAATAAATTATTAAAATGATTATTTTATTTTTGTTAATGGAAAAATAAAAGTTGCCCATTGTATTCAGTCATCCTTGAGGATAAGACATACTTAAGCATTATTCATTAACTAATTAACTGTTTTCAATAACAGTAAAATCAGAAATAATTACTAATATTTTTCTCAGTGATCCTTGGACAGTCTTTGGAAATCAAGGTCACTGTCATCATTTCCATACTCTACAAACAGTAATAATCATTTCATACAGTACTTAGCTTCTGCCCTTACACAAAAAAACCTGATTACAAAAGACATTGGGAGAATACTTTTTATAATGTATTTGATTTTTTTCAGCATACACATAAGCCACCTGCTAATTTAGAGAGGGTAATTTGTTAACTTAATTGCATTATCATCTATAAAAATCAACTGAAAAAACACACTAATGTTTCTTCTAGGTACTGACAGTATTGGTACACAGGTCAAATGTCTACAAATAGATTTTCTAAGGAAATGTTCAATTTTATGATAGTAATTTATTTCATGAATTTTTTATTAAGAAAAGTTCCATCTGCAAAATTGTGCTTCAACTCAAGCTGTATGTATTTTAAGATACATTCTGTAAGAATAGAAAATAAAATGTAAATTTTATTTTCTGGTTATTATATGTGTCTGAAACTTTTCTGACTAAGCTTAAGTCAATGAATGAGATTTGTTTTAATTTTTATATTTTTCTTTTTTTAATTTAAATTTTACAAAATGATAATTTCACATGTCAATCCCTTCTCCCTATCCCCCCCAAGTCCCCCCAGCTCCTTCCCCCTTTCCGCTCTGCTCCCCATGGAGTTTAGGGCCCTCCATGGGGGCGCCCCAAACTCCACAACATCATCCTTGCTTGGGGCTAGGCCCTGCCCCATGTGTCTAGGCCAAGAGAGCATGGGCTGGGCTCTCAAAATCCCTTCTTACACCAGGGAAAAATACTGATTCACTACCAGAGGCCCCATAGGGTGCCGAGGCCTCCTTGTCGACATCCACTTTCAGGGGTCTGGATCAGTCTGGTGATGGCCTCCCAGACAGCAGTCTGGGGTTCATGTGCTCCCCCTTGTTCAGACCAGCTGTTTCTGTGGGATTCACCAGCCTGGTCCCGACCCCCTTGATCTTCATTTCTTCCTCTCTGCAACTGGATTCCAGAGTTCAGTTCAGTGTATAGCTATTTATTTTATAAAGAAATGTGGACAATTTTTAAGAACATAAAGCCAATCAAATATATATTATCATATAATCCAAATGACTGTTCACTTAGTTCAATAAGATTATTTTAAGTACCCTGTGAAATCTGGAGGCAAGCAGCAAGGCTCATTTAAACTTATCATAGCAAAATTTAAAAGGAATTTCAGAGACTGAGTCCTTGGCTATCTACTTATCAATTCAATCATTGACTTTTAAGTTTTCTGGGACACGAATTGCTTTCTTCATTTGTAGATGGACTTGTCACTTACACCAAATCCCTAATTGGTGATTTAAATAACTTAAATCTTTTCCAAATGAATCACATGTATAATATTTCAAAGGGACTGTAACAACATGAAAAGAATAGACATTTTACAATGTCTTTATTTTTTATAACCTAAATACATGGGTACTGTAAACTACCTTCAAAATGTCAGGCATTTTTTTTCTTTATTTCATAGTTACTATTTTTTAGGACTATATTATTTTTCTTTTATCCTAACAAATGGCATGATACTAATTTCTAAAGATAGGGTGGTTTTTATAAATGGCACTGAAATATTAGTGTAAGAGGTAGAGATGGGGTGAGGACTGAAAAAGAATTTGAAGGAAAGTAAATGTTGATAATTACATTCAGTTATCATGGTTGTAGTTTAAATAAAAATATGTAAAAGATCAGAAATTGAAATGAAGAAAATATAAAAAGAATCACAATGGGCAGAAGGCTACTTTGTGAATATAAAGTTGATACTCACTGAAATTTGAAAAATAAACCATGTTTCAATTATATACAAGGTAATTCACATAAAAAGTACATAATAATTTATGGCCTACTGACACACAAAACTGAAATAAGGACAGGATCACATTTTTTTTCAGTGTGAAGTGACAGAATATAATGGGTTTGCAGATTGTACTTTTAGAAGCCTGAGAGATCATTATTTAGAAGGAAATAATTGATTTTTATCTATATGTCAAAACAAGATTTTCCTTTAAAAACAAAACTTTAGAATATAAGCTAGTTATATGTTTATCTTAACAACAAAATCCATTTGCATACTAGAATGCAAGAAATAAAATGAAATTAAGATATATGAATGGAAAATCACTAGTCCAATGATAGTCCAGACTTAATTAGTTTATCATCCAAACTCACAAGTTATTAGATAGATTTTCCCAAAGGGAAAACAGTGAAGATGCTTTTTCTACTGTTTCTCTTAAATTTCCCAGTTACTTAGTCAATTTTTCTTTTTCCTTGTTTCCTTAGAAATTTAATTCCTGCAATATATCAATTACCCTGTGGTCAATTACATATTTATTATTTTTGAGAATCTCTTCATAGGGTAATGATCAGGGACCTTTCCAAGTTCACAAAAATGAAAGTATTTTTACACTTCTTCACCTGAGAATACACATCAAACAAACACTTACCTTTGTGTAAGTACTTCATAGTGAGGTGACATCCTTCATTGTGCTAACTGTCTCAGTCCTGACTTACATACTTCTTGACAGAAAAGAAAAATATCTCAGGTTTTCCCTAAACAATAGATTATTCTCTAAGCATTTCCTGTCTTCACATTGTTCTTTATTTTGTTGTATTGGACTTGACTTTGCTTTATTGCACTGTACTACATTATCATGTTGTGTTGTATTATATCCAACAATAATTTCATATTATTTACTTAATTAATTGCAATTACAGCTTTGTTAAATTTTTAGATGAAAATTCTGTAAGAAGACCTAGTAAAACATTAGAATAATTATTTGTATAATTATAGATTATTAAATGTATTTCCAATGGTTTTCAATATCTCATTTAACCTCAGTTACCAAATAAATATAATGTATAAATACTGAGTTATATGTCTAATGCAGAGAAAATTAGTAATGCTCTTAGACTAGACATATAACCATATCCCAAGATATGTACTGAGTATAAAGTTCAAATAAGCAAATGGTTTTAAAGTGAATATATACTAGAAAATATTTAGAATGTAATATACATTATTAATATCACATTATCATTATATTGTTACTTTCATCCAATAATATTACATCATTAAAAATAAGTATATCAAGTGCAAATTTAACTTGGGTACTACATTGGAGTTCACCATAGAAAATGAACCAATAAAACATGCCTTTGATTATGAAGGCATTCACTAGGTTACTGCCTCTGTCAGAGGCTGGACTGTTCCACAGTAGTCCAGGAGGGGCAAGAAAACATGGGTGCTACTTCGGAGGCTTTGAGGTTCCATAGTGGCAATCTTCAGGGACAGCAGAAAAACACTGCCTTTTTATTCAGAGAATCCCAAAGCCTTAGAAGAAAAGCAATCAATGCTACTGTACTAGTATGCTGTAGTGACCTGGCATCTCTCTGAAAGTTCTTTGGCGTGAGTCTACTTCTAAAAAACAAAACAAATTAAATTAATGTAAAATATTAGAGTAAGAGGATTGTTTAGTTCTTATGTTATTCAATTGTAGAGAATTTTTTCTGGTTTTCTGATATCAGACAACATATATTCTCTACCTCTATTTCTAATTGGAAAATATTGAAAACAGTTATATTTTTCTATAAAATTTAATTTTGTTGTTTTATCCTTCTGAGCCAAGCATTTAAATAAAAATTGGAATGAATAGACATTATGTCCCATTAGAAAATATATGAGAATTTCAAATAGAAACTTTAATAAATAACAGAAGTGACATTTCAGAGAATATACATATTTTTAGAAACCAAATTTCTGAGGCAATTTTACCATTCAATATAGTTGTAGATAATCTTCGTATTAAACAAGAAAAGAAAATGATCTTGCATTCAGACAACAATAGCTAAATCCAAGTCTTGTCCAAAATCCTTTTGCATAAAGCTGGCTCTTTTGTATAAATGAAGGATCTATAATGAACAAGTTTCTCATGATAAGATCATTTTCAAATATTTTTCTTATTCCAGTCAATTAATAATAAACATCCCAAACATAAAACATCCTTTCTTTAGTGCTTAGAAGATGATACTTCAAACTGTTTTTGGACCTCAAGGACTTGGTGGCCATGCTTAACTAGATTATTTTATATTCCATTATAGAATTTGTTGCATTGCTGATATCCCCTAAAACCTCCAGAAAAGCCAAAGATTACCATATTTTAAGTCATATCACAGTAATGTTTCCGCGTTTCAAGACAGAAGTCTTCTCTCTGACACCAATAGGGATAAGGACATACAGCCACATATTAAAATGCAGACACATGCAGAGGAAATCCTTTCTAGGAACCTCGTCTATTAAGTTGGACCCCTGTAAAGTGTCTGGCTACAGCCGAGTGGATAGTGCCTTTCCACAGGAGGAAGAATCAATAGACGACAGAAAAGGAAAAGGGAAAAGTACTGTAGGTTCTTAAATGAAAATTGATTTCTACCATTGACCATGAAACAAGCTCATCAGTAACATTGCATTTGGAGAGAAGCTAATTGTTTCTTCTTAAGAGAGCACTTGAATTTGGAACAAAAGTAGAAGAGGGAAATCAATCCTCCGTTATCAGAAGTACCATATTCACAGAATACAGATTCATGAAATGCTCTAGTTTGAGAGATGAAAGAAAGAAAAAAAATGAGTCCATGGATTCCCTTAGAGGGAAAGCTAGCTACAGTTCTCAGAAACATGTACATTCAATTTCTAATTCTTTCCTCATGTTCACATTTGACCAATAGAGATGTCCTCCATCATTCTCTTTCTTTCAGACACATAGTAAGTGAGTCACAAAAAAGTTTACAAGTAAATTTACAAGTAAAAAAGATATCATCGAAACTTCAATCCACATGAATGATTTATCTAAATTTATTGGCAACCACTTGCAATATATTTATTTTTCTTTCCACATCATAAAATTAAAGAGCTTACTTTGATCAACTTCCCTATTCTCTAATACACATGAATACAAAGTATGTAGATAACTAAAGATAACTAAAGAATTATATGACTAATAAAACATGTAATTTTACTAAACTTCTATAGTGTGATCTAAATTACATCATAATAGCTGGATCAAACCAATAACAGGACAGAGCTGAGGGCCAGGGGTATTTCCATAATCTAAGACAGGATTTAAGTCTGAGAAATTTATGTCAGTCTATGATTGGCCATGGGATGTTTATCAATAATGCATTTGGGGAGGTGTTAAGGGTTTTTTCCTACCAGAGCCTTGGAATCTGAAATGTAAGTATAAGAGAGAACAGCAATCCTGCCAAAAAAACTCCAAAAACCTCACATCTAAATTATACAACTCCATTTTCCATATATTCTAGTTGTTTTAAGTCTACCTATCCCCTACTAGGGTGCCCAAACCAAATTGATAACACCTATCACATGTAAACCTATGTTTAAGGCTCAGGGAAAATCCCAGTCTCCTGAATACTAGTCTCACATGGGTGAAACATTACTTAGTTTACAATAAATATTTTATCATGAAAAAAAGAAAATAGGAGAGACTATCGCAGTCAAACTTTCTAAATAATCACATGATAAAAGCTTTCAGGAAGGCATTTGAGTACACTTTCAGTAGGCTTTTTGATATTGTTGTTATTGTTGTTGTTGTGTATGTTGTTTTTATTTGTTTATTTTCTGTTTACAAACCATAGCACTATCCATTACAAGAAGGTATGATGCTATGTGGTCTTAAATATAGTGAGATAAGTGATAAGGCATTATATTTGCTTTTGTAAGTGATAGCATTTATCTTCATACAGGCCTTATCATATATACAACCATATATTTGCATCCAATTGAGTTAAGGTTAAGGATCATGACTTGGGTAAACTTTGCTATTTATATATTTTTAAAAATAATTTCCTTTCACAATGTTCTTGGTAAGTAAATTGTGATTGATGAAATCAAACCACTAAAATGACTGCCGAAATAGTGGTACTACTTTGCAGAAAATGTAACAGAGAAGTTTATAAATAATTTACCTCTTATACAGATACTAAGTGGTACATCTGGGTCGTAAACCCACATTCCAACAGTTCCCTTATCTGTGCTTTGAATTACAACATAAAATAAATTCAATTTTCATTATAGTATATGAATATTTCAAAGGTATATTTATACTTCTGAAAGTGTATTCATAGTTTAAATTTTATATAACGTTTCCATCTTAGTTTGGATAAGAGACTTCTAAGTATGGCATACTTTCAATAATTAAGCAGAATATATGCTATAAAGAATAATGAATTCAAAACTAAGTATAGATCCATATGATTATTAATTGATTTAATACCATTTTCATTTCTACATATCAAATCTCATTTGTAGTTTGTGTGAATCAAGAATATATAGTCTATTATGCTCATGCAAGAACTGTCAATATATTAGATGCCTTATCGGCAACTAACTCAATTGCCAATATAAATAATACCATGAAATATGAATTTAATTAACTGTTTTTAAATACAGCTGTGTATATATGTACTTTTATTATAAAATTAATATTGCAAAAAATAATTATCACACAAACACCACATATTGACAAACAGAAAATGAAAACTATTGCAATATCTACTGAATTATCAGAATACTGATATATATGCTAGCTTCTTTGCCTTCTGAAATCCCAACTAATCCCCATTAAGGTAACCCAGAAATAAATCATGAGGAATATTGAATTGGTTGCCTCAAGTCATACTAACATTATTTATAGTTTCTATGGCAGCCCAACTAGTATTTTTGAGAATCATAGCCCCCTAACTGGAAGAAAAAAAACAAAAACAAAAAACAGAGTTATCCATTAACAAATACCCTTGCAAAATATTTTTAGAGAACTAATTGCTGTGCCAGAGTCAATGAACATTAACTATCAGATAGCAAATCCATGGGAATTACTTTGGGACATAGGAATCCTAGGGATCATAATTCCTAGCACACTAAAGAGACATAAGATCCAAATCCCATTACTGTGTTTCCTTGGTCTATTTTACATTCTTGTGATTTTTGTAATAATAATTAGTTTATTGTAACTACAATAATGTGGGTATTAAACTTTTTGTCAACTCCCATTCTGAACACTTCTCATGATGAATTTTTCAACATCACAAGAAACTAGTATTGCCTGACAGCAATATGATACAAAATTATTATTTAACTAATTTAAACCAGATATTCAGTGTTTCTGAAATTCATATTGGTAAAGTTCATACTAACATAAAAAAGAGTATTTTACCAGTGATAAAGTTACTAAATCCAGGTAAAATTAAATATTAGTTAGAAATCCATTTTGAGTAGAACTAAGTGAACAAAATTACCAAACTTTCAAAAATTTTAAATTCCAAATTACAGACATATATTTTTTTTTAACTTTTTTTATTTGAATTAGAAACAGGATTGTTTTACATGACAATCCCAGTTCACTTCTCCCTCCTATCCTCCCCTACTCCCCCCAACTAAAACCCTACCTATCACATATCCTTTCTGCTCCCCCTAGATGGTGAGGTCTTCCATAGGGTGTCATCAGAGTCTATTGTATCCTTTGGGATAGGGCCTACGCCCACCCCCGTGTGTCTTGGCTCAACGAGTATTCCTCTATATGGAATGGGCTCCCAAAGTCCACACTTATCCTAGGGATAAGCACTGAACTACTACAGGAGGTCCCATAGATGTCCAAGGTTTCCTCACAGAAATCCACGTTCCTGGGGTCTGGATCAGTCCCATGCTATTAGTCTGGGGAGCAAGAGTTCCTTGATGTTCAGGTCAGCTGTTTCTTCTTTATTAGCTTCTTTGGCAGTGTGGATTGTAGGCTGGTAATTCTCACTCTATGTCTAAAATCTGCATATGAGTGAGTACATACCATGTTTGTCTTTTTGCAATTGGGTTACCTCGCTCAGAATGGTTTCTTCTAGATCCATCCATTTCCCTGCGAATTTCAAGATTCCATTGTTTTTGTTTTTTTTTTTCCTGCTGAGTAGAACTCCATTGTGTAAATGTATCACATTTTCTCTATCCATTCTTTGCTTGAGGGGCATCTAGGCTGCTTCCAGTTTCTGGCTATTACAAATAGTGCTGCTATGAACATGGTTGAACAGATGTCCTTGTTGTATGAATGTGCTTCTTTTGGGTATATGCCTAAGAGTGGAATTGCTGGATCTTGTGGTAGACTGATTCCCATTTTCTTGAGGAGTCGCCATACTGATTTCCAAAGTGGCTGTACAAGTTGGCACTCTGACCAGCAGTGGAGAAGTGTTCCCCTTTCTCCACATCCTCTCCAACATTTTTAAGAAACCTAAATTTCTCTAAATATATGTTCATCATTATCCAAATAAGTCACTTAAGAACTCTAATTGCAAACATCTAAAATGGTGGTCATTATAGAGCATTAAAAGGCAAATAAAGGAGAAGGATTTATGAACTTAATCTGATTCTTTCAAATTAATGACTTTTAACATTCACCCATTAACTGGAGATGTAATCCATATCATATTAAATAAGGTTCCAGTAATTTTATTAACAATATAAAATTATAAATAATATTCCTATAAATTGATATTTCAATTATTTATGCTTTATATGTGTTTTGTATTCTGTCTGTTAAAAATTTAACTAAAGAGTCATTGTAATCAAAATAGACATGTTTAATTATACTGTATGGGTACCATAGCAATAGTGTTGTGATGTGTCAGCTACCATAAGTCATATCAGAATATTTCTGAGACTAAGAGATGGCTAATCATTCAAGACTATTTACATGAGAAGCTGAGGAGCAGAGTTTGCAATCTAGCAACAACATAATAAGTTTGATATTTTTGCAATTGCTCATTTATTCCAGTTTAAAGGCATGTGGAGACAGAGTTGCTAAGACTCTCCACGTCAAGGTATGAGCTGACCCTACATTCAAGAGGGAAATCATGATTCAAAAGAATATGCACAGCATTATAGAAGATATCTAGTTCTTTCTTGTGGCACATATATACATACATACATACATACATACATACATACATACATACATACACACATACATACATACATACACATTTACCCACATGTATATGCACATAGATTCATAGACACACACATACACAGACCCCAATATACACGAACACATACACCACACACACACACAGACACACAGACACACAGACACACACACACACACACACACACACACACACACACACACACACACAAAGAGAAGAAAACAAAATATTTTCAAAAAGGAAAAGAACTTCTTTCTGATTCCAAATCTGCAAAAGACAAGGGAAGGGAAGGAAGGGAAGAGCTACATCATAAAATCTGCAGTCACAATGGAAACATTTGCATTATAAATAGCAGGTTTTGTTCCCAAAATCACATAAGCAATGTTCTAGAGATAAATAAGTTGTAGATAAGATGACAGAGAATTGTATATGTGACCATGATATGTCAAGGCCATTAAACTGTAGGAAAAATCAGTCCAAAGAACATGCAGGAAATGTGAATTTGGTATGGTATTATAGTAAA